>NC_141687.1:406369268-406521768 GCF_964263255.1 Lissotriton vulgaris
GCTATCATTTCTTTGCAAGAAACCTGGTCCGACTTTCCCCCAGCGTTGTCGGGATATAATTAGAATTTTCTACCGTCTGTACAGAGCTCACTGTTCGGCCATAAGAAAGATGGTCTTGCCATATACAACGCGCTATCAGTGATAACGGAGGCAGTCCTACTAGATTACAACATAGCCGCCTCAAATGCAATACAAGCACTACGACTGCCACTCCTGCCGCAAGATACAAAAGAGGACATCATTTTAATAAACCTCTACTTGCACCCCAGGGAGAAAAAGAAGGGAGCACAACAATTGAAGGAAGAACTCGTAAAACTGATGAAAACCGAGAATACGAACAGCATAATCATCACAGGGGACTTCAACCTAAATATGCTTAGTAAGTTAATTTCCCTGAGCACTCAAAATGTACAGATCCAATATCCTAATTAAAGTTCTGCTGAATTAATCTGATGCAGTCACAGGTTGATAATCCAAATTAAATCATCAACGAATGTCCTTCAAATCACGGATAATATTTTATTTTCCTCTTTTCTGGATTCAAGCTCTCCAAATCCCATATACAGAAGTCATTGGATTAGTCAGCCAACACGTGCTTCGTCATGTTAATTATCTACACATCGACTTCATCAGGGCTGAAATCACAATACAAATAAACATCAATGTAATTCATTTAAGATAACATATAAATCTAAAAACTCTAATATATTGTGGAATCCCGTGATGAGTAGAAGAGAACCCGGCAAGAAAAACCAAGAAAAACATACACCCGATATGTGCACGTCTCATTTTACGAAAGAACTGTTATCCTAAGCACTCAGTTTCTATGGTGTTTATCCGTGTTTATGTATGGTAGAGGTTGGTGCCCCAGTCGTCGCATGTAGTCAAAGGACGTGCCTAATAAACAAGTGAATGTGGAGGTTAGAGAACTAGCCTCAAGACTTGGCGCCAAATTTTACAACGAAAACAACGTTTTCTTATCCAATTTAATCCAGTTTATTTGATTTGTTTGAATTCATTCGGAAACAGATTCTCTAGTGAGTTAATCCATAATGATCTTTGCAGACATAATCTCCATCTTATGTCATAAATACAATCAACGTATAATCCACTTTTTTATACACCCAATGCATTTCGGGTCAAACCACAAAACGTGACCCTTCGTCAGGGGTCTGTAAAGGAAAGTCAGACAGGACCAGATTAGTCACCCTCTGTAATATTAAACAACACAATACTCTCTGAATATCAACATAGCATTACGATGTCACAAAACAACATTCAGCGTGATCCGTGAGCTGTGTGGCCATTAACTCAATGACGAATGTTAACCGGACTGAGTAAGCACATGAACAATGTTATGACTTGCAATGAACCTCTAAACATGATCTATATGGTACATTTCCTAATTACACAAAGTGCACTGACTTACATGGGTTGGGACGCAAGGCGCGTCTCCGTGGGATTCTGAATGAAATTGACCGCGAAGGATCAGCGGTTCTCATAGGCTGAAAACTCAGTCACGTGCCCGCGACCGCATCCAATCCTGATGCGGCAAGCAGGACACGTGAACTGAGTAGAGAGGCTTCAAAACAAAGCGGATCACAAGGGCAATGCTACGTGATGACCAATGTTTACACAATTGCAGTCACAAACGAAATATATACAGTGCAATTAATGGAATGAAAATTGAATGAAGAGCAAAAGATTTCACATGCTGCATGAAATAAAAATAAAAGTAAAAAAGTCAACCTTGAAGATATACATTACCACTCGAATGCGGGGCACAGAATATTGCAAAAGACAATGCGTGAGAATCAGTCCATTTATAGAACCCAAGAATGTTCGATCCTATCATTTAACCCCAATGGGTGTGAAGAGTTCAGTCTTTTTATCCAATAATATTCCGCTCTCAGTCTTTGTTTTATTGGATCCATGTCGGGGCGCTGTTGAATTGCCTCGATCACCGTGAATTTTAATTGAGAAATTTGGTGATTCTTCTCTTTCCAGTGGATTGCCACAGCCGATTTGAGGTTGTTGAGTCTGATATTACTCTTGTGTTCCGTGATGCGGATCTTTACTTTGCGCTCAGTTTGACCTATGTATATTTTGCCACAAGGGCATTTTATGAGATATACACAATTGGCAGTGTCACACGTACTAGAATGTTGTAATTCTATAGGAAAGCCTTTGGTAGGATGCATTAGAGTTTTACCACATATAACGTTGTTGCAATGGGTACAATTAAAACATTTCGACATTCCTTTCCACGTTTTAGTCTCCTTAGCCGGAGTATTCAAAAGTTCCTTCAGGTTCTTGGATCTTTGATAAGCAAAAGTGATATGTTCACAATACAGTCCTTTCAAATCTGGTTCTGCTTGTATCAGATGCCAATGTTTTCTGATGATATTTTTGATTTTCTCGGACTCCGATGAGTATTTTAAAACACACACCGTTTTTTGTTCCGTTTGTTTGGTTTTGGGTGTCAAAAGATCATTTCTTTTAATTTTGTCTACTTTCATTATGGCTTGTTTGAGAACGTCATCTGGGTACCCTCTTTGTTTGTACTTAAACGTTTGATCTTTGATCACGTTTGGAACTTCATCAATAGATGTGATTCTTTTGAGTCTTATGTATTGTGACAACGGTAGATGTTTTTTTAAAGGTTCAGGGTGAAAGCTCTGGAAGGATAGGCAGGCGTTTCTATCCGTAGATTTCCGAAACACTCTGGTTGTGATCTCATTCTGATTCAATGTGATGTGTACATCCAGGAAAGGTATACTTTCATTGGAGATGGTGTGGGTGAATTTAATCCTTTCATTGTGACTGTTCAGATTCTTGATGTTACTTTCCAAACTCTCTCTGGATCCGCTCCAAATTAAAAAAATGTCATCAATGAAACGTTTGAATGTCACTAAACCTTCAATCCATACCGGATCTACTGGCTATGTACCATCGATGTGGTTTCGTTATATACGTTGATTCCTCACAAAGAAGGTATCGAATCCATAGAATGGAGTCTGCTACACAGTGAACTAGATGAATATCAGAGAATTTTCATATTGGAGCTGATGCAGTTTGCGCTGTATCACAGCTATTTCGAATGGAATGGGCAGTTCTATAACCAATCTAATGGAACATCTATGGGCTTTGGGGGGGCCCCCTCATACGCCAATATATTCATGCAAAAGTTCGAAAGAGACCACATTTTGGAAAATCCGGTATGGATTGAAGGTTTAGTGACATTCAAACGTTTCATTGATGACATTTTTTTAATTTGGAGCGGATCCAGAGAGAGTTTGGAAAGTAACATCAAGAATCTGAACAGTCACAATGAAAGGATTAAATTCACCCACACCATCTCCAATGAAAGTATACCTTTCCTGGATGTACACATCACATTGAATCAGAATGAGATCACAACCAGAGTGTTTCGGAAATCTACGGATAGAAACGCCTGCCTATCCTTCCAGAGCTTTCACCCTGAACCTTTAAAAAAACATCTACCGTTGTCACAATACATAAGACTCAAAAGAATCACATCTATTGAGGAAGAAGTTCCAAACGTGATCAAAGATCAAACGTTTAAGTACAAACAAAGAGGGTACCCAGATGACGTTCTCAAACAAGCCATAATGAAAGTAGACAAAATTAAAAGAAATGATCTTTTGACACCCAAAACCAAACAAACGGAACAAAAAACGGTGTGTGTTTTAAAATACTCATCGGATTACGAGAAAATCAAAAATATAATCAGAAAACATTGGCATCTGATACAAGCAGAACCAGATTTGAAAGGACTGTATTGTGAACATATCACTTTTGCTTATCAAAGATCCAAGAACCTGAAGGAACTTTTGAATATTCCGGCTAAGGAGACTAAAACGTGGAAAGGAATGTCGAAATGTTTTAATTGTACCCATTGCAACAACGTTATATGTGGTAAAACTCTAATGCATCCTACCAAAGGCTTTCCTATAGAATTACAACATTCTAGTACGTGTGACACTGCCAATTGTGTTTATCTCATAAAATGCCCTTGTGGCAAAATATACATAGGTCAAACTGAGCGCAAAGTAAAGATCCGCATCACGGAACACAAGAGTAATATCAGACTCAACAACCTCAAATCGGCTGTGGCAATCCACTGGAAAGAGAAGAATCACCAAATTTCTCAATTAAAATTCACGGTGATCGAGGCAATTCAACAGCGCCCCGACATGGATCCAATAAAACAAAGACTGAGAGCGGAATATTATTGGATAAAAAGACTGAACTCTTCACACCCATTGGGGTTAAATGATAGGATCGAACATTCTTGGGTTCTATAAATGGACTGATTCTCACGCATTGTCTTTTGCAATATTCTGTGCCCCGCATTCGAGTGGTAATGTATATCTTCATGGTTGACTTTTTTACTTTTATTTTTATTTCATGCAGCATGTGAAATCTTTTGCTCTTCATTCAATTTTCATTCCATTATTTGCACTGTATATATTTCGTTTGTGACTGCAATTGTGTAAACATTGGTCATCACGTAGCATTGCCCTTGTGATCCGCTTTGTTTTGAAGCCTCTCTACTCAGTTCACGTGTCCTGCTTGCCGCATCAGGATTGGATGCGGTCGCGGGCACGTGACTGAGTTTTCAGCCTATGAGAACCGCTGATCCTTCGCGGTCAATTTCATTCAGAATCCCACGGAGACGCGCCTTGCGTCCCAACCCATGTAAGTCAGTGCACTTTGTGTAATTAGGAAATGTACCATATAGATCATGTTTAGAGGTTCATTGCAAGTCATAACATTGTTCATGTGCTTACTCAGTCCGGTTAACATTCGTCATTGAGTTAATGGCCACACAGCTCACGGATCACGCTGAATGTTGTTTTGTGACATCGTAATGCTATGTTGATATTCAGAGAGTATTGTGTTGTTTAATATTACAGAGGGTGACTAATCTGGTCCTGTCTGAGTTTCCTTTACAGACCCCTGACGAAGGGTCACGTTTTGTGGTTTGACCCGAAATGCATTGGGTGTATAAAAAAGTGGATTATACGTTGATTGTATTTATGACATAAGATGGAGATTATGTCTGCAAAGATCGTTATGGATTAACTCACTAGAGAATCTGTTTCCGAATGAATTCAAACAAATCAAATAAACTGGATTAAATTGGATAAGAAAACGTTGTTTTCGTTGTAAAATTTGGCGCCAAGTCTTGAGGCTAGTTCTCTAACCTCCACATTCACACGTCTCATTTTAGCCATCACCAAATAATGATTAAGTTTCAAGCATTCAATCCAAAGAAATTCTCCCGTCCCACCCCCCCCACCCGCCGCTAGACGCCGCCACACCCAAGCTACCATTGGAATTCCCACTGTTATGTACTGCCACGCATGCTGTATTCACAGTGCCCCTGCACTCACACTTACACTATCAACCCTATAGCCCACACCACACGCTTAGCCGCTAGGGCCAGACTGATTTCCATTGCTCGGATCTGTCATGCTTTCCAAGCGCAGAGCCCGAGATACACGGCCCAACTATGACTATTGACCTAGACGTGTCGAGGATGAGATAGCCACGGGTTCTGAACAAAACCCCTGCACTCTTGAATGCCTACCCAGCCACATTTCGAGTGTGGCCCTTCGATCCTCCCTAGCCATGGTTGCGACAACTGCCCCCCCTCTGACCCACTGACCGATGCTTATGCTCTCCTTCTCTCTCCCTACCGCAGTTCTTTCATTGTTTTGGTTCACATATTTGTTACCCCAGTGGTCGAGTTTTCAGACCAGACCTTTTATTGCCACAGACGACAGCCGTCCACACGCTGTCGCAACACAGCAGGACACTAAACCCCAGCTGACGCAGCACATTCCGCCGTAGAGACATAACGCAATCCCCACCGCGCACGGCTTGCGGGACACGACTGGGATAAGCACCCTTCTAGACTTAAACACCCAAACCAAGGCGATGCCCTTTTTGCAATCGGCACCCACACTTCCATAGCTGTTACTGGGGAACACCATGTACGACAGATCACTAGACACACCGACCATGGAATTGGCAGTCCCAACTAGACACGGCTGACCCCATGAGACCACTCCCTTGCCATAGTGAGCTATGCCACCCAATACCTATAGCCATTATAATGATATCACGAAAATACAAATGTCAATTCCCCTGATGCCAGATCTGGCGCAGACACCGGAGACACATCGAAACACTGGCAGCACCACAAGCAGGTTAAAAGGTAAAAAAAAGCACACAGACCTATTGAAACACTGGCAGCACCACAAGCAGATTAAAAGGTAAAAAAGCACACAGACCTATTTACCAAACAGACTGTTCACCGAAGGATGCATACGGATATATATTGTATTACGCCGCCGGACCCCAGGGTTGCCGGGCGAAAGGCTGTGTTATTTACATCGTGCTTCACCCGATTGCCGTTCTATGCTGCCGGCCCTCATGGGTTGTAGGCCATAACATCTGTGTAACTGTAATCATCTGCAATAAAGGTCTTTAAATATAAAAAAAAAAAAGAACGTAATACCAGAACAGGATATGCGTGTGTGAGACGTAGAGAGCAAAAGAGTGTTTAGAGAGAAGTGTGCGTGAGTGACCGGGAGAAAGGGATGGTTAGTGAAGACTGGGGCAGGGGAGAAGGAGTAAGAGAGTGAGTGGGAAGCTCGGTTGCGAGGAAGAGATTAGGAGAATGGACGAAAGAGAAAGCAGAGGGAATGCCATTGAAAAGAACCCTGTTGGGTAAGAGGACAATTTCTTCTGTTAAAACATTAGAACAAGGCCATAAAACTTTACATCTAACTTGTATTGATTTTAGTGGCGTGTCTGCGTAGCCCAAGCAAGTAACATGTAGGCTTTCCCCACGAGTACATTATTTTCACTTTCCTGCTGCGACACACAAAATAATTGACATTATTAAAATGCACTTCAATAAACACCTCATAACAGGTTTGTGGAGGTGGTTTTGAGATCGCCGCCTTTCCTTTGTGTAAGCACTGGTGAGTTCATAGAATTTGGAGTATGTTTTAGACTTCTCTGCAGTGTGCTGCCTCCAGTCTCCCCCTCCCCACTCTCTCCTGTTGCAGGGTGCTGACTGGTCTGCAGAGGGCGCACCGGGACGATGATTGGGGGCTCGCAACATGCCCTCCTTCTACGTATGGCTCTGTGTGTGGTGTGGCTCTGTGTGTGTATGTGTGTATGTGTGTATGTGTGTATGTGTGTATGTGTGTATGTGTGGCTGTGTGTGTGGGTCTGTGTGGTGTGGCTCTGTGTGTGTGTGTGTGTGTGTGTGTGTGGCGCTCAGTTTGCGTGGGCAATTATTTTCTTTTTCTTAGCTGTAGTATGCAAATGTGAATCCGGTGCAAAATCTCACTTTTTGCATGAGCCACTTTCTGCCTGCAGCGGACTAGAAAATTAATGAATTGTACACTGCATTTTTGCAGTGATCCATTGACTGCCACAAAATTACTGCCCAGGCATGCCAACTTGCAGATACATTTCACAATGGGGGGGGGAGGGGGTTAGGGGTGAGGATCTTATAGGGGATGTCTATGAAGGGACAAAATCATAAGCCAATTGAGGCATGAGGGCACAAGGTTATGAAGAGGGGTCAGGGCTTGGGATGAGATCTGACCCCCAACATACCTCCCCCCAAAATAAAAGCTTCTGAAGCTACCACAAATGCCGGGGAGTATGCAAACAAAATACGCAGCAGCGCCCACCCTCCAGATATGAGCTGGAAACCCACATCCCACAACTTACACCTGCAGTGTGTATGAGACAGCAGTGTGTGAGAGACAGCAGTGTGAGAGAAACAGCAGTGTGTGAGAAACAGCAGTGTTTCAAGTTTAAGTTTATTTGTTTGATTAATTAAAATCTTACAAAAAAGTACACTTTAAAAAAAAAAAATAAAAAAAAATAGCTTCAACAATAAAAAGTTTAAGAGCATAAACAGATAATTTTACTAATCTTCTAAAAAGCTGAACTCTAAATAAGATTTGCCTTAAGGCCTTTTGTAATCACAGATAAAAAATTTACAAAAGCGGAGTTCATTAGTAGAAACAGCAGTGTGTGTGTTCTAGGGAGAGACAGCAGTGTGAGAGAGATAGTAGTGTGAGAGAGACAGCAGTGTAAGAGACCTTTTATTTATGTTATGGTTTTTGAAACCTAAATAAAACGCATTATTTGTAATGTCAATAGCCCAAAAATGTTGTAAAAACGCGACCTATTGCATTGCAAATTAAATTGGTCTCGCATTTGCGAGAGATTAAGCTATTGGCATTGTAAATTACAATGCCATTTATTTATCTGTTTTCAAAACCAACACAAATAAAAAGTTTGTCATTTACAATGCCAATAGCTCTAACTTTTGTGAAAGGCGAGACCTATTGCATTGTAAATGCTTGTTGTATGATCTGTTTGTAGCAAGTACTGTCAGAGGATCAAGACCCTACTAGTAGGAGCACATCTTAAACATGTCCAAGTGAATTCTGGGATGTGCGTCTCATGATGGGGGAGACCACTGCTCCTTCTTGTGTTAATAATTTTCCACCACATGGATGGTGAAAGGTGTTAGACAAAAACACTAGCAATGTCCTCGTAATACTGCCTTACTGATGCATGATTAAAATATTACACTTATACACACTAACATGTCCGTACTCAAAGCAGTACATACAATGAACTGTGAGTTGTGTAAGTAAGCTAGTGAGAAAACACTACTTTGCTTCCTCTTGTTTGTGAAGTTGCTTTGATGCATTATGATGGCATAATAAAAAGTGTCTTTATGAGTATTGATTGATGTGATTTGCATGATTTGCAGACCGTGGATATTCACAAGGAGAAAGTAGCAAGACGAGAAATTGGCATCCTGACCACAAACAAAAACACGTCAAGGACTCACAAAATCATTGCGCCTGCCAACTTGGAACGGCCTGTACGCTACATTAGGAAACCAATTGACTATACAATTCTGGATGATACCGGACATGGAGTGAAAGTAGGTGTCAATATTTTTAATTAGTTTTTAAAGACCGATTTATATGCTGCAGCAGCTTCTGTGAAAGGAAGCTACCAATTGAGAATTTTGGCAAGTGTTTTTCAAAACATTAGTAGATAACATAACATGTGTATTTGTAAAGCGCACGTTCACTACGGGTATCTTGGCGCTGAATAATAGATGTTTGTTGTTACCCAACTCAATGATACTCTTATCGACATCGGATGGATGAAAGGCTGAGTGGACCCGCCGGGATTTGAACCCGTGACCATGAGGTCGGACATAGGCCCCTGCAGTAGACGCATTAGTCCACTGAGCCACTAGACTACCAGATGTCAGTATGTTTACCACCAGTATGTTTACCACCAGATGCCAGTATGTTTTGTGCGGGGATAATAACTGTTGCAATATCAGCATTTAAAACATAATTTTCAGAAACATAGATGATGTCTTTGGGTACGAACACGAATTTCGGATCTTCAATATTTGTGACCGTTAAAATAAATCTTGACATATTTTTAAAAGTTCATGCACAAACTCGAAAGGATACATAAAAAAAAAAAAATGAAGTTAATATAGATCACAAGACATCCATTATTGTTACTCTCATTTGGGCAAGTGCACTGTCTTTGAACTCTGTATTTGCACAAACATTATTTGCTGTCAGTTTAAATGTAGTGTCCTGCATTGAGTGCATGCCAGGCTTATGTAGGTAAATACGCTGTGAGAGCAAAAAGATGGTGCATTAACAAAGCTCTTTTTCCAAAGTGACATCTGCACCACTGTCAATCAAATTAAAAACACTTAGCAAAACTCACAGCCTATAATTTATACAATATTTCAATTTATTTGCAAATAAGTTTAATCCGCTACGTTTGGAAATAATTGTGGTAGCAACATATAGATCAAGCAGCCTCATCAGTTGTCCGTTATCTTACTGGATATATTTTGTGAGTTCTCATAGTAGCCATCATATCTCATGATACAATTGGACACCTACGAGCCTTTAGGAGAATGGAATCCTTTTGAAACCAATTGTAAAAGAAATACGAAGAGTCTGTTACGAAAATACAGTGTGTACAAAGTTCCTCATAATAGCGAAAATCCCCGTACTGCTACATGCAGTCCGCTTCCCCCAGACTCCGTAAATGTCAGGGCCAGCAGGTCATTTTTTCCAGTACAAAATAGGTTGCAGACTAGTCCTAGTCTCACGTTGATGGGGTGTCTCTGCATGGCCTTGTTTCTTCCATACTTCTCCCAAGTCCCTTGTCTGTGTGGAGGGGTTTAGAGGTCTGTTTGCTCAGCTTGTACACTCATAATAGCTTGTTGTTTTTCTTTCTCTCAAAACAAATGTTGTTGTATTTTCTGCGACCATATGTCCCTAGGGACCCAATCTGGACCACATATACGCCTTTACTTATTGTCATGGCACATTTGTCTACGTTGATACATAACAAAGGCAAGCTGCTATTTAACAAACCGATCCAGTGTGTGTTGTCCCAACTATGCTCCCCAGAATTATCCTTCCCGCATCCAACGTCTCCAAACCCTCTAAATTACAAGGCTATCTCGAATACCAGTTCTGCACATCATGATTCACTGTCATGGCTTGTCTAGTTTAACTGTAGATGAATCCTTGCCATGTGCATTTCGGGTTTTCTTCCTTTTAGTAGGTGAGTGTTTCGTCTTTTATGGCTTTCTTCAACAGGTCATTGTGTTGAGGAGGTGTTTGGGCGTGGCACTAGGAGTCTTCTGGTGACCTACGTTCATTTTGAATTGGGTGTTTTGACATCAATTGCCATGTGTGATGTTACAGCAGACTTTGCCTGAGATGTCCTTCAGGGCAACTTGTCAGGCCTTGAGCTTTATGATTTTTTTTCACCAATTTTGGTAAAACAGCAGACACACATCATTGGACTTAATGAGTTCATAATAATAATAATATAAAAGTATATAAAGTGCCTGGTTGCACTAGGCTAGTGTGTCCCCGCGCTGGGGTACCGACAAGCAAAGAAGCAGAATACCAACCCCCCCCCCCCCCAATTCATTCCCTGACATCCATTAACTAATCAGTGGGGAATAGGAAGGTTTTCAAATTTCTACGGAAAGCTGTCTTCGAGGCTTCCAGCCGAAGGTACCCAGGGAGTTTGTTCCATTGTTGAGCCACCATGAAACAGAAGGGGCGACCCGCCCATTCTTGCCCTCCTGATAGTAGGTATCTTGACCTGCCCCAATCCGCTAGATCTAAGTTGGCGGGAATGGGTATACGGAGTCAGAAGGTTATGTAGGTAAGTGGGCTCCTTCCTGTGTAGAATCCTATGGCTCACACACAGAGCCTTGAACAGGATTCGCTCCTTGATTGGGAGCCAATGTAGGGCGACCAGGGCCTTCCTGGAGGAGGCTCTCTTGGGTAGCATCAGAACCATGTGGGCTGCTGCATTTTGGATATGTTGAAGCCTCTGTATGCAGTTGACATTAGCACCCAGGTAAAGGATATTTCCATAGTCCAGCCTCGAGGTTACTAGAGCATGGACCATGGTTTTCCTGGCTGTGGTAGGCAGTAGATCCAATGTCTTCCGGAGTCCGTGCAAGACTCCAAAACATGTACCTGCCATCCTCCTTGTATGCTGCTCGAACGAGCAAATCATTTACTGAAATTATCTTTAGTATGTGTAACTTAATGTTTAGGAATGACTTTTATACAACCGCCTCAGCCCTCGATTTACTTTCAACTAATCGGTCTGTTATGCCTGAGACCCAATCTCAAAAGGTTACATTTCTGGGATACACGTGCAAAGCAAACCACTTTTCCTGCAAAGAGTATTCCTCTCAATGAAGGACTGAGTCGTCTCAAATCTCCTCCATTTCCCCTAGTATTTGAGCATCTTGCTTGCAATCATTTTTCATTGTTAGGGTCTGGATAAATGTCCTGGTTTTCAATGTCAAATTAAATAGTGTGCACATGAACAAATTCCACAGTTTAGGAGCTGCAACAGATAAAGCTCTTTAGTTACTCGAAAAACAGCATTTGGAGCAAGCATTTTAACTATGAGACAGCTCGCGTGTTGACAGAAGATCTGTCTTTATTGGCTCTCCTCCCAGTTCTGCTGATGAACATGTGGCCATGATTATTGACAGAGCCAGAGACCTTCTGCTGAGCCCTTCATGAGATAGACCGATTTATATCACTTTACACCATATATATTCATGATTGGTAGATACTTTGGACCACTCTGTCCCTTTTGTGCCGAATGGTTTCTTAGTTGTCTTGGCAGTGCAATCCTTGAGGGTGAGACTAGAGTCCAAGGAGAAAGAGCAACTTAGTGTTGGGTGAATGTTGGGACTAGGATGTTCCCGTGCCGCTTTGCTAGGTTTGAACTAGATTAGACTATTTAAATTCATGTCTTATATGCTGACCATTCTTAAACCACAATTCTTGAGCAGTCTAACTTGCAGTCTTTAACCAAGGTGATATCAGTTCTGTTTCAAAACGCAGCAAATCTCTAATTGTTACTTTCTGCGCTCTCTGCAACTTCTGGAGTAAGCATGCTACTTTGCTGAACCCTATGAAGGATATACAGGTTATAGCAAAAGATCTGAAATGTAATGAAGAAAGATCAAATCAATTCCTTGAGACTTTTGATCGCCACTGTTTTGGATCAGGTCACTGGACCTTATTCACTTGCAAGCATTCTTTACTGATTTATTATTGCTTTTAAACGTTAAATGCACTGCTGTGAAATTCATGTACTGGTTTGTCTTGGCCCTCTTCGTTCAGGCTGACTGAATATGATATTAAGATAATTTTGCCCTGTCAAAGTAAGATAAGTACATTTTTTTGGCTTCTCACAACTTGCGTGTGTTTGATATGTAACGAGCACGATATGGAGTGCTCATACCATTTTTCACTGGGCCACCACCAGCTAGATGCTCTCTGGGCCTATCATTCGCATGTTCTTTTTTATTTTATTAATAGATTTTCTTTATTAGATGTTTAGTTTTCAGACATAGCAATCAGTGGTAACCATAAACTAGTGGCATCGGAAAACACAAACATCCACATTGCATAGCACATAAGTAAACCCGACGTGGTTTTCCCAGAAATGGAGCGGTGAAAGTTAATCCACTTTACATATTAGTGACACCAAGATCTATAATGCATTCTCTATATATGGCACCAAGCCGGTGGTTTCTCTTGTGTTCTTGATATTACTTCTAACTCCACCATGTCAGTCTGTGTTTACGGGGGCACCCTCTGGACTCATAAATGAGAATTTCTGGTATGCAGCATCCATCCATACCTCTTCTTTATCGATCCAAACTTGGATGTGTTTTTTTTCTCCATTCCTGGGAAATAGGTCCTAATATTATTAGTGTTTTTTCCGCCTTTGTAAACCCTCATCATCTACTACGTTTAGTAGGGCTAGCTTGGGGCTTGTTAAAGTGGGTGTATTAACACATTTTGAAATGTGGGCTATTCCTTCCCAGAGTGGCCGAAGGACAGGACAGCACCAGCTGGTCACCCACAGTGTCCTGGCATCTAAGATAGTCCGGTCCCAGACCTCGGTGCATACACGAAAGCCTTTCTCCCGTTATATAAATTCTGTTAAAGTATTTGAATTGAATCAGATGGTTTCTATTTGAAGTGACCGCCCTTGTTGGGGGCAAAAGTGCAAATATCTATTAATCATTACCAGCCAGCCAGCCTGTGTCATACTCCCAGACTTCTCTGAGGTTTGGAAAAGTGTCCGGGGAGATTATAACTAAGGTCCTGTATAGGGAGGCTATTTGTTTCCTATTGGGGAGCTGGGACATAGTCAGTTTTGCTTCAAGGAGAGTACATTCGGGTAAGTCCTCCAAGCTCGACAATCATGGAGTAATTGTAAGTCCTAGTTGGAGATATCGATGAGCCCTGTGAGTGTAAAAGACTGAATTCGTCCTGAATTTTGGAGAAGGATCTCAGGATACCGATGGGTGTTAAATCTCCCAACAGGGATCATTCCCATCCCCATCAAGCCTTTGAGGGCCCGGACTTCAGGGAGAGAAGTGCCAGTCCATAGGGACTTTGACCAGTTATCCTCCCAGCCCACCCAATTGCATTAATATGCATTATTATGACCTTAGGCCCTGGGGGCTTCACCCAATAAATCCTTGGAACTGGGTTGCTTTTCAGAGACTAGGACCTGACTTGACACACGTTGCAACTTCTGAGAAGTAACTTTACTCCAGTGTTCTGCCAAAGAGCCCATTCCAACCTTGTGGGGGTGGGGGTGCTATGTTAAAGCCACAATTTGAATATTTTTTGCTAAGAATCGTTCACTAAATCTCACTGAGGGCTTTTCAACATAGGCCCCTAAGCTAGGTGTCCTCTGTGGCCTTTCTTGGTCTAGTTGCTCTTGTTTTGCCATATACTTTTTAGGTTGTTTACCAAGTCTTCCTCATGCTCTGTACTGAGTTCTTTCTAATAGCCCTCTTTGTTCAGGGTGGTTTGCCTCCTGAAGGAGCCTCAGGCACAACAGTAGTTCCACTATACATCTCTTGAGTCTTTACTTGGATTTCTGATTTTCTATGAGCATCCCTGTCCTCACTGTGCTGGTCTGGTCTTATCCAGAGTCAGGCATTATAAATACTAGGAGGCCTTACAACAGGTTTGTACTAAGGGGAGGTTTAGGCTGCTGCACAATATAAACAGTCTGTACAGGGTTCTCCTGGGATATTTCTTTCTCACAATTGTTTTATTATTGTTTTTATTGAAAACAGCTTAACAGAGTACATACAGTGCTAAGGGGTGATTTACAGTGTGCATGTTTCTATATCCGTTACTGTAGAACATTCCCCTCTGTCATACAAACATGATATCACCGATGATAGCCCCCTTTAGATTTGCAAAAATCTCCATCTGGGGTAGAGAATTTATCCAGTAACATAGCTATGCAATCCTTATCCTATATAACATTTCCACTTGTGCTAGCATAGTCAATCCGTTAGTTCCTTGCCTATTTCGCTTGTCCTTTCCGCCTACCCGGTTTCTTTTCCTACCAAGTACTGCTGGAACAAACACCCACAACTCTTAGGGCAGTTCTGTGGTGATAGCAGCTCACTGTACAGTTACGATTGTGTGATGCAATATATCCTGTCCTTGGACCAATCAGTGATAGTAGGTGTCAGGCCCCCTGCCCACTTAATAGCAATTCTACTCTTAGCTAGCAATAAGCCTGTATCAATTAATCTTCGTACATCTTTAGGCAGTTTACCTGTATATCCCAACAAAGCCATCAACAGATTTAACGTGAGTGCAGGCCACAAATTTCCCTCAATGTTTGAGAGATTTGCTCCCAATACTAGCTATACATGGGCACGTCCAGGCCAAATGCAAAAAGCCAGCAGGGTCCACACCACACCTTTCACAAGCTGCTGAATCACGCAACCCATATCTAAATAGCCGCTCTGGTGTATTATAGACTCTTTGGAGGAACTTAAAATGGATTAATCAATATCTGCCATTCAGTGGTACTTTTTTAGTGATCTCACAGCAATATCCCCAGTCACTGTCTTCTAGTGCCACTCCTGGGTCTGCTTGCGATTCTAATCTAGTTTCTAATAGTGGTTTTACCTATAGTCTCGCGTTATATTAGAAATACTTGAGACCATTTTTCTGGGAGGTTTGCAGTGTAAAATATGGGAGAGAGCTCTGAGCTCAGGGGGTTCCAGCATACCATCACCCAACAACTCAGCTCATGTCTCACTCTGTGGAACTCAAAACGAACCAGCATGCATCACAGAGTTTACTGAGTCCAGGACACCTATTCTTCTTATCGGTGCCCGAAACAACATTACAGGCAGTAGCTTCGGTGCCACGGCCACCTTTTCTATGAATAAATGCAGAGGGCACATTTCCTTTTGTATCCAGTGGTAGGCATGGGAGCACTGGGCTGCCCTGGAGTAAAGCTCCAGATCTGGAGCACCCAGATCCCCTTAGAATATGGGAGTGATAAAATATTCCAACTGACCCTCTGCTGTTTTCCGGCCCAGGCCAGCCTTGTAAGAAGCGTATGCATCGCCTTAAAAATATGCATAGGCAGAACAATGGGGATGTTTAAAAATAGAATTAAAAATCTGGGCAGGACTACCATCTTCATAAGAGATATACGTCCCAGAATCGACAAAGGTAGCCAAATCCATCTTTCAACGTATACCGCTAGTCTGGAAATTAGCCTGCCATAATTCTCCCTGAGTACCAAGGCCGAATCTGTATGTACCCGGACTCCAAGATACTGTATCGCATCTTATGACCACTGCAGAGGGTAGCCCAGCTCAATCGATAACATTGTGGGGGTCAAGGGAAAAATTGTCGATTACGTCCAATTCATTTCAAACCCGATCTGTCATCATTTCACACCACCTCATCAAGAATTGAGGATAGATTAACCTCAGGGTCCCTTACACACAACAACGTGTCATCAGCATAATCCGACACAATGAGATTATACTCGGGGAATCTAATCCCCCTATGGCTATGGTATTCTCTAAGGACGCATGCGAGCAGCTCAGCAACCAAGTCCTATAGTAACGGGGATAAAGGACATCCCTGTTGAGTGCCTCTTGATATTTTGATAAGGGGCGTGACGATGTCACCAACTCTTATTTGGGCAGTCAGAGAGCTATATAAGTCTCCCACCAGTCGAAGGAAGATATCTCCTACAACCATATGTCTCAGAACAGAGTACATGAATGTCCATTCTACCGAGTCAAAAGCCGCTTTAACCTCCGGTCTGATATGTTGTATTGCACCAAATACCGTTCTAAGATTGTATGACAGGTTACGCTCTTGGATTGACCCCGCTTGTACCGAGCCTACCAACTTGGGGACCAAAGGGGCGAGGCGGTTACCCAGAATTTTCGCAAAGAATTTTGTGTCAACATTGAGTAGCGATGGTGGTCGGAATGATTAGCATTGTACATCGGTTTGCCAGGTTTTAAGATAGTTTGAGTGCTTATCTGAATGGAAACAGGCATCGTCCCTTCCTCTCCCATCTCTTCAAAAAGTGTACACAAGTGCAGGATTAGGAGTTCTTTAAATTCTTTATAAAACGCCACGGTTAGACCCCCTCGGCGCACCACGCCCCGATCTCAGAGTTCAATGCAACCAATATCTCATGCGCATCCAATGGACTCACAAGGTACTCCCTGTGCTCATTGGAGAGCCAGGGCATCCGTACTTGTTCAGGTAATCTGTAATAGCTGTCTCGTCCATGGGCACTTCTGTAGTAGGGGATCTCTGTGTATAGTCATAATCTAGTGAATAGTCCCGCCCATGTGCGTGGACCCCGGCAATCAAAAATAATCTCTTAAGGTGTCAAAATAATGCAGAAACTGCAAAGACACTTAAGAGAGAATTTAAAGACAAATAATGCAGCCTATATCCACAGGCTACACTGTCCAGTACTTCAACTAGAATTTCCACCAAAAAAACACCACACACAACACAGCCTGCAGTTTCTACCATAGAGAAACTTGCCTCCCCCAGTCAAAGACTCTGGAATGATAGAGAGGAAGGTAGGGACAGACAAGCCCCATAGGCTGCCATTATGTGGCTTAAATAGGATACTGTGCCTTTAAGAGAACTTTCCAGAACTTCTCCCAGTATCCCAGAATGCATAGCAGGTCCCTCTTACTTCAGTTCTTTTTTCCGGCTCCTGCTTACAGGACCCTGGCATTGAGCTCTCCCTTTTACAAGGGTTTATTGAATTCGTTTTTGCACTTTTGACTTTTAAAAGTGTTGCTGTTACTGCTTGGTGTTCTCTTCTCACTTTTGTGCTGTTTTTAGGCGTTTTGGGGCTCCGAAATGCCTGGCCTTTTTGTCAAGTGCCCAGCATGTGAGAGGAAGAAGGCCAAAAGCGACCCCCATGATGTCTGCATCGTGTGCCTTCCAGAAGATCATGGCCCTGAGGAGTGTGTTATCTGCCAGCAACTTTCTGCTAGGACCCTCAGGGACAGATTGAAGATCAGGCTGGCTGGCCTGGAGGATAGGCGCCAACGTGCTGCAGGTGGGTCTGGGCAGCCTGGGAGGGATCCCTCTGCCTCTGCTGAGGCCCCTGGGGGGCTCCCCAGGGGCAGGAAGTCCAGCCAACGATCCCATTCTCCGTCGGCGTCGATGGCATCGACGACGGCGTCGAGAGGGATGACGACGGCGTGCTCCCCTTCTCCCCGGGGCTCCGGGTCGAGACGGCGCGACGGCTCGACGGCGAAGGAGAAACCGACGTCGAGGCCGCCGTCGACGTCATCGTCTTCGTCGACGTCATACCGACGCCGAAGGCACAGTGACGTACATCGACGCTCGCCGTCGAGGCGGCGCCGACGCTCGCCGTCGAGGCGACACCGTCGGTCGTCATCGAGGCGACACCGTCGATCTCCATCGCGGCGACGCCGCCGATCGACGTCGAGGGGCTCCTCGACGTCGGGAACATCAAGGCGACGGCGGCGCTCGTCGTCGAGGGCGGACCGCCCGACGTCGAGAGGACGCCGAAGGTCGACGTCGAGGAGTCGGCGTTCGACGCCGAGGAGGAGGCGGTCGACGCCGAGGAGACGGCGCTCGACGCCGGAGTCCAGGAGACGTCATTCGACGCCGGAGAAGCGTCGTTCTGCGTCCAGCAGACAGCGGTCAGCGTCGGGGAGCAGGTCACCCGCTCCAAAACGGCGGAAAAGGGACTCTAGTCCCAGGAGTCACGCTGCTTCCAGCGGTGGTCGCAAGAGGAAGAGGTCGCCTGCGGATGGGGATGGATCTCCGCGCCCCTCGCCTGGAGGGACACCGGGCTCGGTGTACTCGGAAGTGTACACTCCGTCCCGGCCCAGGACTCCGACTCCTCCCCCCGTGCCTAAGGAGGACCCTCCGCCCAAACCACCACTGCCTTCAGGGGACACTCCTCCACCTCCGGTCCCTCCGCATGGGCCCGCACCGCAGCCGAAGGTTCCTCCTCCGAGGTCCACTTCCCTGCCGTCCCTGCCTGCTCCTCCCAAGGGGACTCCGAAACCGAAACCCCGGGAGGAACCGAAGACGCCTCGTGATGAGCCAAGGAAGACCCCTCCGCGCAAACCGAAGGAGCGCCCACGGGCTGGCAGGTCTCGCTCTCGCTCTGGGCGGAAGGACAGATCGAGGCACAGATCATCCACGAGATCGAGGCACCGCCATAGGAGGCGCGAGTCTCGCTCTCACACGAGGTCCTCTGGGACCAGGGATTATTCACCTACCCTATCGGGGTCTCCGGACACCAGAGTGTCCCCGATAGATGACCTGGTGGCCTTTCAGGACGTACTGTTGCGGGGCGCAGCGAAGCTCGGCATCTCCCTGACGGTGCCTACACCGAAGACATCGGTCATCTTCGAGACGCTGCATCAGAGGCATCTGTCTCGTCCTCTCCTGCCCCTGGTGCCGGGCCTGGAAGAACCTGCTATGGCTCTGTTTCTCACCCCGGCTGTGACGAGGGCGGCCCCTTCGAGATTACTTAAGAAGTACCGAGCTCCCGAATCGGATCCGGCCTTCTTGAGGGCCGAGCCTCCACCTGACTCCGTCATCGTCACGGCGGCCCGCAAGCAGCATGCCACCACCCCGACCTCCACGGTTCCCCCGGACAAGGAATCGAGATGGATGGACTCGGCAGGAAGGAAAGTTTGTGGTACTTCCGCGACCTCCATGAAAGCGGCGAGTGCCACAGCTTTGTTGGGTCGCTACGACCGCGCCCTCTGGGACTCCCTTGAGCGCTTTGCGGAGCATTTGCCCCGGGAGCAGCGTGAAGACTTCACGGAAGTCCTGAGTGAGGGGATGCTGGTGGCCAACCAGATAATCAGCGCGGCTGCGGACTCTTCCCTGTTGGCGGCTCACGGATTTTGCCACGGGATCAACCAGCGGCGTCACGCATGGCTCCGGCTTACGTCCCTGAAACCGGACGCTCAGCAGAGGGTGGCCAATCTGCCGTTTTCCGGTGAGACCCTCTTCGGGAAACATGCCGATGATGAAATGGCCCGCATGAAGGCGGAGGCCGAAACGCTGACGGCTGTGGGCCTGGAAAAGCCCAAAGAGACCAAGAAGCAGTACCGCCCCTTCCAACGGCGGTTCGGCGGACAGGGCCGAGGTCGAGGACAGGCCTCAGGACACTCCCAGCAGCAGCAGCAGTTCCGGAAGCCGTTCCAGAAGCGGCAGAGGGGCAGGGGAGGCCAGCAATCGGCTCCGGCGCCCAAGGGCCAGGCGGGGCCTAGGCCCTAGGAACTTACTTCCCCCGGATCCGTTACCCACTCCGGTAGGGGGAAGCATCCAACTTTTTCTGGCAGAGTGGAGAAAAATTACTCAGGACAGGTGGGTGCTGAATATTGTTTGCAATGGATACAGTCTTCGGTTCACCAGCCCTCCTCCAGCTATTCCCCCGGTCAGCTCGCAGTTTCAGCTGCGCGAGCTTCAAGCGGAAGCGGATATCCTGTTGAGGAAACGGGCGATAGAAGACGTACCTCGGTCTCAGAGAGGAAGAGGTCTGTACTCCCGGTTCTTCCTGGTTCGCAAGAAGGACAAGAACGAGTTCAGGCCCATTCTGGATTTGCGACAGGCAAACAAATGGATTCGCAGAGAAAAGTTCCGCATGCTGTCGTTGCATCAGATTTACCCTCAGTTGCAACAGGGGGACTGGCTTTGCGCTATAGACCTACAGGATGCTTACTTCCATGTGCCCATTGCACACAAACACAGGAAGTTCCTGCGGTTCCAAGTCGGCACCAATCACTATCAATACACAGTACTCCCATTCGGACTGAAGTCTGCGCCGAGAACGTTCTCGAAGTGCATGGCGGTGGTAGCAGCACACCTGAGGAAGAACAAGGTGTTCGTCTACCCGTACCTGGACGATTGGTTGATCAAGGCATCCTCCTTCTCGGAAGCGCGAGCACACTTCCAGAAGACGTGCGTTCTCTTGAACAAGTTGGGGCTGCACATCAACATGGCCAAGTCTGTCCCGACTCCGGTCCAATGCATACAGTACTTGGGAGCCTCCATCAATACGCTGTCAGCAAGCGTGTCTCCTTCGGAAGAGCGACGATTATCACTCCTTCGAAAGGCTCAGGCTCTTATGACGACTCCATCTACAACAGTGAGGACGGTGTCTTCTCTACTGGGATCGATGGCCTCTTGTATCTTCCTGACGCCACACGCACGGCTGCACATGAGACCGTTGCAGGAGTGCTTGGAGGACCAGTGGGATCAGAGGAAAGGATCTTGGGACGACAGGATTCGGCTGTCGCGGCATGCTCTTCAGTCTCTGAAGTGGTGGTGTTCGGCGGAGAATCTCCTAAAAGGGGTTCCCTTTCACAAGGACATACCCAAGCAGACTGTCGTGACGGATGCGTCTCTCCTGGGATGGGGAGCGCACTCCGGGACTCTACAGATTCAAGGCACGTGGTCACCGATGGAGGCCACGTATCACATCAATTTCCTGGAGCTCAGGGCTGTTCACTTGGCGCTGAAGGCCTTTCTTCCGTCCTTCCAGACCAACTCTCTGCTTGTACAGACGGACAATACCACCACGATGTATTACCTCAACAAGCAGGGGGGCTCGAGATCGCGCACCCTGTCTCAGGAGGCGCAGACGATCTGGCACTGGCTTCTAGCCAGAGGACTGTCGATAACGGCCACCCATCTGCCAGGTGTGCAGAATGTTCAGGCAGACGCACTGAGCAGGCTGCTACAGGAAAACCACGAATGGGTCATAAACGACGAAGTACTAGGAGAAGTCTTCGCAAGGTGGGGAACTCCAGACGTAGATTTGTTCGCCACCGCCGAAAACAGCAAGTGCAGAGTCTTCGCCTCCAGGTACTTCCAACAAGGGACGCTGGGGAATGCGTTGTGGATCAACTGGACGAACAGCTTTCTGTACGCCTTTCCTCCCATTCCCCTGATTCCGGCGGTGCTCATCAAGCTGGCCCGATCCAGGACTCGGATGATACTCATCGCCCCGGAGTGGCCCAGGCAGTGGTGGTTCACGGACCTACTTCACCGGTCTCTCCTTCCTCACATTCGGTTGCCGTGCAGGCCGGACCTTCTCACGAAGTTCGGGGGACGGATGTTACACCCCAACCTCTCGTCTTTGAGTTTGGCGGCATGGCTCCTGAGATAGTGCAATATGGCCATCTGAATCTGCCTGATGATTGCATGGACATACTGAAGGAGTCTAAGAGACCTTCCACTCGGACTTCATATGCTTACAAGTGGAAGAGGTTTTGTATATGGTGCCATTCTAAGAACCATGATCCTACTACCTGCAAGGAAGATGTCATCCTTCCTTATCTTTTACATTTGGCGCAGTCTGGCCTTAATGTCCATTCCATTAAGGTACATCTTGCTGCATTGACTGCCTACAGGAAATGCCCTTCACAGACTTCCTTTTTCCAGATCCCTGTGATCAAAGACTTTCTGGAAGGTTTGAAGAAAGTATTCCCTCCTGTCAGGCTTCCTTCGCCTTCGTGGGAATTGAATGTGGTGCTGTCCAGATTGATGAAGGAGCCTTTTGAGCCTATTCATAAGGCTTCGTTGCAGCACCTGTCCTGGAAGGCGGCGTTCCTCGTGGCCATTACATCGGCCCGCAGGGTGAGTGAAATTCAGGCGTTGTGTTGTAATGAACCTTATACTGTATTTCATGCTGCTAAGGTTGTTATGCGTACTCACCCTAAATTTCTTCCCAAGGTTATTTCTGATTTTCATATCAACCAGACTATAACTTTGCCTATGTTTTTTCAGAACCCTTCATCCCCAGCGGAGAGGTCTCTCCATTCCCTGGATGTGAGGAGGGTCTTGAAATTTTATCTGGATAAAACCAAAGATATTCGTAGGTCTGACCAGTTGTTTGTCAATTATGGATCGGTCAGGACGGGTCTTGCGACCTCTAAGCAGTCCATCTCTAGGTGGATTGTGTCCTGCATACAATTGTGTTATCAGAAAGCTAATAAGACCTTAGGGGGTAAGCCTAAGGCTCATTCCACCAGGGGCAAAGCTGCCACGACGGCTCTGCTCCGTAATGTGCCGTTTGCTGAAATATGCAAGGCAGCCACTTGGAAGTCGGTTCATACCTTTGCTAAGCATTACTGCCTGGACACTGACGCCAGGGCAGACGCTCAGGTTGGACAGGCTTCGCTGCGGAATTTGTTCGCACAGTAGTGGCGTTATGTATTATTCTCCATTGCCGCTTTGGTGTGGGGATGGGCTTGCCATTCTATTCACTAGATTATGACTATACACAGAGATCCCCTACTACAGAAGGAGTAGTTTCTGTCCTGTAACTCCAGTTCTGTAGTAGGGGTATCTCTGTTATAGTCATAAGCGCCCGCCCTCCTCCCCGGTGGAGATTGTTTCATCATACAAGAATGCGACAGGTCTGGCGTGCTTCGCCTTCAAAAAGAACTGAAGTAAGAGGGACCTGCTATGCATTCTGGGATACTGGGAGAAGTTCTGGAAAGTTCTCTTAAAGGCACAGTATCCTATTTAAGCCACATAATGGCAGCCTATGGGGCTTGTCTGTCCCTACCTTCCTCTCTATCATTCCAGAGTCTTTGACTGGGGGAGGCAAGTTTCTCTATGGTAGAAACTGCAGGCTGTGTTGTGTGTGGTGTTTTTTTGGTGGAAATTCTAGTTGAAGTACTGGACAGTGTAGCCTGTGGATATAGGCTGCATTATTTGTCTTTAAATTCTCTCTTAAGTGTCTTTGCAGTTTCTGCATTATTTTGACACCTTAAGAGATTATTTTTGATTGCCGGGGTCCACGCACATGGGCGGGACTATTCACTAGATTATGACTATAACAGAGATACCCCTACTACAGAACTGGAGTTACAGGACAGAAACTACTCCTTTCTTACTATTCAAGTCAGAATAATATTGGTTAAACCTATTTGCAATGTCTGTGGTGTCAGTCAACAACCCTCCGTCCTCTGCCCGTATTTGTCACATTTCCCGCCTCCCTCCTGCTGTGTAACAAAGCTGCCAGCACTGCAACCGGGTTGGTCATGTTCACCATATTTATTTATTTTATTTCATTTATAAAGTTTTATAGTTCTAGCCACTGCATACTTCCCCAAGTGCTTTGTTCCGCAATCTGCAGGCTCATGGTATTCAATCAGTGTCTCTTTCAGGCAGTCAGCGACAAGGGGGCAGCCGTTCTCTCTAGCTTCCCTTTCCAAATCTGCTAGCCGCCCTTCTAAACATGACAGGCGCTGACTGATGGAGCGCAGTACTCCTGAATGCTTAAACATGACTACACCCCTAATGTACACCTTGAACTTTTCCCAGATCATGGAGAACCTCTGGCCAGACCATATATTAGTATCAAAAAAACTTTCTATGGCTTCAGCAAGATCAGATTGGAAAGCACTATCCATTAATGAGTAAGGTGGGAAGCGCCATGTGAAAGATGCAGGTTTCCTCCTTAGAATGTCTATATCCAACAGTAGTGGGGAATGATCTGAAAAAGAGCGGCGAAGCACCCTGCAGTCCTGCACACGCTGAATCAGGCTTCTCGATGCCAACCAGTAGTCAATTCTGGTGTGCAAGTGATGTGGCGCCGAGTAATGGGTAAGCGCGCACTTGGGGAACGCTCCCTCCATACGTCTAGTATATCCAGCTACACAGCTATATTGCACACAACCTTGGCTGCTGCCGATGGACGTCTCGCCGGTCCTCCAGATTGGTCCAGCGAGGTATCCAACACAGTTAAAATCCCCACCCCAGATGATAGGCAACTCCCCTCCCATACCCCCCACAGCTATCATGCAGATAAAACTGTGGGCAGTCATAGTTATGGCTATAGACATTGACGATCAGCAAATTGATTCCCTTGCCTACACATGGCGATTACATATCTACCAGCTGTGTCGGCTTCAAGAGTTTGTAATTTGATACCTGCTTTGGGGTTAACCAATGTAAGAACTCCCCTGGCAGTTGATGTCAAACCAGCAGTATGAGTATGACCATGCAGACCTTTATACTTCAGCATATTATTACCTGCAGAGAGGTGGACTCTTGTAGCAACGCTATATTGATCTCGTTCCTCACTAAGTATGCAACCACTTTTCACAGCTTTCTATAATCATTCAAGCCCCTAATGTGCCAAGTGAGAAATCGAATTTTGGCACCTCTACCCTCCATCAGAGATCTGTACATAGTCGTATCCGGGGTAATCGCATATGGAAAATTACTCCGACATCTCTACGGAATTATCATTAAATGTAGAGCATTGCTTGCACGCTTCCTGTACCTCACACTGTTGCACCAAACAAGAAAAATCCCCACCCACTCCCCCTATGCCGTGCCACTCCCAACTGGGCATGATCTACTCCAACCCTCCCTCCCAAGACCCCATAACGATCCATATCAATATGAAAATTACATGAGACAATTATTTCCGGTTTCAGATTAGGTAGTGGGTAACGCTCTGGAGAGGATGTTACCAGCGTAGCTTTGAAAGGCAATTGTGAAACTTTGAAATTGAAACTTAGCCATTTTAGTCTATTATACATTTCCCACCCAATTTCAAGTGAAGAGTCTCCCTTGGGCAAACCACACAGTGGCACACGGAGCGTTATGATCGTAGTCCAGTTCTGTACTACTGTACTGCAGCAGCTAGCATACACAGAGGGTCGTCGCGTGCCTCAATGTACCATCAATGGTACAGCCAATAGCCGCTGCCAGTCACTCAAATGCCAGTCCAGACCACTGGGCAGCCCTAGGATACATCTTTGACATCCTGATCAGAGATTTAACAGTAACAAACCTTTTGCTGCCATTTACAAACTATTCATCTCACTCAACCAGGACGCCTACTCTTCCAAGTCACCTCCTTCAGCCTCCGGCTGTTTCACGCTTCTGATTTTTTTGGAGTTCTTGATGGCCTTTTGTAGTGACCTAGGGTAAACAAAGATTTTCAACATTCCTTTCATCGTGACCCTAAGTCTGACCGGATAGAACATCGTGTTATCAAGACCAAGGTCTCTCAGTTTCCGCTTCAATGGAATAAACTGCCTCCTGGCTTCCTGCACTTTAATGGTGAAATCTGGAATTAGAGAGAGGGAGGATCCTTCGTACTGAAAATCTTTCAACTCTCTCGCACGTATCAGCGTAGCGTCTCTATCTCTATAGTTCAGTAACTTCGCAATTACTTTACTTTACTTTGTGGATTTATTGAGCGCATACGAATCATCCCCAAGGGGATCTCTCGGCGCTGAACAAAGAGGGAGATAAGTGAGGATGTATATCTAAAAGAGCCATGTCTTTTAACAGTCTCATAAAGTTGGTTAGTTCACCGCAGGACCTGATGTTCTTTGGGAGCATATTCCAATGGCCAGCTGCCAAATAGGAAAAGGCTCTACCACCATTGCGTGCCCTCCATATTATCTGGGGGCACAAAGTTGGAATTGCTGGATCTCAATTGTCGTGCCGGTTGATACCACCCGAGTTTATTCCTAAGGTAGGCCGGGCCTTTCCCCTGTAGTGATCTAAAGACTACACAGAGCATCTTAAAGATAGCTGTTCGAGGCATGTGGGCTGCTGAATTCCTATCTGTGCATAGATCGCCGCCTAGTGTTGGGTCCGGATGATTGCACATTGTTGTCCTGGAAGAGTCTTCGAAGTATCACGAGATAGGTGGCTCCTCCCCTGGACTACAGTGCGCATGGGCATCGCCTCCATCCCCAGATTGTTTTTTTCCGCCATTGGGTTCGGATGCGTTTCGGTTCCCTCTGTCGGAATCGATAGTTGTTTAACTTTCTTTACTTGAGACCAAAAGGTCTTTAGGACTCGCGTCGGTATTGTCTATCGTTCGGGTTGGTTTATTCATCGGCTCCGAACACTTGCTGCCCTTCCGCGTGCTCTCGGCGCGGACGGGCCTACACGACGCTCCAGACCACTTCAACATGGAACGAACTCCATTTAAGAGGTGCCCAGTGTGTGCCTCAAAGTATTCGCACATCGACGTGCACCCAGTGTGCAACAGATGCTTGTCGCCGGACCACGACGAGGCCAAGTGTATGGCCTGCTCCAAGTTCCGGTCGAAGAAGACTCTCAAGCTACGTCGGGCCGCAAGACTGCAGGCCAAGTTATTGGCACCCCCACCAGCAAACATCTTTGAAGAAGATGTTGAAGACGACACCATCCTGAATGTTTCGGACTCTAACCCGGCGTCGGAGGACGAAGACTACGACGCGGGAGACGAAGAGTTCGAGGAAGTCGTCGAGGAGGTAGGGGACGACGACGGGGCCATTGCCACCGTAGAGGATAGCTCGGAAGAGGAGCATCCTCGTACTGACTCCGGGGCCGAACCCCAGCATAAGGCCCAGGTCGAGGGATCGCCTTCGGGCCTTACCCAAGACCTCAATACTCGTCCCACGGCCCCGCCTCCGGGCCCGGCCACGGACATTGGTGATGCGCCACTCCCGGTACAGAAACCGAAAGTGAAGCCATCGGGGTCCGCTCCATCTGTATCGAAACCGAAAGTGCAAGTCGCACTAGTGGGATCAAAGGCTCCAGAGGCCTCGGCGCCGAAGAAATCCAAAATGGCCGCCGAGCTCAAAAGCCACGCCAAAATGGCCGATCCGAAGACCCCCGTGTCGAAGCCGAAGGCGAAAACGCCCGACGCGGCTGCGTCGGCGCCGAAGCTGGTCGACTCTCTGAAGAGCCGCGTCGACGCCAAGAAGGTCGATGACCCTAAGAAAGCCTCGAAGAAGCGTCAGGACGACCCCAAGTCTCTGGCTGCACCGATCCCGGTCGACAAAGCAAAGGGAGGTGCTGTGTCGGCTCCGAAGACTGCGCCTTTGGTCGCCGAACCGAATCCGGACTCGGAGGACTCGTTCGAGCCGGTCCAACCCTCCCCCTCATTTACCAAGAAGGTCACGGAGTCCCTTCAGCGTATTCGGAAGGAGGCAGTGGCTCTCGAGCCGAAGGATGTGACGCCGAAGCCTCCACGGAAACCGACGAAGGCGCAAACGCCAATTCACTTCACGCTGCCGCCAAAGACGGCGCCGAAGGCTTTCGCTCCGAAACATGGGGCTGGGGTGCCCTTGAAGCTGGTGTCTACGCCGAAAGCATCCTTGGTAGTGCCGAAGCCACGGCACCAGCCAGTAGCGGACGAGGAGCGTCGAGAGGTTGTCATCGACGCCAACACAGGCAAGCTCTCTCTCCTTAAAAGGAAGATCACCCCGGAGCCTGTGTTGGAGCATTTTCATATTCCCCTTAAAAAGAAGCTGGATTCTGCAGGTGCATCTGCCCCTATGGAGCCTGCATCTCCACAAGGTCTGGAGCTCTCACCCACTCACTCTAACGCTGGGGAGGGTGACGGGGACGAGGAGGAGGAGTACAATTATCCAGCGTACTCGGATCCAGAGGATGTCAATGAGCCATGGTCTGCTGGAGGCGACCCTGAGGACCCTCAGTCAGGACACGAGCCGCAGCTTTTTGCTGCAAAAACTTTCCCAACAGAGGACTCTGCAGCCTTCAACGCTCTAATTGAAAGAGCTGCGGCCAATCATGATGTCGACCTCCATGCGGACCCAGTGGATGTCGATTTTCTTTTTGACACTTTCTCAGTGGCTGAAAAGACTGTCAAGACATTGCCAATGCTCAAAGGAGTGCTAAAGCATGCGCCTGAGGTTTTCAAGGAGCCCACCCGGGCAAGAGTCATCAATCCTCGTATTGACAAAAAATACAAGGCAGCGCCCACTGATCCAACGTACATCAAGGGACAGTTGCCACTGGACTCTTTGGTTGTCTCCAATGCACGTAAGCGGGCAAACTCACAGACCACGGGTGATGCTCCTCCCCCAGACAAAGAATCGAAGGTCTTTGAAGCTTCTTGGAAACGTATTGCTGCGCAGGCAGCTAATATGTGGCGCATTTCAAACACGCAAGCGCTACTTGCACGCTACGATAGGGCACACTATGACACCCTAGAAACCCTTCTACAGCACTTACCTGATCAGTACAAGGAGGGAGCTGAAATGTTAATTCAGGAGGGGAAGCTTATCACCAATGCTTCAATTAAGTGCGCACTGGACGTGGCTGATACCGCCTCCAGAGCTATAAACACTAGCATGCTACTGCGTAGGCATGCATGGCTTAGAATATCAGGCTTTAAACCAGACATTCAGACTACCATCTTAAACCAAACAGTTAATCCAGACCACCTGTTTGGGCCAGAAGTGGATGCAACCCTTGAAAAAATGAAAAAAGACACTGACACTGCTAAATCTATGGGTGCCCTACAGTCCCAGCAGTTTCGGGGTGGTTCCTTTCGCCGCTCCAATAACAGAGGCACCTCAAGGGGTCAAGCGTCACAATCCACGCAATACTATAAAAGCAACACCCAATCCTCATACACCAACAAGGGTAGAGGTGGTTACCGGGGCAACAACGTCAAAGGCAGAGGACGTGGAAATAACAGCTCCAGGTCCTCCACCGCCAGCAAACATGAACGCCTTGTCACTGCCCCCCGACCACACAACACCAGTCGGGGGGGAGACTCCAGCAGTTCCTGCCCGCGTGGAAATCCATCAACACGGACAGGTGGGTCAAATCTCTTATCCAATACGGTTATTGTCTGGAACTCACTTCCACTCCACCAAACATACCTCCAAGAAACCGTCCTATGTCCGGCGAGCACTTGCACTTGTTGCAGCAGGAAGTCCAAGTCATGCTGCAAAAAGGGGCAATAGAGCTCGTTCCACTGCAAGAAAGGGGAACAGGGGTTTACTCTCTGTACTTTCTAATCCCCAAAAAGGACGGATCCCTCAGGCCCCTCAACTGGTACATTCTGTCAGAACATTTCCATATGCTCACGTTGCAGCAGGTTCTCCCGCTGCTTCGGCAAGGGGACTTCTTAGCTACTCTGGACCTCAAGGATGCATACTTTCACATTCCCCTGCATCCTTCACACAGGAAGTACCTAAGGTTCACCATTCAAGACCAGCACTACCAGTTCAGAGTTCTGCCTTTTGGGGTCACCACAGCGCCCAGGGTCTTTACGAAGTGCCTGGCCACCGTGGCGGCGCATCTAAGACGTCAAAACATCCACGTCTACCCCTATCTGGACGACTGGCTCATTCAGGCGAAGTCGGAACAACAGTGCGCCGACCACGTGTCTCGCACCATTCATCTCCTGCACAATCTGGGATTCTCACTGAATTACCCAAAATCCCATCTCCAGCCCGCCCACATACGGCAGTATCTGGGCGCGACAATAAACACTCTGGCGGCCACTGCGCAGCCAAATTCAGTGAGAGTCGCCAGTATTCAGACGCTGATCCAGAGATTCAGACCTCAGCACTCGCTTCCAGCGAAAGTGTTCATGCAGTTGATAGGCATGATGGCCTCCTGCATCTCCATTGTCCCGCACATGAGGTTACATATGCGTCCGCTTCAGGAGTGCCTAGCACGTCAGTGGACTCAGGCTCACGGGCAACTAACAGACCTAGTGTTGGTGAGCGGTCGGGCGTACAACTCTCTGCATTGGTGGAATCCACAAAACCTTTGCAAGGGCCGACCGTTCCAAGAGCCTGTGCCACAGATTATCCTGACGACGGACGCTTCTCTCCAGGGATGGGGAGCGCATGTACTCCACTACACAGTGCAGGGACTATGGACACTACAGCAAAGGAAGATGCACATCAATGTATTGGAACTGATGGCAATCTTCATGGCCTTAAAGGCATTCAAAGTACATCTGTGCAACAGGGTCGTGTTGATCCGGACGGACAACATGACGGCCATGTACTACATTCAGAAACAAGGGGGCACACACTCTCCGCAGCTGTCTCATCTGGCTCAGAGCATGTGGAAGTGGGCCATTCAAAGGAACATTTTCCTGATGGCAGAACATCTCCCAGGCAAAGACAATCAGATGGCGGACCTGCTCAGCAGGCACAGCCACCAAATGCACGAGTGGGAGATACATCCATCAGTACTCCAACCGTACTTCCAAAGGTGGGGTCATCCAGAGATAGACCTGTTCGCCACAAGGGAGAACGCAAAATGCCAAAGCTTCGCCGCCAGGTTCCCACACCCGCAATCGCAGGGCAATGCGATATGGATGAACTAGTCAGGCAGATTTGCGTACGCTTTTCCCCCAGCACCTCTGATACCGATGGTGGCGCGCAAGCTCAGGCAGCACTCGATGACTCTCATCCTGGTTGCTCCAACGTGGGCTCGCCAACCATGGTACACCACGTTTCTGGAACTTTCCGTGGTACCGCATCAAAGGCTTCATTTCACACCCAGCCTTCTGACGCAGAGCCATGGCGACATTTAGCACCCAGATCCGCAACAGCTCAACCTGGCGATCTGGCTCCTGAAGTCCTAGAATTTGGCTACCTCAATCTTCCCCCGGATTGCATGGACATTATTCGGGAGGCAAGAAAGCCCACTACTAGAGCATGTTATGCGGCTAAATGGAAGCGGTTTGTCATTTATTGTGCGAACCACAACATTAACCCGCTGGATGCTTCCATTCAAAACATCATCTGTTACCTGTTCCATCTGTACCAAAGCAATTTGGCGTATACTTCCATCCGCATTCACCTGTCTGCGATGGCCGCATACCTCCAGAATAGACTACACCTTTCACTTTTCAAGGTGCCTGCTATCAAAGCATTTCTGGAAGGACTCAAAAGGGTCATTCCACCACGGACACCACCAGCTCCAGAATGGAACCTCAATGTGGTTCTTACAAGGCTGATGGGTCCTCCTTTTGAGCCACTACACTCTTGCGAGCTTCAGTTCCTGACTTGGAAAGTGGCTTTCTTAGTAGCAATTACATCGCTACGGAGGGTTAGTGAGTTGCAGGCCCTCACCATCCAAGAGCCCTTTTTCCAAGTCCATGCTAACAGGGTGGTGCTCCGCACTAACCCTAAATTTCTACCCAAGGTTGTGTCTCAATTCCACATAAACCAAACAATCGAGTTGCCGGTGTTTTTTCAAAATCCTGAGTCGCTGGCGGAGCGGATGCTCCACACCCTTGACGTTAAAAGGGCCCTAATGTATTACATTGACAGGACCAAGGATTTTAGAAAGACTAAGCAGCTTTTCGTTGCCTTTGCATCACACCACAAGGGTAACGCTATTTCCAAGGCTGGTATTGCTAGGTGGATCGTGAAATGTATTCAGATCTGTTACGCAAAGGCTAAACGCACTCTTACAATTCCACCAAGAGCCCACTCCACCAGAAAGTTGGGGGCCTCTATGGCCTTCCTTGGGAACATTCCCTTAGAGGATATATGTAGAGCAGCCACATGGTCTACCACACATACATTTACTAAACATTACTGTGTAGACGTGCACTCTAAACAGCAGGCAGCTGTAGGTCAGGCTGTTCTCAAGACACTTTTCCAAACTGCTGCAGCTCGCACGGGCGGCCGCCGATAATGGGGGGACTGCTATGTATTCTATGCTCAGATATGAATTCAGCAGCCCACATGCCTCGAACTGCAAATGCTACTTACCAGTATGCATCTGTTCTTGGCATATAGGGTTGCTGACATTCATATCGCCCGCCCTCCTCCCCGGCGCCTGTAGCAGCTGCAGTATTCATGTATATGCTCATAGCATAGTCATCACTCACATAGTTCACTCCATCTCGGCCACAATGGCTAAAAACAATCTGGGGATGGAGGCGATGCCCATGCGCACTGTATTCCAGGGGAGGAGCCACCTATCTCGTGATACTTCGAAGACTCTTCCAGGACAACAATGTGCAATCATCCGGACCCAACACTAGGCGGCGATCTATACACAGATATGAATGTCAGCAGCCCTACATGCCAAGAACAGATGCATACTGGTAAGTAGCATTTGCACTTTGCCTCACCGGGAGGAATTACTGGGTGAGGTGGAGCTCCCAGCTGCGGCCTGGGACTTCAGGAGCGATGAGCGCGCTCCACAATGAACATATCCGAGAACGTATCCCGACCCAGCAAGGTAACCAACAGTTTTTCTATGAAGATCTCCATGTTCCCCATCGGCCTAGTCTCAGGCAGTCCGGTAATTCGTATATTGCTGCTTCTAGACCTTGCTCCTAAATCTTCAGCTTTTTCTTGTAAGGCCGTAAGTAGCTTCCCCATCTGTTCCTGTGCGCTATCAGTTTCCATTTGAGCTCCTTCGACATCTGCAACTCTCCTGTCAGTCATATCTATGCGTTCCGCTTGCTTGTCAATGCTGCCCTCTTCCAGCGCTCTTCGTGGATTGGAACCGATCCTCTTGTTTTGCAAGATATGCACACTTATGTTGAGGATTAGAGGTTATTGCTGTGTCTTGTTAAAATCGCAGAGAAGCACTTCAGTTTTCTTGCGCTTCTCACTTTTACACAGTTCACCAGCCAGGCGCCTTCTCTCCCGACAGCAACTTGACCCCCACTGATCTGTCCGCAGCATAAGACTCTCCGCTCCTTCACCTAACAGGTTTTGCCAGGTCTTTTTTGTATTTGTATTTGTATTAGTTAGTGTGTGTCTCCGTTAAGATCCTCGCGGTGGATACCTTATGCCTGCCCCAATGGGCCCGTCGTCAACAGCCTCGATAATAGCCTTGCCCCTCTTCCTTCTAGAGGCCACACAGTCCTGCCCAGGCTCACGATTGCGCTATCCTCTGCCGTGCTGCAGCTGACCTCCCAGCTTCTTTTCTGCAGCTGGGCACCCTCCGAGGCAAAGCAGGGCAGTCGCGCCACAAGGCCACGGCAGACCCCTCGGTCCGCTGCGTTTTTATGGCGCACAAGTCCGGGGCCGACCTCTCCTTTGGCGGCACCGTGGCTGCGCTTGTGTTCTCCCAGCGCTCAACCTTCAACCCACGCAGGGCTCACAGCGTCGGGGGACTCAGCCGCCCTTCGAGGTGCGGTCAGAGGAGCCTAGCAGCAGGCCTCACCTCGCGCTCACTGTAGGCCGCATGACGCCGCAGTACAGTCTCGCCGTTATGGAAGAGATCGCCTCGATCTCTTCCATAACGGGCTCGACCGATAGCCCGCAGTTCACTGTTATGGCGGCAGCGGTTACCAGGACCTAGGTGTCCGGAAATACAAGGATAATTACAGGATCGTTGTGATGGCTCACAGAGCATGCTTAAGTCGCTGCCATCTTTGAGCCAGGCAAGCCACGCCCCCCTGGGATATTTCTTGATTGTTCAGTTCATCTCTTGGTTCTGTTTTGGTGCTCTGTCCTTTGAGGCCTTAACTGTCCCCATTGTTGTTCAAGGGTTTAAGAACTTTCTTGAGGACCTTGAGTCTCCACCTTGTATCCAGTGTATTTGTACCACCATCGACCAGGAATCCCTAGGGTAGCCCTACTGTAGACACCACAGCGTCCATTGAGAGGTGTTATTCTGGTCTCTGGGTCATATTCTGGCTGCCCTTATGAGCCTGATCCATTGTGCCAATGTTGGCCTTTGTGGATGGAAGTGAACCTTGCCTGTGGGGCACTTCAGGATTATGAGTTTCCACAACCAGCTGGTGCCATTTGTGATGCTCACCTGTTACGATCATTCCTCTGGCATAGGCCAAGGAATAGTCGTCATTCCGAGGTAGCACTATTACAGTCTTCCACTTAGCATTCCATAATTGGTGCTTTGCCTTCTTTCGTATTAGTGGTGTTATGACTTTGACTTTTCTACTTTTGGGACTGTTCGTTTCTGATAACAGCATTGTCACTTAGCATTTTTCCCTGATGCTTGCAGCTTCTCTAGTTCCTTTCATGTTGTCCCATGCTGGTCTCATATGCATATGCATGTATTTAAGTGATATTTCTACAGTGCAAACCTAGCCAAACGAAGCTCAGTGCTGTTCTTCGCCAATGACGTGCTTCAAGTCAACGATTAATAGGAGAGGATGCTGGTTTGTAGATGGTTAATGCATTGCAATGGAGTGTCCTCTAATGATTTGAGTCTTTATCTCTAACATACAGCAAGAGATCCCAGTAGTGCTTATATTAGCTGACATCTCTTTTCTGACGCTGAGCATCTGTCAATGCTTGCCCCTGGCTCTTGTTGCTTCTCCTAGCTGACCGAGAAGGGATCCCCTTAAATGTTTCACATTTTAGGTGGGTCCGAGTGCTTCAATCAGTTTTGTTTCTCATGAAGGAAAATGGCAAATCTAGAACTTTGCTAGATCTTCTAGGGAAAACAATGATGCTGTAATGATTAGGACCCGGTCCTAAAAACTCTTGGCAAACAGGCTCTTAACTGCCTAGCAGGTCTGGAGGATAGGAGATGAACTTGCAGTAAAAAGTCACTGTAATAACCAACGTGTACTTAAAATGAATGTATATCACCACCACACCAACTTCACTTTGATCTTCAAGATCTATGTATTATCCTGTTATCCAGTATTACTTTCTAAGGATTGGGAGAAAGTTGAAATACTTAATTGACCGTTGAAGTGCAAGTTGTAGGAACTCAAAAACGTACATTTAACATGGGGATACATGCATAGAGTAATACACTGGTAAGATTACAAAGGGGAGCATGGGATAACTGCACCATACTATAAGTTCAGAGCGTTTATATAGTTGGCCAAGAAATTGAGTACAGTACACAGGTTTTAAACTACTTTTAAAAGAGAATTTGGAGCTTGGAAAGAAATGTAGCGGGGGTTTTCTACAGTGAAGTTCTTATATGAAATTGAGTTATTAAACCACACGAATGTAAGGAAATGCACTGTAGGGGAAGTATTGTGTAGTTCTGATAAATGCTGTGGTTGTATTAACAAGTATACGTGTGATGGTCTCACTCTCCTGAAAATGCAAGATGTGTGAAATGCATTAAGAATTTTAAACATGTTGATGAGCTTGTTTATTCTTTGTGAGGATGGAATTTGAAGACACTGAATGAAAAATGTAATACAATGGATTGTTCTAAATCACAGTGCCATAAATAATAATTATTCAAAAATACCTTGTGAAAGAAGATAGACACATTATATAGTAGTGTGAAAATTGAATAAGAGATTTGTAGTCAGCACTTGTGTTATGTTTGCGAACACAATCTGTGAAGAATGCTCTTGAAGGAGAGAAATCAAGTGGTGTAATGTGTTAGGAAAGCAAAAAAGAATAAAAACTATTATTTATGATGATGATGATAATAATAATAAGCAGCTTGTAGAGCGCAAGGCTATCTCCGATGGAGGTGTCCCTGCGCTAGTAGTGCTAATTGACCTGGGCATAGGGACAGGGAATAGTGTTTAGGGAAGAACAAAGAGCCATGTTTTTAACGCTCTCCTAAACATAAATTAAGAGTTGATCTTCCTAAGAGGTTCTGGCATAGAGTTCCACTGTGTGGTAGTTTTAAACGAAAAGGATCGTCCTCCGGTTCTGGCCCTCGCAAATCGCGAATGACAACAATATTCTGGTCATTTGATCCAAGTGCTCTGTTACTGTATTTTACAAGTCTTTGCCTCATGTAATGCGGACCAGTGTTGTTCATTGCTCTATGGGCCAAAGTGAGAGCTTTATGTTCTATTCCTCTTTTAACTAGTAGCCAATGAAGACTGAGCAGATGGGGGTTATGTGGTGACGCATTGTCACGATCCGCACTAGCCTAGCCGCCGAGTTCTGGATAATCTACAGCCTCCTGAGCAAATGCTCGGGGACCCCCAGATAAAGGCTGTTCCCTACAGTCCATAGGAAGATAGTGAAGGACGCTCCGTAGAGCCTTCAACTCCTAAAAATACTGCCCAGAGACAGGGGCAATTTGCACTTTGCTAGACAATTGTGTATCGAACTTAAAGCCCGGATTCCTGGCAGAAGTAGCTGGAAGAGGAGGTTGATTTAACTCAACCGTCCAACATAACTCTGGTTGTGGGGTAGTGGGTTGGTTAAAAAACGACCTCCTTTTTATCTGTTTAGTTTTAAGCAGTTCTCTGTCATCCAAGATGAGATGTTCAAAGACTCTGCTTAAAATAAGCAAAGGCTGTCTTGCTGTGATCTTTGAAGGAGAACACTAATTGTATATCATCCGGATACGAGACGACCTTCACCCTATATTGCTCAATAATTGCCGCCAGATGGATGAGATACACATTAAAAAGTGTGGGTCTTAAGGGCGAGCCCTGTGGGACCCCACACACAAGGGGGCTGGAGGTGGAAGCATGAGGGTGGAAGGTCATTTGCTGCGTGCGCCCCTCTAAGAAAGAGCGAAACCGGGCCCAAACCGTTCCTGACTTCCCTAGACCCTTAGTCTGCTTAGAAGAATCCTGTGCGACACTGTATCAAATGCTGTGGATAGATCCAATAGTAGATATAGATCTATAGATATATCCGCAGCTCCTTAGGAACGAAATCTGCACTCCAATTACTACTTCTGAAGGTTGCAGTTATTTTGGCCGAAGCGTGTCAACACGTTTCGGTTGCACGCCGCAACCTTAATCACAAGACAGATGGATATATACATTACTTTTTAAGTATGGGAGTTTTGTGAGGATGTCAGTAAGCGTGCTACAGAATCGTTATTTGTTCATATTATGGTCTACCATGACACTTACTAGGCAGATTCTCTATTTCACCTGTGTTCTAGTCAATTAGATGCTACAGGCAAGTTGAAGTCATGAAAGTGGATGCAATGTTTTAGTTTATTTCAGTGCATGGTCAGTGTAATTGGAGTGCACCTTGTGAAGTAATGTGACCAATCAATCCCCAAGGACTGCTTCTCACGTTTTAATTGCAATGTGAGTTTCTGCTTCTTCATGTTGCCATCTGTGACTCAGGCATGATTGTTTCAGTGAGGGAGACTCTGCTAATCATCAGCAATGGCCCAAAAAGATAGAGGGTTGGGTTAATGGTTAAACTTTTAAACTATAGAACTGATGGTTATTCAAACATTATTTACAACATTATTTACATTTACATCCCAGTATTGGACGAGCTGGTACACAGACAGCAAATATTTAAATAGATTTTGCAAAGCTGAATTGTAATTTATGATTCTGTCTCAGAAGGAATCATAAATTGTTCCACTAAAACTAAATAATTGGTTATTACCTGGCCTGACAGTTTGAGTTTAACTGTTCCCATTGGAACAGGGTCAATACTGATTTGCATATGGCTTGGTCAAACAGAGGTGGCATGGTGAACGATAAATGGATTGGGATGTGGTCCGAGTGATTGCCAGTGGCTTAGATTACTTAAAGAATTCCATCCATCATCTCGTTTTTTGATGCCTGAGTGGTATGCCCGTAGTGGGGCTGTACTCACTTTGCCACTTAGAACCAAGCTATCTATACCTGTCTGATGAGCCCTAATAAGGGCAAAAGAAGTCCTGGGTTGGTTATATTCCTGTTCTGGGAGGTAACTGCACTGGCAGTTTGGGCTGGACTGTTTCCATCGCAGCAGGGTCAAGACTGATTTGCATATGGCTGGGTCATAACTGAGGTTTAGTGGATAAAAAACAATGGATTGGAATGCGGCCCACATGATTTCCTATGGCTGAGATTATTTCAAGTGTTTCTTCTTGTGACTGGTATCCCCAGGCATGGGTCCAGTGTTCCTTGTGCCATTGGCCCTGAGCTATACCTGGATGATAAGCCCTAATAAAGATTAAACTAGTGCTTTGTTGCTTGTGTTATGGATGCCATTAGCGTGCTATGTGCCAACACTTATTGCATGCTCAGTCCCATTCAGATCTTTGAGATCCAGGTCTAGTTCTTCCACATAATAAAAGGTTACCTTTTCAGTATTCCTTTGCTGCATTATAGTACCATAATCATCAGTTTAATTGTCTTAATATTGCATCATACAGGGACAGCTCAAACTAGACGTTGACCAGTAGCTGCATGCACTCTTTTCCAGTATTGGGGTATCTTTCATAGATTCACATGCCTGAATCATTCCCCGTCGTCAGAGTGGGAATCCCATGGTACATAAAAAAGCAATAATTATGCACATAATACCCATATCAGAACCAGGAAGTGAAGTAGCTAGAAACTTAAAGGAAAAAACATCCACATTTATGACTCGTCCAAGTCATTATGTATAGTACAAACAACAGCCAAACAGCTGACGGCAGCCTCCAGAATGTTCTCCTCAGAGGCTCAGGCTCTCAGATTTTCTACCACACGTCGTGTGAAGGGAGTCTCCCTGAGCTCTGCTCAGTACTTTTCACATTTCTTCCGGAATTCTTCATTTTATGATGTCTTCTTCAAAGAAATCTCTTTCGACCTTATGAATCTTGTGGGAAGCTCCGGCTGTTTTCTGAGGACCCCCACAAAAAGTGCATTTATTGCTTTTAACCTGATCACCTGGTGAGAGACTGCAAGATCTGCAGAACCTTCCCTCAAAAGACTCTCAGGGACAGAGAGGGATGTCTACTTCTGTGGCTACAGAAGATTAAAGATCAAGACAACCCCTTATCTGAAGTTGGGAGTGTTGCCTCTGGTAAGACTACGTCCTCTAGGAAGAGGGTTGCTGAGGAGGATTTATCTTCTCCTGGGACTAAGGTGTCGAAAAAACAGCACACCTTTAAGAGTGCTTAGCTGCCTTCCACTTAAAAAAAGGCTCCTCCACCTTCAAAGAGTAAACCTCTGCCTACTATGCCCCGAGAAAAACTGCAAAGTCTCTGGCTTCAAAACGAGTTTCTGACAAGGATTTACCTCAGAAACGCGTTCCCTGGTCGATGATCTTTGGACGACGACATCTTCGTCGACGAAGCCTACCGTCGGCGCTACGACGACGTCAACTGTTACTTTCTCGTTGCCAAGACCTCATATGATCATGTCGTCTGCATCCTCGCCGTCGACGCTGGTATCCGTCTCCGCGAAACCAATCTCGTCGACGAAGGAAGTGAAATATACCTTCGGCGCCCCTTCGACGAAGATTAGAAAGGTCTCGTCGACAATTGCCTCGCCGACGGCCGCGTCCTCGTAGACGGCCACCTCCTCGACGACGACTTCGTCTACAGCTCCCTCGTCAACGCTACAGTTATCCTCATGCACAGAGTTGCAGGTTTGGTCCGTGTCTACGGCCACAGCATCTTCTGCATCTCCTACTACGCCTGCACAGTTGCCTCTATTGACAACAGCATCTTCCTTGCTGCAAAGATGTGGATCTTCATTGGAGGCCCTCTCTGCACTTCATATTTCATCTGCTAAGATTCCTCTGGAATTGCCTGAACAGTTGCTGGATTATGGAGATGATGATGAGGAATCCGATGAGGACGATAGGTTTCGCACTGCCAGGAGCCATTCTGAGTTATTCATTAAATATCAGGAGGAAGATCACAATGATAATCCTTCCCCAGAGACTGTTTGTCCAGCTCCAGATACTATCCCTATGGCCCAAATGCCTTTGGCTCTGTTAAATAATCTTCAGATCATGTTGGATGATTACTTTCGCTGTTTCCCTCCATTAGAATCTGCTTCTTCTGTACCTCCTACACCTGTTCCTCAATCTTTCTCTTCTGCATTGAGGTCACCCAAACCACCTTCCCTGGTACCTTCTCATGATGCTCACACCAGGGACAACGATAGGGAAGAAGGATAATTGGACGACAGATCGCTTCTTAAGGAGTGGGACGATTACCAGATACAAACTCCGTCTCCGTCTCCTTCTACTCCTGCTCCCATCGATTTTCCTCCAGTTTACATTGGAGGTTTTCATTTTCTAATGGAAAGGGCAACACAAAGGTTGCTCCTTCTTATGGAAACAAAGAAGAATGATTGTTTCCTATACGACTTTAAAGATCAATCGAGGAAACAAGTACCGACTATCCCAATCATAGACTTCATTTGGCTCCTGCTTCTGTTCCTGCAGTCCTGCCCCACCTCGACAAGAAATACAAGGCACCAGATAATTCGCCAGCATGCCTCATAGGTCAGCCAAAAGCTGACTGTTGTCGCCCAAGCAGCACAATGACAAGCGAGAAACCCCTCCTCTCCGATTGCAGCTCCTCCGGATCGGGGTGGCAGACGCTTGGATGCTATTGGTAAATTGTTTTCGACCATGGCAGTGACTACCGTCCGTGCTGCTAACTCGCTGGCCATATAAGGCCGATACGACAGACTAATGTGGTTGGACATTTCTCCCTACATCGACATGTTGCCTGAGCCATCTAAATCAGAAGCACTAAAGATCCTGCAGGAGGGGGAACGTATCTCTGCTGAGATTATAAATTTGGCTGTGGATGTTGCGTCTACAGGTTTTCGGCACCTAGCAGGTGCCGCAGTCCTACAGCGGCACGGCTGGCTGAAATCAACATCATTTCGCCAGGAGGTTCAGGCAAAAATAATTGATATGCCGTTTGAAGGCAAATCTCTTATTGGTCAACATGTGGACGAGGCCCTTCAGGCCATTAAAAAGGATACTGAGACAGCAAGATCTCTCGATACTCGCCAGTTTCGGAAGCCGCCTTTTCGTGGCACTATGGGCTGTGGATCCTTCTCTGGTAGAGGAGGTTATAATCAACAAAGACAATACCAATCCTATCAAAGTAACCAATGTTACTCTTCTCAACGCCAACAGTCCTACAGACAACCAAATACCTCTTATTCACAAAATAGGAGAAAGTCTTCCTATCGCAGACGTGATACGTCTAAAAAACAGTGACAACTGCCACCTGTTCTACCGCCTACCCCTTTAGAAGTTGGAGGAAGAATCTCCCAATTTTACTTGAATTGGTCCGCTATAACATCAGATAAGTGGGTCTTGGACATTGTGGCCAGAGGCCATGTTCTAGAGTTCGTAAAGATTCCTCCAAATTCTCCTCCCAAAGGCCCACCACCAGCTCATCTCACTGAGCTTTTTTCCCAAATAAATTTGATGTTGCGAAAAGGAGCGATCTAAGTGGTACCTCAATTACAAAGAGGAACCCGTTTTTATTCAAGATTTTTCCTGAAAAAGTAGAAATCAGGAGAATGGCGCCAGATTCTAGATCTTCACTCCCTCAAAAAATATCTATAAAAGTTATCCTTCCGGATGTTGACACTTCAAGAAATCCTTCAAATCCTCACTGCGGGGGATCACATGGCTACCCTCGACAACCAAGATGCGTATTTCCATGTACCAATTCTACCCAGACGCAAAGTTCTTGTGGTTCAGAGTGACTGGCATGGACTTCCAGTTCAAAGTCCTTCCTTTCGGACAACGTGCCGCACCCCGTGTTTTACCAAGGTTCTAGCACCGGTGGCCTCACACCTTTGTCTGGAAGGAATTCAAATTTTTCCATATCTAGACGACTGCCTTATCAAGGCGAGTTCTTTCACAGTTGCGAACGCCCACATTCAGAGAGGTTTGTCCCTTTTATAATCTCTGGGCCTCTCCATCAATTTCGACAAGTCTCATCTCATCCCATCGCAAAGAACGTTGTTGGGAGCCACCATAGACACTCGGCTTACACAAGCCTTTGTCTCAAACGAACAGCAACTAAAAATGTGCAAACTTGCGCAGCTACTGCGATCAAAAAGGTGCGTTTCAGTCCAGCAGTTCAAATCATTTGAGGATGCTTTCTTCCTGCATTACTTTAGTCCCCAACTGCCGTCTCAGAATGAGACCTTTGCAAGAGGAGCTCAACAACCATTGTTTATAGATTTCAGAGTCCTTTGACGATCTCATCCACATCACTCCTGGGATTCGAGAAACCTTACACCGGTTGACTTGCAAGAGGAACGTGGCAGCAGGCTGTGCATTCCTAGTGGAAGCTCCTGGTTTCTTCATCACCACAGATGCCTCCCTTCAAATGGGACGTTCAGCAGCGGACGTGGCATATCAACCTTCTAGAATTGCTAGCTAGCTTTCTGGCGCTAAAATCTTTTCGCACCATCATTCTCGGGGCATCCGTATTGATCCGGACGCACAACACAACGGTATGCACTACTTGAACAAACGAGGAGGAACGAGGTCCGCCCTTCTGTCTCAGCAGATTTGGGATTGGGCGATCCGACACAGGATCAGCCGGTCAGCGGTCCATGTTCCGGGAATTTCCAATGTCCTCGCGGATTCCCTCAGCATGTCAACAGTTTCCAATCACGAGTGGGAGCTACATCAACCAACGTTGGATCATATTTTTCAGGAGTGGGGTCTACCTGATCTGGACCTGTTTGCGACCAGTCAGAACCGCAACCGCAAATGCCCATTCTTCGCAAGCTGGCTTCCCCTCAAAGGATCATGCGGGAATGCGTTTTTGATGAATTGGTCGCAGATCTATGCTTACGCCTTTCCTCCGATACTGTTGGTTCCCATGTTTCTCCGGACAATGAAGAAGAAGCCTAGTCGCCTAATACTCATTGCTCCCAGATGGCCTCGCCAATTCTGGTTTACCGAACTCCTCCTTCTCTGCGGACTGTAAGGAAGTCTTAGCCAATGCTAGAGCACCTTCCACTATTAAGACGTACAGGCTTAAATGGAAGTGATTTTGCCTGTGGTGACAAACCGCCAACATTCATCCAGTCCATGCAAAACCAGAGTAGATTCTGCCCTTCTTTTTGCACTTGGCAAGATCAGGCATTTCCCATTCTACTCTTAAAGTATTTTTAGCGGCTAATTCAAGATTTCGACAAGATGGTTCCAACTCTCTTTATTCCGCTAGGATCATTCAGCAATTCTTCAAAGGATTGTTTCGAATGTTTCCTCCCATCTGCCGTCCACCTTCATCCTGACATCTTAATGTGGTGCTTGCACAGCCTATGTAACACTCCTTTAAACCTATTCATAGGGTGGATTTGAAGTTTCTTTCTTGGAATGTGGGTCTGCTGTTGGCTTTAACATCAGCTAGGCAGGTCAGTGACATTCAAGCCTTCACTATTAAACCGCCTTTGCTTCAATTCAGCTCGAACTCTGTAGTGCTACGCACTAATCCCAGTTTTAGCCTAAAGTACCTTCAGACTTCCATCTAAATGAACCGATCATTTTAAAGACTTTCTTTCCTAATCCTCAATCACCTGCGGGAAGAACTTTGCATACCCTTGACGTCAAGAGATGTCTGAAATTCTATTTACAAAGGATTTCTTCAGTCCGAAAATCTGATCAGCTGTTTGTGGCCTATGGAAAGATGCGCCAGGGACACCCAATATCCAAACAGACCATAGCTTGTTGGATTTCTGCTGCACTTTGTTTCTGTCATCAGCAAGCAGGAAGACCATTACAAACCACTCCGAGAGCGCATTCTACACTCTACTGCTCTTTTTGCTGGTGTGCCTCTTCTTCATATCTGCAGAGCTGCAACGTGGTCCAGCAGGCACACCTTTACCAAGCTCTACTGTTTGGAAGCTGCCAGTAATGCAGATACGTCTGTGGGACAAGCAGTTCTCCGGGATCTTTTTAAATAAGGTGAGCCTCTGTTCTTCCCTTCTCCTCTTTAGTGTTTCTCAGATACACATCATCTATGTTTGTTTATTTATATAAATATATATCTTATATGTTATTGCATAATGTCTCCATGTACATATGCTTATGTTATGAATATGATCTCACGAGCATTATTATGAATGTACTGATTTCTACTCTGATTCAGGCATGTGAATCTATGAAAGATACCCCAATACTGGAGAACAAAAGTTAGTTATCTGTAATCTGTGGTTCTCCAGTATTGGTATCTTTCATAGATTCACATGCAACCCACCCACCTCCCCTCAGAGGCTGTTTTATACTCTTTTTACTATGGATCATTGTGAAAAGGAAGCGGCCCTTACCTCAGCGGGGCGGCGTCCGAGCCTGAGGTCCCTGGTCCCCGAACCCGGGCATAACGCGTCCCTGTCAACCAGGACTCCTCCCCTCTCTCTTCCTCTACAGGAACCAGTGGCGACGCGCGCAGAACCGGAAGCGGTTCCCCCTGACCCCGGAAGCACATCCTCGGAGCAGAAAAGCCGACAACCCGGAAGGGAGAGCGTTCAGAGCAGCAGACCCGTGGCAGGAGGAAGCAAGCAAATAACCCGTGACGGAGAGCGGAGGCGAGTTGAAGAAACGAGGTGAGGACGAGGAGGAGGACGTCTGGTCCCAAGACTGGTGGAGTCCTCAGGAGGTGGCTGGAGAGCGACCGCAACTCGCTGGAGAGTTGCGGCGGGGCACGTGAGTACACCGTTACCTATTCTCCGTGTTCCCATTGTAGGTAGTTGTAAAGTAGTGTAAATAGGATCTCACCTGATAGACCACAGCAACACTGTATAGTATTGATAACCCTACCACTTGCACTGTTTCTTGTATAGAGACCATTGCACCTACCTTTAACGATATCACCCTCTTCCCCTCCTCTTTCTTGCCCTCTCCTTCTTAGCCTTCCTTACTGTCCCGCCCCCACATTTCGTTTTCCGAACCTTCACAACCCGGTGTCGGTGGCAGTACTCAAACCGTCCTACGCTAAAGGACTAACGGCCCTGTACTTTCTCTCCTTTGTATATACCTCCGAGGGACACCGGTGCACATCCCAGGACAAGACGACCACAGCCCAGCAGAGAACCCCTCCAGACGACGCCCACCCATCAGAAGACATCCGGGACCTACCAACATTATTTCTTTTCCCTCTGACTTTCCTTCCATACCATCTAAAGTCAATAAATCTCGCTGATCATAGCACACTACATCCGGCCTCCCCGCCTGTTATTCCGGTCCGCCCAAACCCCTACTCCACACTTGGTGTCAGAAGTGGGACTTACCGGAGGCATGGAGGCAGCGGTCAAGAAGCTGGCGGAAAGCCAGGAGCACCTAGGGAAAATGATGGAACGATTCCTCAAGACGGCCGAGGACGACCGCGGACAGCTGCATGACGTCCTGAAGGACCAGGGCACCGCTCAGGATCAAGCCATAGGGCGACTCACCGATGTCATGGGACAGCAAAGACCTGTTGCCTCACTACCCTCAGTGGTTTTGCAAAAATACGTGCCAGGCGAAGACCCCGATTTCTTTTTCACGAACTTTGAAAGCCTAGCCCAAGCAGCTGCCTGGCCTGCAGATCGCTGGGGTCACTACCTGCATCCTCTATTAACGGGGGAACTACAGGCAGCCTATCAACAGGCTAACATACAGGGACAAACCCCTTATAACGACATAAAAACCTGCATCCTGGAGCGCCTGGGGATCGATGACGAAACCTACAGGGTTCGTCTAAGGCAAGCACGAGAAGGACCCCAGGAGACACCCCGGGCTTTGTCGTTTCGTATACAGGACCTGGCCAATCGTTGGCTGAAGCCTGCCACGGCCTCGAAGGTGGATATCCTCTTGAAGATCTACCTGGAGCAGTTCTTGGCTTCACTCCATCCGGCTACCCAAAAATGGGTCCAACAACACGCCCGGCTGACACTAGAGAGCGCAGTCGAGATAGCCAGCACCTACAGCAGGGCGCAAGACTTCCACAAAATTAAGGATGAACATCCTCCCCGGATACCCCATGGCAGCCACCTCCAGGCCCAAAGGCCTCCCCTGCCCAAGAAACCGGATCCCGTTCCTTATTACCTTACCCAGTACCGTCTCGACCAAGCCTTCCCGGCCCTCAGTGCTATCATTGTGGAGGATACGGGCATATAGCCCGCATATGCCCGCAGAAGGAGGAACCCATGGACATTGGTTGTGCCAGGAACTATGTTTGTCTCACCGCTAAAGCAACCCCTCCGCCTTTCCGCTGTCCGGTAAGAATAGAAGGTCACCAAGTGATGTCCCTCGCCGATACTGGGTGCCGACAGAGCGTCCTACGACCCCAGGAATTGCCAACCCCCATCGGCCCCGTGACCGGTACTGTGGCCATCAAATGTGTACACGGTGACACGAAGAGCTACCCAACAGCAAGAGTGCGAGTACAACACCCCACAAATGAAGGAAGTCTGCTAACAGTCGGTCTGGTGCCCAACCTACCAGAATAAGTCATCCTGGGTAGCGACTACAGTGGTCTTCCCCGCATTCTTCATGATACCACTGACTCACTGGAGAGATGGTGGGCCAAGGCCCCGTTTTCCAAAACCCCTCCCGCGTTGGAACCACCTCCTAAACCCCTCAAAACCAAGAGCCAAAAGAAGGAAAAAAGGGACTATTCCATGGCCTATCCAGTTCAAGTGGACACCCATCCTTGGGAAACCGATAGAGAGTTCTTCGCGGCCCAGCAAGAAGACCTGTATTACAGGACGCTTGGGGTCGTGCCATGGACAACGAGGACCCGCTACAAGTAGGTCCCTACTTCTTCAAAAAGAATGGTCTCCTGTACAGGAAGGGAGGGCCCCAACAAACCCCTCAGTTGATCATTCCCGGCCCTTTTCCTGACAAGGTACTGGCCCACAGTCACTTACTGGGGGGTCATTTTGGTGACGAAAAAACGGGACAAACAATCCTGGAGAAATTCTTTTGGCCTGGTGTGTACGGGCAAATAAAACGTTATTGCCGAGAGTGCCCTGTGTGCCAGAAGAACAGTCGGTATCGACCCCCTAGGGTAAATCTACAACCCCTCCCTCTTATCAATGTACCCTTTAGCCGAGTAGGGATGGACCTCATAGGACCCATGCTACCTTCTAGAAGTGGTTGTAGGTATGCTCTGGTTTTGGTGGACTACGCCACCCGCTTCCCGGAAGCAGTTCCCCTGCGTCAACCCACCACCCTGAATATTGCAAAAGCCCTCCTCTCCATTTTTTCTCGGGTAACGGATCAAGGGACCCCTTTTGTCTCCTCCCTCATGCGCCAAGTGCGCTCCCACCTGGGTATTAAACAAATAAGAACCTCCGCTTACCACCCCCAAACAGACGGGTTAGTGGAACGTTATAACGCTACCCTAAAAACCACCCTCAAGAAACTGTTAGGCCTGGAGAGTAAAAGATGGGAAGAGATGCTCCCCCTTGCTCTATTTGCAATCCGGTGTAAGGTCCAAAGCAGTTCTGGATACTCACCGTATGAGCTTCTGTAAGGGCGAGCACCACGTACTCTGTCGGATATGGCTCAGGAGGCCTAGGAAGCAGAACCGGACCGAACCCGGCCTTTACCCGAATACGTGGACAACCTTAAGACCCACTTAGGGCAAATATGAGAGATAGTGAGGCAGAATATGGTAATCGGCCAAACCACACCGAAACACCAGTATGGCAAAGGAACCAAGGCCCGTTCCTTTGAGACTGGGGACCTTGTACTGCTGCTCATGCCATCCTCCGACCATAAACTGCTAGGTCAGCAGCAGGGCCCGTTCCCCATCCTAAGACAAGTGACCCCTGTCATGTATGAAATCGAAACCGACTCCACCCGAGGTCTAACCCAGATATACCACGTGAACCTCCTAAAAAAAATGGGAAGGACCACGCCCTGAACTATCTGGGGCACAAACCCAGAAAACCCTCCCTTTTGAAAGTTGCATAGACCCAGACCTGCCTGAAAAAAACAAACAGGACCTCAGACGGTCCTTGACCACCCTACAAGCGAGTTTTTCCTCCCTACCGGGTCACACCACCGTTATAGAACATGCCATACACACGGAACCGGTAAAAACAGTGAGACAAAGGCCCTATCGGATCCCCGAAGCACGCAGGGTCATCATTAAAGAAGAGACGGATCAGATGTTGAGGATGGGCATCCTAGAGCCGTCCATCAGCAGCTGGAATTCGCCAATCGTCCTGGTTCCCAACCCCGATGGCTCCACAAGATTCTGCATAGATTTCAGAGAGGTGAATAAGTTCTCTAGCTTCGACACCTATCCCCTACCCCGCGTAGATGAGATGGTGGAATGCATAGGCAAGGCCAAGAACATAAGCCCCATTGACTTGTGCAAGGGTTATTGGCAGATAACATTAAAAGAAGAAGATAAAAGATAAAACAGCGTTCTCAACCCCTGAGGGCCTATTTCAATTCAGGGTAATGCCCTTCGGGCTCCACAGAGCCCCGGCTACGTTTCAGAGGGCCATGAACCTGGTACTACAGCCACATTCCCAATACGCTGGGGCCTACCTAGACGATATTGTCATCTATAGTGACAGTTGGGGGCAGCATTTGAAGGCCGTCACCATTAACCCCTCCAAGACTACCCTAGCTGCCCAAAGCGTGAAATATCTGGGATACCTGTTGGGTGAAGGGGTTATCCGACCCCAGGATAACAAGATAAAGGCCATCCAGGCCATAACCTTCCCCCGAACACGGAAAGAACTTCGGGCCTTCCTCGGCCTGTTGGGCTATTATAGGAGGTTATCCCCAATTTTTCCCAAACTGCAACCCCGTTGACCGACTTGTTGAAGAAAGCCACTAGAACTGATGAAACTACAGAACCTCTCTTCTCTGTTGCTGCATGCATTTAACCAGCTCAAACACTCCTTAGTTTCCGAACCTGTACTTATGAGCCCCGACTATACACAGCCCTTCATCCTTCAGGCTGATGCTTCCGATCAGGGTTTGGGGGCTGTCCTGTCACAGAAGGACCCGAAAGGGGTCGAAAGGCCAATCCTCTACCTCAGTAGAAAGCTCTTCCCTCGTGAGATGAATTATGCAGTTGTTGAGAAAGAGGCACTGGCAATTAAGTGGGCAGTGGAAAATTTTAGATATTACCTAGAAGGGCGTGAATTCGTCTTGTACACCGACCATGCCCCTCTGGAATGGATGGCCCGCAACGAGTTCTCCAGTGGTTCCTGTCCCTGCAACCCTATCGATTCAAAACATTACACCGGAAAGGGCTGGAACAGGGTAACGCGGACTATCTCTCCTGTTATCCCCTCCAGACGACGCCCACCCAGCAGAAGACACTTGGGACCTACCGAACATTATTTCTTTTCCCTCTGAATTTTCCTTCCATACCATCTAAAGTCAATAAATCTCACTGATCATAGCACACTAAATCCGGCCTCCCCGCCTGTTATTCCGGTCCGCCCAAACCCCTACTCCACAATCACACTTGTGTGAGAAAATCGGAGAGCATGAGCCTCTGAGGAGAACATTCTGGAGGATGCTGTCACCTGTTTGGCTGTAGTTTGGACTATAATAATGACTTGGAAGAGTCATAAATGTGGACGTTTTTTCCTTTTAGTTTCTAGCTACTTTACTTCCTGGTTCTATGTTACCTATGGTATGGTTATTATGTGCATAATTATTGCTTTTTTATGTACCGTGGGACTCCCACTCCGACGACTGGAAATGATTCAGGCATGTGAATCTATGAAAGATACCAATACTGGAGTACCACAGATTACAGGTAAGTAACCTTTGTTCTTGTACTATATGCCAGCATGCTGAACCTCCGCAAATTACATCGTGCGTCTCTGAATGGCTGTTTGCTTTCTTTAAATGGATTCCTGTCTTGGAGTGCCATCCAGTATTTGGTGTCTAATTTTAACTGGCAGTCCTCATTGTACAACAGATAACTAATCTTTAAGGAGGCTCTGCAGTTTTCAACCGACTGGGTGTTTGGGTAGGTTTTCTTCTACATATTCAACTTGATTAATGTTTACCACACAGGTAGAAATGAGTGAGATGAAGAATTACTAGGTGTTGACTGATGAAGCATGATGAGTTCCACGAAATCAAAAGAACAAGAAAATCGGTTCCCTGTTTCTGGTGAGCTAAGGGGGCCAAATCAGTAAACACGTGCATCATATGGGAGAGGTGTTCAGATGCTGGTGCTTTACCAGATCTGGATTTTGGCCATGGTGTATCGTCTAAAGGAGGGCACAACAGTAATCTTTGGTACCCCACTGGATCCCTCTTGATTGCCTTGGGGCCTCAAGGATTTGAGGTGACGGCTTGTGTGAGGCCCGTTAACAGATCGATCCCCATTGCAGACCATGCCACTCGACCTCCACCCGAACTCATAGCCACACTCTAGGACCGTACTGCCAACTCCAGCCCTGGCACAAAGTCGGACACTGAGACTGATGCCATGAGCCAGTGCCTCAACATTGACATCACAGAGGACAGGGATCTAATAATTTGATTGGATTTCGACACTCGATCTCCACCACCTCAATTTACTCTTTCTGATGTGGATTTTTCTGATTTGGTTAGGATGGTAAATGGGTTCCATTTTTTTGATGAGGGCAATGTTTTTGAGGGCATCCAAGATGACAGTGGTTGGGATACCTTTCCTGGCATAGACTTACTCACCTAATACTATGGCTAACCGTCATCAAGAGGGCAGCCAAAGTTCTCAACCTACCAATGCATGACGTAAAGACTAATGTGTTGACAAAGATTCTAAACTTGCCAGCTACCACTCCGGAGCCTCTTCTTCCTTTCAATAAGGCCCTACTAAGTGTGATTGTTGGCACCTGGGCGAAACCAGAATCTTGCCCACCATTCTAAAGCTAGGTAGCAAAGCAGCACAGACCTGCTCCTGGGGACCCAGACTTCCTTACACAACTCTCCCCCGTACCTCTTGGGGTGGAATTCTCACGCCATGTGGGACAGAGTAGTGAATATGTTGCCTGCTGTCCCCAACAATATTAGACATATCCTACAACGTCTGATGCTTTGCAATATACCATCCATTAAGCTGTGGACACAACTACCTGCCTCGATTGGGAGGTGAAGCTTCGTAGGGCATTATGCAGTTTTGATCTTAAGTATAGTAGGTTATTATATTGAAATGCTAGGAGGGTGGTCCTCCTTTCAGTTTGGCACCTTAATCCCTTGAGCTTACATCCCTTGTAAATTTTTAACTTGTGTTGTGTATTGTATTTGTCTTTTACAGGGGAAGTGTGATGGGGTTACAGTGATTCCCTTTGTGGGGACACATAAAGGGTGTATATTTAGGTGTTTTGATGTTGCTTTGGACATGTCGCCCGCATCGTAACACTGTCCAGAGGACCACTTTTCCATACTCAGTGAAGAGGCTGAGGCTCTCTTGGCTAAGGAAGCTATAAAGACTCGGCTGGCCCCAGTGATCAGAACTGGCTATTATTCACGTTATTTCCTGCTCCTGAAAATTACGGATGCCTTCGCACCATTCTAGATTCCTGCCCTCAGAACTTCTTCCAGAAGGGCAAGTTTAGGATGCTCACCCTGGCCCAAGTTCTGTCTGTCCTGGATCCAGCAAACTGGATGGTATAGCTAGACTTGCATGACACACATTTTCACATAGCTGTCCTGCAGTTCCACATCGGTTAACTGTGTTTACAAGTTGGCCAAGACCACTTTCATGCTCTTCTTTGGCCTGACCAGAGCACGTTGGGTGTTCAGGAAGGATATATTAGTGGCCGTTGCCCATCTGCTGATGTTGGGAGTACTAGTTTTTTTTTTTTACCTTGATGACTGACTACTCAAGGCAGGCTTGCCACAAACCCCCTCCAGACGACTGACAATCTGTTAACAGCATTGGGCTGAAGTCATACCTAACAACTTCACAGTGGTTTCCCTTCATTAGAGCCATCCTGGATATGAACTATCACTCACTTTAATGAGTCCAGGATATACAGGCTATGATCCCGATGTTTCAACTCGTTCTTGGTGAGAGCAGCTCTGAGGCATAAGGCCCATTTGGCCTCCTTCATTCTGTTTGTGGTCCACTCCAGTTGGCACATGCGGGCTCTGCAGTGGGATCTCAAGTCTCACTGGTTTCAGCACAGAGATAACCTGTCAGATTGCTCCAGGTGTCGAAGGAGACCACAAAGGATCTGATGTGGTGGTTGCTTGACCGCAATTGGACCAATGGCAGACTTCTCACCCTATCTCACCCACAGCTAGCAGTCATGACGGATGCATTGTTGCTGGGTTAGGAAGATCACTTGGAAGAGGTGGAGATCAGCGGACTCTGGTCTCCGGCAGAGGTTCTTTTCCACATCAACTTACTGTAGTTGCGAGCAATTTGGAGGATTTCCTCCGACCATCTAGGGAAACTAGTTCAGGTTCTCAGAAACAACACAACTGCCATGTGGTCTACATCAAACAGGATGGAGTGAAACCTTGGGTCCTGTGCCAGCAGTTTCTACACCTCTGGAAATGGCTCTACACTCAGTGCATCTCCCTGATCAGCGAAACTTGGCAGGGTCTTTAAACGCCAGGGCAGACAAACTTAGTCTCTAGTGTCAAGTGGATCATGAATGGCACTTACACTAGGAGGTGGCATAGGGCATCTTCCAGCACTGAGGAGAACCCTGGCTCGATATATTCTTCACTGCAGAGAATGTGCAGTATCCAAACTTTTGAATTTTCAAAGGCAGTCCTGTCTAAGTGACTCCTTCCATCTGCATAATGGATCAGGACTCCTGTATCATTCTCCACCCCTCCCTCTCCTGCCCAGAGTGCTGAAAAAGAACAGTAAAAACCGGGCCTAAGCCATTTTAGGGGCTCTGGCCTGGGCAAGGAGAGTGTGGTAACCGGAACTTTTGGCCATGAGCATTTGTCCTTCAATCTGGCTGCCTTTTCAGTGAAACCTTACGTCACAACAGCGTGGCTGGGTTCTGCACCAGAGTCTGCACAACCTCCACTTCCATGCATGGAAGGCATGTATGTTCTTCTGGAAGCCAGGCGAACTTCCATTAAGTCTGTATATTCAGGGTACTGTGAGAGCTTGTTGCTTGGTAATTTCCTAGTCATGTTCAAACTTTACAAGCGTGTTTGTCAGACATTCTTTTGTTTCATCTTTCATTGGCCCAACAGGCCTTGCGGTATCCACAAGTAAATGAAATTTGCCAGTCCTTTCGGTCTTCCTATGCTGATCGGAACAACATACCTCTTTAAGTCACCTGTTGTGATGTTTTTTTCAAGGGACTAATCTCCATGTTTCCATCAGCACCTTTTGCGAGGCCGCAGTGGGACCATAATTTGGTTTCCACTTTCCTGATGTGTCCCATATGCCTCTTAACCCTCAAGACGATGGTCTTCTTGCAGTCACATCTGCTAGACGTATGAGTGAATGCCAGGCATTGTGTGCCCAACACCCATACGCTTTGTTTCTTACAGACAAACTAGTTTGTCATATGTAGGCAGCTTTTCTATCAAAGATGGTTACACCGTTTGTCATAGGCCAATCTGTAACTCTGCCAGCATTCTACGTTCCACGTCATCCCTCTAAAAAGGAGAAAAAACTTCGCCGACTTGACCCAAAGAGGGCTCTAAGTTTCTACATGGATTGTTCAGAGAATACCAGCAAGATGACCAGCTTTTCGTTATTTTCTCTGTAGAGAAAAAAGGAAAGGTGGTACAGAATAGATTGTCCTGCGCATAAAGTTCTGCTGTGTGCTAGCTAAAAAGCAGCCATCGGAAGTATTTTGTACTCCGTGCAACAGAGAAAATGTTGCTACATCATATTCAAGACTAGTTGGACACACAATAGAGCCATCAACCTGACCCCTAGGATTTTGAGGCCATGGATGGCAAATTTTGCAGCAAAAAAGGCAACATTTGCAATCCCAAACACCAACATTTGCTATATTTTTGCAGGAGGAATACAATGCTGCTCTGTCCTTGGTCTGTCACTTCTGGACATTCTGCCAAGTCAGTCTGCGACACTGCACAGTATCCAAAAGCAGCACACCTTGGAACTGGAGGGTGTCTGATGCCAAAAAGTGCAGATTTAAATGTAATAAAAAACTGCGCTCCATGGCATCCAATACTGTCTGTTCCAAATGTGCAGCCGGGTTGGATGCAAGGGATGGGGGCATTGCCACAGGTGACTCAATAGGGGAGAAGAGAGACCAGGAGTGTGTCCTGGTGATAGAGGTGGGTGGAGTAATTATGAAACAGAAAATAAAGCGGCCATGTTCTTGGTTGTTAGGTAGCTTGACAAACACTCATGGGGTATCCAAACTTTAACTTATAGACTACTGTTACACCAACAAAAAAACACCATGCAGCGACCAAAACGTCGACACTCACACTCTCTTCTGGAAAATAATGTACAATGAGAAGAAGTGTTTACAATACTGACATTGAAGGATTATACTATTGTATTTATTTTCCTCTTGTTACATTCTTTGAATAACTGTGTAGTACCCTTGATAAATTTCAAAAGATAAAACATTTTAGGTCTCGGCCTGCGAAAGACTGTGCAGTCGAGCTGGCGAGATTTAATGAGATTCAGTAGGTTTCACTAGCGAGGTTAAGCCCCGCCCCTCTTTTCCATTGGCTGGCGTCGCCATTGTGCTAAACGGTGGCCAGCCATTGGAGAAGAGGTCTTAGTGACGTTCTTCTTTCTCTTTAAGCCCCGTCTCTTTCAGACTGGGTTCCTTGACTTCATGCTGACGTAAAAGCTTTCTTATCTTCTTTATGGGGCCAGATGGCCCCATAAAGAAGATAAGGAACCTTTTATGCCAGCAGGAAGTCAGATGTTATCGGGCCTTTGGATCAGAATTATATGGCTGGTTTGTTTTGAAATTTTGACATGCAAAAACGCTGCATCCATTGCCGCGTGCCGCTGTATCATGAGGGACGCAGATGTGGGGTTAGGACAGTAAATCTGTATTTCCTCAGTTTGCAATGTCGCTAAGACGATATTTCTGTCAACTGATATTTTTGACCCCAATATAATTATATAAACCCCCTGGGTTTGGCGCCCCTGACATTCGGAAGCGCACTTGTGCAGCACTCTGACGCATCCCGTGGGGTTTCAGTTTGCGTCCAGTTTCAGGGTCCTAGGGTGGAACGGACTCCAGAGTTTGTTGAAAGTCTGCAGACTACTGGTGCACCCAGGATCCCCTCCGAGGCACCCCACGCGCTCTCCCCTCTCCCTCACGTGCACCTCCAGCCCGGACCTCTGGTGGACGAAGCCAGCTCTCCCACCCTAAACTTGTCACCTCCTCCCCACTTCACAGCCCACCCCTCACTGGGTCCTAACACCGCCACTCAGGGTGGAGGATCGGTCCGGCGTCATTCGGAGGTGTGCGCTGGAGGGTGAGCCCGGCGCTCTGTCGACACTTCCTCTTCTCTTGTGCAGTCTGTGCGCCACAGCAGGGTGTGTGGCTTGAACTTCCCCGACCCCCATATAACGTGGCTTGTTATGAGTTTTGCCGATAAGTGGCCATTCCTCAGTGAAAAAGTCCAGAACCGCCCCCCCCCTTCATCCCCCCCCTCCAAGTTTTCCTCGGTAAGTTGATTTGGGGATGACACAACTTGGTGAAAGGGTGCTTCAATGAGCCATAGGGAATGTTTTAAAACAGTGCTTGCTGCTTAGATCAAGCAAGTGCTATGAGGCTTCCAGACGCTTCCAGGACTTGAAATGTGGACAGTGATTGCTTTTAAGGCTCATATTTGCAAGCATTTTTGAAGCTGCAGGGTCGGAGGTGTGGGCGAAGTAGCTGCTGTCTTCTAATGCTAACCAGGCAAATTCAGCCACGACCCCCAGACTGTTCTCTCCCTGGCCATATTTAGGAGAAAGGTCTATCACTTGCCTTTTCGTCACTTAAGGAGATGCTGCTCAGTGGCGTGTCCCGCCGCCACACTACTGTACTGGGTGGATGCAGGTCCACCCCTAAGCAGATGTGCTGCTTGAGTCAGAGCCTTAGCTGTGCCGCGTCCCGGGTAGCCCCTGGCCGAGTTCCCTCTGGTGTGCATCCTTCCCTCCATCCTGTGTGTGCTGCGGGGTCTGCCCACTTCTCGTTGGGGTGCCCCGCTTGCCTCCGGGTCTCTCCACTGCCCGCCAGCTGTGCGTCTAGGGACACCCGAGAGCTCCGGTGAGTGGGGCTTGGTGGGGGGGCGCAGTGGTGGTGCTCGTTCATTGCATGAGAGTAGAGAAGGGACGGGGCCAGGAAGAAGTAGGGTTTTCTGCTAAGCTGCTCTTGGGATGCCTTTACCTGTTGCAGTTTCTTTCTTTTGCCTTGGTGACTGCCTCCTGTATGCTCGTCCAATATCCGGCCATGTTTATTCCAAGTTTATTAATACCCCAATGAAGACTACCGCTCCCAGAATGCACTCCGTTCATTAAACATCATGTATTTCAGTGACATGGAGCAACATCTATCGGCTTCATAGATCTTTCGATATAGGTCATGACCAATCTATGGTCAAGGGTTCTTCATTCCCTTTTAAGCCCTGCACCCCTCTTTGTGACATATTCTGCTAAAATACTTTAAAATGTTTTCAGTGTGTGACAGGAAGGGCGGGCCTGGGAGTAGTGGGTTTTTTTTTAAGTCTCTGGCGGCCTCGTGACGCAGGGTGTTTACCTCAGCACCCAGTGATGGACCTCCGGGGGCATGGTAGCAAATGAGCTGTCAGCTCCTCGGCGGTGCCCGGATGCTTCTTCGCAAGTACGTTTTTAAACTACATTGGCTCTTGGAATTATGCTCTGGGGCTCTGTGTGTGTGTGGCTCTGTGTGTGTGTGGCTCTGTGTGTGTGTGTGGCTCTGTGTGTGTGTGTGGCTCTGTGTGTGTGTGGCTCTGTGTGTGTGTGTGGCTCTGTGTGTGTGTGTGGCTCTGTGTGTGTGTGGCTCTGTGTGTGTGTGGCTCTGTGTGTGTGTGGCTCTGTGTGTGTGTGTGGCTCTGTGTGTGTGTGTGGCTCTGTGTGTGTGTGTGTGGCTCTGTGTGTGTGTGGGGCACTGTGTGTGTGTGGGGCTCTGTGTGTGTGTGTGGGGCTCTGTGTGTGTGTGTGGGGCTCTGTGTGTGTGGCTCTGTGTGTGTGTGGCTCTGTGTGGGTGTGGGTGTGGCTCTATGTGTGTGTGTGTGTGGCTCTGTGTGTGTGTGTGGCTCTATGTGTGTGTGTGTGGCTCTGTGTGTGTGGCTCTGTGTGTGTGGCTCTGTGTGTGTGGCTCTGTGTGTGTGGCTCTGTGTGTGTGTGGCTCTGTGTGTGTGTGTGGCTCTGTGTGTGTGTGTGGCTCTGTGTGTGTGTGTGGCTCTATGTGTGTGTGTGTGGCTCTATCTGTGTGTGTGTGGCTCTATCTGTGTGTGTGTGGCTCTATCTGTGTGTGTGTGGCTCTATCTGTGTGTGTGTGTGGCTCTATCTGTGTGTGTGTGTGGCTCTATCTGTGTGTGTGTGTGGCTCTATCTGTGTGTGTGTGGCTCTATCTGTGTGTGTGTGGCTCTGTGTGTGTGGCTCTGTGTGTGTGGCTCTGTGTGTGTGGCTCTGTGTGTGTGGCTCTGTGTGTGTGGCTCTGTGTGTGTGTGGCTCTATCTGTGTGTGTGTGGCTCTATCTGTGTGTGTGTGGCTCTATCTGTGTGTGGGGCTCTGTGTGTGTGTGTGTGTGGCTCTCTGTGTGTGTGGCTCTCTGTGTGTGTGGCTGTGTGTGTGTGTGTGTGTGTGTGTGGCTCTGTGTGTGTGTGTGGCTCTGTGGGTGTGGCTCTGTGGGTGTGGCTCTGTGGGTGTGGCTCTGTGGGTGTGGCTCTGTGGGTGTGGCTCTGTGGGTGTGGCTCTGTGGGTGTGGCTCTGTGGGTGTGGGTGTGTGGCTCTGTGTGTGTGTGTGTGTGGCTCTGTGTGTGTGTGTGTGTGGCTCTGTGTGTGTGTGTGTGTGGCTCTGTGTGTGTGTGTGTGGCTCTGTGTGTGGCTCTCTGTGTGTGTGTGTGTGGCTCTCTGTGTGTGTGTGTGTGTGGCTCTCTGTGTGTGTGTGTGTGTGTGTGTGGCTCTCTGTGTGTGTGTGGCTCTCTGTGTGTGTGTGTGGCTCTCTGTGTGTGTGTGGCTCTGTGTGTGTGTGTGGCTCTGTGTGTGTGTGGCTCTGTGTGTGTGTGGCTCTGTGTGTGTGTGGCTCTGTGTGTGTGTGTGTGTGGCTCTGTGTGTGTGTATCTCTGTGAGTGTGTGGCTCTGTGTGTGTGTGGCTCTGTGTGTGTGGCTGTGTGTGTGTGGCTGTGTGTGTGTGGCTGTGTGTGGCTGTGTGTGTGTGGCTGTGTGTGTGTGTGTGTGTGTGTGTGTGTGTGTGTGTGTGTGGCTCTGTGTGTGTGGCTCTGTGTGTGTGGCTCTGTGTGTGTGGCTCTGTGTGTGTGTGGGTGTGGCTCTATGTGTGTGTGTGTGGCTCTATGTGTGTGTGTGTGGCTCTATGTGTGTGGCTCTGTGTGTGTGGCTCTGTGTGTGTGGCTCTGTGTGTGTGGCTCTGTGTGTGTGGCTCTGTGTGTGTGGCTGTGTGTGTGTGTGTGGCTCTGTGTGTGTGTGTGTGGCTCTGTGTGTGTGTGTGGCTCTGTGTGTGTGTGTGGCTCTGTGTGTGTGTGGCTCTGTGTGTGTGTGGCTCTGTGTGTGTGTGGCTCTATCTGTGTGTGTGGCTCTGTGTGTGTGGCTCTGTGTGTGTGTGTGTGGCTCTGTGTGTGTGGCTCTGTGTGTGTGGCTCTGTGTGTGTGTGTGGCTCTGTGTGTGTGTGTGGCTCTGTGTGTGTGTGTGGCTCTGTGTGTGTGTGTGTGGCTCTGTGTGTGTGTGTGGCTCTGTGTGTGTGTGTGTGTGGCTCTGTGTGTGTGTGTGTGTGTGTGGCTCTGTGTGTGTGTGTGTGTGTGGCTCTCTGTGTGTGTGTGGCTCTGTGTGTGTGTGGCTCTGTGTGTGTGTGTGTGTGGCTCTCTGTGTGTGTGTGTGTGTGTGTGTGGCTGTGTGTGGCTCTGTGTGTGTGTGTGGCTCTGTGTGTGTGTGTGTGGCTCTGTGGGTGTGGCTCTGTGGGTGTGGCTCTGTGGGTGTGGCTCTGTGGGTGTGGCTCTGTGGGTGTGGCTCTGGGTGTGGCTCTGTGGGTGTGGCTCTGTGGGTGTGGGTGTGTGTGTGTGGCTCTGTGTGTGTGTGTGGCTCTGTGTGTGTGGCTCTGTGTGTGTGGCTCTCTGTGTGTGTGTGGCTCTCTGTGTGTGTGTGGCTCTCTGTGTGTGTGTGTGGCTCTCTGTGTGTGTGGCTCTCTGTGTGTGTGGCTCTCTGTGTGTGTGTGTGGCTTTGTGCGTGTGTGTGGCTCTGTGCGTGTGTGTGGCTCTGTGTGTGTGTGTGGCTCTGTGTGTGTGTGTGGCTCTGTGTGTGTGTGTGTGGCTCTGTGTGTGTGTGTGTGTGGCTCTGTGTGTCTGTGTGTGTGTGTGTGGCTCTGTGTGTGTGTGTGTGTGGCTCTGTGTGTGGCTCTGTGTGTGTGTATCTCTGTGAGTGTGTGGCTCTGTGTGTGTGTGGCTCTGTGTGTGGCTGTGTGTGTGTGGCTGTGTGTGTGTGTGTGGCTGTGTGTGTGTGTGTGTGTGTGTGTGGCTCTGTGTGTGTGTGGCTCTGTGTGTGTGGCTCTGTGTGTGTGGCTCTGTGTGTGTGGCTCTGTGTGTGTGGCTCTGTGTGTGTGTGTGTGTGGCTCTGTGTGTGTGTGTGTGTGTGGCTCTGTGTGTGTGTGTGTGTGTGGCTCTGTGTGTGTGTGTGTGTGTGTGTGTGTGTGTGGCTCTGTGTGTGTGTGTGTGTGGCTCTGTGTGTGTGTGTGGCTCTGTGTGTGTGTGTGGCTCTGTGTGTGTGTGTGGCTCTGTGTGTGTGTGTGGCTCTGTGTGTGTGTGTGGCTCTGTGTGTGTGGCTCTGTGTGTGTGTGCCTCTGTGTCTGTGGGTGCAAATGCAATAGGTCTCGCATTTGCGAGAGATTAAGCTATTGGCATTGTAAATGACAATGCCATTTATTTATCTGTTTTCAAAACCAATCCATAAATGAAAATGTTTTCATTTACATTGCCAATAGCTCTTACTTTTGCGAGACCGTTGCATTGTAAATTCTTGTTTCTATATATACCCTTGTTTTTAATATTTGTTTTCTAATTGGTTCATTAGTTCTTATGTCCTCACAAGTAACACAAATATTTCTTAGATAAAAGACATTTGAATAATATCTCTTTGGCGAGTTTATCAATAATTCTTGTAGTTAAAACTATACATCAAAAGCAATAGAACAGAGTAAAATAAATCCCTTGAAGGCGCTATTTAACCGTTCACTCGCCAAATAAAGTGCTTCACACCCCATCAGGGTTACACACGCTATATAAATGCAAACCTTTTTCCCTTATCAAACCCTCCCCGACCCTTCTCAATCCAAATAACTGACTAACATATCCACGAAAGGATACCCCCTAAGCAACAGAATATCGAAAAAGTAGGAAGGGAAGAATCCAAAAAGGACAATCTAATCCTCAATCTTTCAGACCATATTTTGACAGAGAAAGAAACAAGCGTTCTCAATAGGGATTTAACATTCTGCCCGGAGCAACACCACGGCCATGTGGAAACAAGAATTGACCTGTAAAAGTATACCAGAAAACTAAAACTGAAGAAATTCTTCGCTAAGAAAGCATACACAGGCAATCAAGAATCGATCAACATACCAGAAAGTGAAACCTTGACTGTAGATGATGCCACCAGTCTAAAAACCGCAAATGATCTTCTCTTAAATCAAAACGATGATGAAATGACAGAAACTCAAATACTAGAAGATCTGGAAATAGAGACAGGGAAACACACGGGATATGGATTGAAAGTGAAATCTAAATTCTGTCCATCTTTAAGGCCAGGCAACAGAATTGATCAAATGCACGAACTTGTGATAAATAAACTAGAGAAGATGGAAAATACTACTACCAATAAAGGTGAAAACCTAACAAAAAAAGAATGGTTGGCATTAGAGAATCTTACTAAGAATGAAAAGATAACTATAAAACCTGCGGACAAGGGCGGAAACGTCGTAATCTTAAACGCAATGGATTATGGTAATGAGGCCATGAGACAACTGGTAGATAAGAAAAATTTCACACAACTGCCCACAAATCCGATAAATAACTTGACCTTAGAAATAGAAAGGAGCATTCGGATCTATAGAGGAACAACGGTCTACTAAATGTGGATGAAGCTCGTTTTCTCTTCAATGATAGCCCTGTCATGCTAATGATATACTTTCTCCCGAAAGTTCACAAGACTTTGATCAATCCACCAGGGAGACCCATCGTCTCCAGCTGTAACTCCCTACTTTAAAATATGTCTATCTATGTGGATAAATATTTGGCACCAATAGTAACTAATTTAAGCTCCTCAATAAAAGACACTAGGGACTTTCTTAGAATACTGACCAATGTGGGATGGCAAAAAGGGTTTCAACTTGTAACAATTGACCTGGTATCGTTATATACCTCAATTGACCATAAAATTGGGCTAAAAAAACTGGAGTACTTTCTACGTCAAAGGAACATCCAAGAAATCAAACATTCTAAGATTCTGATGGAAATGGTGGAACTATGTTTGACCAATAATATATTCCTATTCAACCAAAAAGCCTACACTCAACAGTGTGCCACTGCCATGAGAATATCTTTCTCACCCAGCTACGCTAACCTCACCATGGGATGGTGGGAGAAGTTAGTGGCTTGGAAAGAATGAAATGAGACACGTACAACCAAGATAGAGATTTGGTTGAGAAATATCGACAATCTCCTTTTAATCTGGCATGGCAGCCAAAACGTCAACATCTTGAATACAAATGATGTGGGTTTGAAATTTACCTACAATGTAAGTTTGAAATCCATTCAATACTTGGACGTCCAGGTGTATATCGAAAACAATCACATACACACGCAAGTTTATCGAAAGCCCACTTACACTAACAGTATTCTCCATGATGAAAGCTTTCATCCATCAAATCTGATAAGAAGCATTCCATATCGAGAATTCATTAGAATGAAGAGGAACTGTTCTGCAACAGATGTAGCGGAAAAAAGTCTACAAGAAAGTGCAAACCATTTTATGAGAAGAGTATATAAACATAGAGTTGTGAGAGAAGGCTTAAACCGTGCCAAAGCCGTCCCTAGAGCAGAAACTCTGATTACCAATCTAAAGAATTCAAATGAAGACAAAACGAGACCGATCCTGACCTACAGCAAAGAAAGTTTCCAAATCAAAAAGATTTTACAAAAATATTGGAAGTTGTTGGAAAGTGATCCGGACATTGGTAAAACAATTTCACCAAGACCAAACATAACATATCGAAAAGTGGCATCTCTCAAAGATAAACTAGTAAATAGTCATTTTGTTTAGAAGAAAACTAAAACGTGGCTAACAATCAAAGGATTTGTTCATTGTAACAAATGAAAAGCCTGTAAAATTGGGAAATCTGTTAAAAGCATCAAAGATTCCAAAGGAAAAACATTCACAATAATCGAAAGAATCACATTTGACACAACTTATGTGGTGTTCATGATTGAATGTACTTGCGGGCTTCGCTACATTGGTAGCACTATTTGTCCTCTTCGGAAGAGAATTTTGGAACATTTGAGAGGAATCCACAACAAGGATATGAACTATGCAATATCTAAACATCTTTGTGAGAAGGTGGCCTGATATGCAGTGCTCACTATTCTAGTGAACACTATGTATCAGTCCAGCAACCCTTATTGATGATTGGTTGTAAGTCAACCTTATAGACCAGCTATCCTAGTAGCGTGGATACGAGCAGTCTAAGGCTAAAGACTCGAGAGGGCGTGTTAAGCCAGCTGTTTACCACACATATACCCCTTGAATACCAAGTGAAAGGACACCACACAAGTGTTATGAAAATAAACAGTTATTTATTTAAAGATCACAACAGCCCTGTACTCTTTATGAGGACAGGGTACTAAGCACAAACCAAAACTCTTACAAAAATACTTAAGTTAGCACAGTATATACAAATGCCCGAGGGGCACGGAAAACCATATACTCTGAAAGTGGAATGCGAAATTCCTAGCAGGTAAGTACAGTAATAATAGCTTTTGGAATCGCTAGGACTTGACTAGGGAATCGGTAGATTACTTCTAGGAGGCCTAGGGGACTCGGGTGCAGTGTGTGCACTCTCACGCGAGATGCGGGACAAAAGTCTATGGTAGCTAGGAATTAGAAAGTTAGTGTTCTCGGGCGAACCCGACCTGGTAGGGAGAAAACGAAAGTAGATTCTGACCCTTGGATAGTGAGGCTATGCTGGGGCACCGAAATGCCGAAGTTACCTAGCCCAGGGGCTGCAGCTGCATAGGTCTGAAAAGACGTCGGGAATCCTCGTAGACGGACCAGGAGCCGGAAGAAAAGATGCTGGCCGGTGACCAGTGAAGAAAGTTTAGTTGGATCCAAGCCTGGATCTCGAAGATAGATGACACCTGAAAGCAGAGGGGACCAAGTTCGAGACTACTAGCCAGTAGTCAGTGGGCACCAGGAGGGCACCGGATGGTAGCCACCTCGACAAGGTGAGTGGGTGACGCTGTAGCTCGAAGATCTCGCGGACCAGGAGGCGTTGTCGGCGACCAGGATGGAGGATCGAGCTGTCCCACGAAGTTGGAAGCTGTCGGCGTCGCTGGACCCAGGATTGGGCAACAAAGCCTTGGCAAATTCAAGCCCACGCGGTGGACCTAAAATGGCGTCTGGAGTGGACCAGGAGGGTCCGGGGTGCCTCTCTTGAACAAGGAGGCAAGGGCCAGCCTGGAGCAACCAGACCAGCAGAAGAGATGTCGTCGGGCGTCGTTCAGAGGGCCACAAGCCAGCCGGCTAGTAGCCAAACAACGCGGTGCACAGCAAACAGCAGAAGGGCCCCACGCAGATCGTGGAGATGCAGGGGGGCTGACCTTGGGTGCTGGAGCTGCGCAGGGTCAGGGCTTCTCGGACCCCAAAGCACTCACCAGTGGAGGACACGGTGGGCTTGCAGTAAAGATGTCGTGTAGTCTTGGCGATCGTCGGTCCCTTGAGGTCTCGTCGCACTCACGGTTCTCAGCTTGGCTGTAGAGGTGAGTAGAGGTCAGAGGTGCCAGGGAAGCCGGGTCTCGTCGAGCTGGGTCGTCGGATTCGTGATGAAGGACTTGCAGCAGACCGCAGTGTTCTTTAGGATGGTGCCCGCTTGATGCAGGGTGACTACTCCTTAGCCACAAGGGAGAATCTTGAAGAAGAAATCGTGAAGTCCTTTCGAAGAAAGTGGTATCTTGATTCCAAAGATGATCTAATTTGAACAGGGGGCCCGCTCCCATCTTTATACTAAAAAAGGGGGCTGACCCGGTGACTAGGTCCTGCCTATGGGTGGGACTAGGTGGGGGGTGGTTACACCCCTCAGCCATGCCGGACTTCCCCAGGCCAGGGGCTGGTGTGCCCCTGGAACTGGTTCAGACCGGCCTATGCGTAGTGAGCACCGGGGTGCCACTCAGCAGTCACCTTCCTGTAAAGCCCTGCCTACCCAGGATACACAAAACCATGTCTGGGACGGTGCTAGCACCGCCCCTGACAGGAAACCCTTTGTCCAGGCTCCCCTCGCTGGAAGGACTCCCAGCTGCAGGGGGTCAGACTCGTGTCTGTGGTGGCAGCATCCATTTTGTGGAGCTGAGGCTTCAGTTAACTTTAACCGGGGTTCACAGTTACATACATGTCGTGTCCCTCTAGAAGGGTGGAATGCTAACCCCGTCGCCAGAATTGGCGAGGGGTTAGTATTCCAATTCGTATGACACCTTACTCGACATGTTTTGATAAAGCAATACCAAAGATAGCATTTAACCGCGAGGATTATAATGCACTTAAGAGTATATGGTATGCGATATCATGGAACAGCTATTAGGACTTGATTCCGCAAGCTGCAGACAGGCTCAGCTCATGCCAGAGCACCACCTCACACGATTCCAAGCACTCTGCCTTCAGGATTGTCAAGGCCTGCCATAGGAGTGACTGATAGGAATCTGTGTGTCCACTTTAGGGTTAGGTATAGGGATACTACACCTACAGCAAAGGGTGATTACGCGACTTTGCCCCAGCTGTCATGCAGCCAGTTGTGTCAAATTTAGGAGGCCAGCCAGGGGTGGCATAATACATGCTGCAGCCCCTGGCAGCCCTGGGTACACCCATGCCCTGAGTTACAGGGTCTGATAGGGTGGCCCAGTACCAATTGGAAATGTACCTAGGGTACATGGAATCCATTTTAAAGAGAGAGCAGTAGGCCTGGGGTCCTGATTGGCAGGGTCCCAGGTCGACTATGTCCAAAACCAGCTAAAACACAGGGCAAAAAGTTGGGGCAACCATAGTCAGGATGTACCTTCCTACACAACCCCCCCCCAAACGAAAGGAGATAAGGCTATCCTTGTCCAGGTAAGCCTCTATTACCTAAGTGGCCATATAAGGAAGGACCAGCTCTGGCTTGGTTTCCCCCTGTGGCATGGTCCACTAGGCAACCCCTCACCCTAAGGGTATCTGAGGGTCTCCACCATAGGGAATCTCTGTCTCTGGTGTGTCTTGGGAAAGCAAGAGGCTGATGCTGGGATGGAGTACTGAAGTGAGGCTCCTCTACCTTTGGGCTCAACTTCCTCCAATCACCATCCATCATATGTGCCTTTCTTTCTTTAGCTGAGATGCACTGAGCTCTCAGGGTCAGCCTCTGGCTACCTAAAGCGGGAGGCTGAGTCCCTCTGTTTGGCTTACTGGAGGGACAGGTCAGGTCTGGGGTTTTTAGGCCCCATGTTTGGCTGTGCCCAACAGTGTCCAGCTGTGGGAGTTCCCTAACTACTTTTAAGGGGGATCCCTCAGGAGTCTGCTCTATTTTCACTTGGCTAGGTTTACCAGCTTCAGTGATCCTAATCTGCTGATTAAGGGGTTCTTTTGGACAGGGGGCCCTTTGGGGTCCACCACTGGCCTCCCTGGTCTCTTCAGCCCTGGGCTGACTGAGGCAGGGTAGAGAGGTGCAGGTTACCTGCTCCAGACTGGGTCCCACCTGGGAAGGGTCCACTGCCATCAGGGGCTCTGCCAGGCTAGGCCTGACTACCTCTGGGGCAGTTCCTTCAACAGGGGTAGAGTCAGTTCCCTGAGGAGGCTGGCTCTCACCTAGTGTCTGGGAGGGGGAAGACTCTTCTTCCTCCTCAACGCTCTCTGTTTGAGTGGAGTGATCCATTGTTTCAGGCTTCACAACCTCACTGTCTGTTTGAGTAGAGGCTGAGACCATTTCAACCTTGCCAACCTTTTCAGGAGGCCACTCAGTTTGTGTTTGGGCTGTGACTGTCACAGCCCTCCTATCCTGCTCTGGAAAGTCTGTCTGAGCCTGGGCAGTGGCTACCACTGCCCTTCCAACCTTTTCAGGGAGGAATGGTGCTGGGACTGGGGCTGTAGCTATTACTGCCCCACTAACCTGTCTGGATAGGCCTATCATTCTGGAATGAGTTTCTTGTTCCACCTCAGCCCATGCTGAGAGTTCCAGGTCATTCCCCAGTAAGCAATCTACAGGTAGGTTATCTGTCACTGCCACTCTCATGGGCCCTGTGACATTACCCCAGCTGAGCTTGACTACTGCCATGGGATGCCTTCTCTTCATTCCATGAATGTCTGTCACCTGATAAGTAAAACCAGGGGTCAGTTGAGCAGAGGGGACCAGATGGTCACTCACCATGGTGAGGCTGGCCCCTGTGTCTCTGAATGCCTCAACTTTCTGACCATTCACTAAAACTTCTTGTCTATACTTGCCCAAAATGTGGGGTCCAGTAGTGAAGTTGGCAAACCCCATGCCAGTCTCACAGACAAGAGTGTGGTCAGGGAACCTGGCTAAGCCATAGTCCTCCTGTTGGCCCAGAGTAATGCCCACCACATTCTTGGGGGCACTCCCACCACCTGGGGGATTACCACTAGTGGTAACAGGAGGTTTGGGAGTATTACCTGGGGGTACATTTCCCTTATTGCCATTTTTAGGGCAACTGGCATCACTTTTGTAATGGCCCACCTGTTTACAGGTATGGCAATAAGGTTTCTTTTGTTCAGAAGGAGTGTTCTGGGACCCACCACCCTTGTTGGAGTTTTGGGGCCCTTGGGAAGTCTTCTCTGTGGATTTATCCCCACCCTTCTCTTGAGGCTTGGTTGATTCCTTTTTCTGGTCACCACCCTGGTTTTTAGGCCTAACCCTGGTTCTGACCCATTTGTCTGCCCTCTTACCCAATTCCTGTGGAGAGGTCAACTCAGAGTCTACCAGGTGCTGATGTAATAGCTGGTTCTGACAATTATTTAAGATTTGCTCCCTCATAATTAGATTATACAATCCTTTAAAATCAGTAACCTTACTACCCAGTAGCCAGCCTTCAAAAGCCTTAGTGGCACAATCAACAAAGTCAGTCCAATCTTGAGACTGAGTTTTCTGGGTGTCTCTGAACAGCATCCTGTATTGTTCAGTGGTTAAACCAAACCCATCAACCAGTACATTCTTCAAGACTTGGTAATTGTTAGCATCCTCCACCCTTGTGGTGAGGAGCTTATCTCTACCTTTACCATCAAAGGAGAGCCACAAGATAGCTGCCCACTGACTTTGGGGAACACCCTGCACAGTGCAGGCTCTCTCCAAAGCAGTAATCCATTTGTGGATGTCATCCCCTTCCCTAAAGGGGGGCACTATCTTATTCAGGTGCTTTTTATCAAAACTCCTTTCCCTATTGCTAGGTTTATTGCTGCCACCAGTGGGAACTAGCCCACATAATTCTTGCTCTCTAGCAAGGGCAAGTCTCTCTTTGGCCAGGGCAAGTTCTTCCCTTTCAATCCTCAGTTTGACTGCCCTTTCTTCTGCTTCATACACTCTCCTCTTAGGGGAAGACATCCCTCTGTGAGAAGAGTTGAGAGAGCCATTGGTTCGAAAGGATCTGTTAGAGCCTTTTGATAGAGACCTAACTCGTCCATTCCCAATGTTAAGCTGACCTGAGAGTGGGCCCAGGAGTTCCCCAGTACCAAGCTCATGTCTGCTTAAGTTGGACCTGCTTAGTCTACTGACTTCTAGCTGTCCCTTATCTGCCTCATCCCCAGACAACTCATCCTCCTCCTCAGCATCATCTGCCTCATGGAGGGGATGGATATCAAAGGGACCCTGTAAGGAGGGCATACTTCCTTCTGGATTAGAAGGGTCTGGGTTACCAGCCCTACTGGCATCATAGGCCTCTAAGAGACCAATCAGAAAGGAAGTGGTGGGGTTAGACCCCTGTTTTAGTTTCCTGAGAGTACACACTTGTCTCATCTCATGGAAGCTAAGAGCAGTATATTTTGAAGGGATGACCTGTGGAGGGTCAACTGACACAAGGGGAGACTCAGTGTTTCCTCCTGTGACCGACATACTGCTTCTAGTGTGGTGTAAGTGATGCACCTACCTACACTATGTGTTACCTACTGGTCCCTTGCTAGAGTTGTAGCCAAGGTGTGCTAAGCCTTGAGGAGCTACAACAGCTGGTTCAGTAGAACTCAGAGTATTCTAAGCTTTAGTTATATGTACCTAACAGTACTTATGTGATCTTTCAACAAGATATTCTTAGGATACGTGTGGCAAAACAACAGCAAGCTCAAATCCCAACCGCTGCTCACCAATGTGAGAAGGTGGCCTGATATGCAGTGCTCACTATTCTAGTGAACACTATGTATCAGTCCAGCAACCCTTATTGATGATTGGTTGTAAGTCAACCTTATAGACCAGCTATCCTAGTAGCGTGGATACGAGCAGTCTAAGGCTAAAGACTCGAGAGGGCGTGTTAAGCCAGCTGTTTACCACACATATACCCCTTGAATACCAAGTGAAAGGACACCACACAAGTGTTATGAAAATAAACAGTTATTTATTTAAAGATCACAACAGCCCTGTACTCTTTATGAGGACAGGGTACTAAGCACAAACCAAAACTCTTACAAAAATACTTAAGTTAGCACAGTATATACAAATGCCCGAGGGGCACGGAAAACCATATACTCTGAAAGTGGAATGCGAAATTCCTAGCAGGTAAGTACAGTACTAATAGCTTTTGGAATCGCTAGGACTTGACTAGGGAATCGGTAGATTACTTCTAGGAGGCCTAGGGGACTCGGGTGCAGTGTGTGCACTCTCTCACGCGAGATGCGGGACAAAAGTCTATGGTAGCTAGGAATTAGAAAGTTAGTGTTCTCGGGCGAACCCGACCTGGTAGGGAGAAAACGAAAGTAGATTCTGACCCTTGGATAGTGAGGCTATGCTGGGGCACCGAAATGCCGAAGTTACCTAGCCCAGGGGCTGCAGCTGCATAGGTCTGAAAAGACGTCGGGAATCCTCGTAGACGGACCAGGAGCCGGAAGAAAAGATGCTGGCCGGTGACCAGTGAAGAAAGTTCAGTTGGATCCAAGCCTGGATCTCGAAGATAGATGACACCTGAAAGCAGAGGGGACCAAGTTCGAGACTACTAGCCAGTAGTCAGTGGGCACCAGGAGGGCACCGGATGGTAGCCACCTCGACAAGGTGAGTGGGTGACGCTGTAGCTCGAAGATCTCGCGGACCAGGAGGCGTTGTCGGCGACCAGGATGGAGGATCGAGCTGTCCCACGAAGTTGGAAGCTGTCGGCGTCGCTGGACCCAGGATTGGGCAACAAAGCCTTGGCAAATTCAAGCCCACGCGGTGGACCTAAAATGGCGTCTGGAGTGGACCAGGCGGGTCCGGGGTGCCTCTCTTGAACAAGGAGGCAAGGGCCAGCCTGGAGCAACCAGACCAGCAGAAGAGATGTCGTCGGGCGTCGTTCAGAGGGCCACAAGCCAGCCGGCTAGTAGCCAAACAACGCGGTGCACAGCAAACAGCAGAAGGGCCCCACGCAGATCGTGGAGATGCAGGGGGGCTGACCTTGGGTGCTGGAGCTGAGCAGGGTCGGGGCTTCTCGGACCCCAAAGCACTCACCAGTGGAGGACACGGTGGGCTTGCAGTAAAGATGTCGTGTAGTCTTGGCGATCGTCGGTCCCTTGAGGTCTCGTCGCACTCACGGTTCTCAGCTTGGCTGTAGAGGTGAGTAGAGGTCAGAGGTGCCAGGGAAGCCGGGTCTCGTCGAGCTGGGTCGTCGGATTCGTGATGAAGGACTTGCAGCAGACCGCAGTGTTCTTTAGGATGGTGCCCGCTTGATGCAGGGTGACTACTCCTTAGCCACAAGGGAGAATCTTGAAGAAGAAATCGTGAAGTCCTTTCGAAGAAAGTGGTATCTTGATTCCAAAGATGATCTAATTTGAACAGGGGGCCCGCTCCCATCTTTATACTAAAAAAGGGGGCTGACCCGGTGACTAGGTCCTGCCTATGGGTGGGACTAGGTGGGGGGTGGTTACACCCCTCAGCCATGCCGGACTTCCCCAGGCCAGGGGCTGGTGTGCCCCTGGAACTGGTTCAGACCGGCCTATGCGTAGTGAGCACCGGGGTGCCACTCAGCAGTCACCTTCCTGTAAAGCCCTGCCTACCCAGGATACACAAAACCATGTCTGGGACGGTGCTAGCACCGCCCCTGACAGGAAACCCTTTGTCCAGGCTCCCCTCGCTGGAAGGACTCCCAGCTGCAGGGGGTCAGACTCGTGTCTGTGGTGGCAGCATCCATTTTGTGGAGCTGAGGCTTCAGTTAACTTTAACCGGGGTTCACAGTTACATACATGTCGTGTCCCTCTAGAAGGGTGGAATGCTAACCCCGTCGCCAGAATTGGCGAGGGGTTAGTATTCCAATTCGTATGACACCTTACTCGACATGTTTTGATAAAGCAATACCAAAGATAGCATTTAACCGCGAGGATTATAATGCACTTAAGAGTATATGGTATGCGATATCATGGAACAGCTATTAGGACTTGATTCCGCAAGCTGCAGACAGGCTCAGCTCATGCCAGAGCACCATCTCACACGATTCCAAGCACTCTGCCTTCAGGATTGTCAAGGCCTGCCATAGGAGTGACTGATAGGAATCTGTGTGTCCACTTTAGGGTTAGGTATAGGGATACTACACCTACAGCAAAGGGTGATTACGCGACTTTGCCCCAGCTGTCATGCAGCCAGTTGTGTCAAATTTAGGAGGCCAGCCAGGGGTGGCATAATACATGCTGCAGCCCCTGGCAGCCCTGGGTACACCCATGCCCTGAGTTACAGGGTCTGATAGGGTGGCCCAGTACCAATTGGAAATGTACCTAGGGTACATGGAATCCATTTTAAAGAGAGAGCAGTAGGCCTGGGGTCCTGATTGGCAGGGTCCCAGGTCGACTATGTCCAAAACCAGCTAAAACACAGGGCAAAAAGTTGGGGCAACCATAGTCAGGATGTACCTTCCTACAATCTTCACACCCAACGCAGATCCAACTGGAAAAACATCAGATACTTTGGTATTGCTACAATCTCGTACCACGAAAGAGGCGGAAATTCGATACTAAAATTGAGAAGACTAGAATCCCGCCTGATAATAAAGTTTAAAACCAAGTCCCCTTTTGGGCTAAACAGAGACGAGGAATTACATGTACACTTATAAGCAAAGGAAAATGTGTTGGCATTTTAATCAATTTTGGGCAATAGTCCCATGATTTGTGTGCGCGTGTGTGTGTCTTTAAATAGCATCCTGAATTTCGGTACAAACCGAGAGGAAACCTAATACATGTGATAAAATGTGAACATACAATACCAATTTATACATGCAAAAAGAGACGATCTCCGTGAAAAAATACATGATAGTGCTTTCAGATAGTTAACTACCATTCCCAGAATGCATCACACTGGGTATAGAATGAAACACTATATAAAGGGTGAAAGAGAAAAGGGACTCACGTAACCGTGACAAAGGCCATCTCTTGGCTGAAACGGTGGTGGTGATGGTGGTGTTCATTATGCTTTAATAAAAGCTATCAAATCTTCTACTTCTCCTGGAGTGCTGTGAAAACCTTGTTTTAATATATGTATATATTGCCACGAGAGATTCTTTAGGGTAAAAGAACCGGAGAGACACAGCAGGGGAGTGTAGGAAGGGTCTTTATTTCCACGGAGCTTCTGGCATGACGCGTTTCGGTGCAATACCTTCCTCAGATGCCAGCCCCAGCTACAGTTTAAAACGCCAGAAGAGTCTATGTTAATATATAAATATATATATATATATATATATATATATATATATATATATAATATATAAATTTAGCAAATTTCATATTTTACTATACTAATTCAGCACTAATCCTTTATGGGTTCCAAAGTCGCATGCTACCTGCCAAAAAAAGCTCTTCAAAACCCCATCAGGGGGTAGCAAGCGCTATATAAATACAAACCTCTTTCCCTCTTCTATCCCGCCGCCTACCTTTTCTATCCAAATAACTGAATAACATATCCACCACTGAAATTACTTCATATATCACTATACTAATTTTAAACACTAATCCTTTATGGGTTCCGGAGTAACATGCTACTCGCCAGAAAAGCGATTCAACACACATCAGGGGTAACTGGTGCTATATGAATGCAAACCTTTCTTCCCCTTCTATCCCTACATTATCCTTCTCACTCCAAATATCTGACTAATATCCACCACTCAAATTACCTTCATATTTCACCATACTAATTCACCCCTAATCTTTCATGGGTTTCCGGAGTAGCATGCTACTCGCCAAAAAAGCGCTTCAACACCCCATCAGGGGTAACAAGCTCTATATAAATACAAACCTTTTTCCTCTTCTATCCTTCTGCTATCCTTCCGAATCCAAATAACTGACTAACCTATCCACCACTTAAATTACTTTCATATTTCACTATACTAATTCAACACTAATCTTTTATAGGTCCCGAAGTAGGGTGATGATCGCTGAAAATGCGATTCAACGCCTCGTCAGAGGTAGTAAGTGCTATATAAATGCAATTACAATACAATACAGTTATCGGTAAACATTGTCTCAGTAAAACCTTTCTGCCAAATATTTCATCCACAAATTGGATAATGTCCTTGTTACCAGTTTAAGAGGTTGCATTAGACTATTGCTATCTGTTTTTTAACTCTTCAAACATCAGATACCCACGCACCTAACTTGTGTTTTTAGAAATACAAAAGTAGATTTTTTTTGTCTAAAATATGAAGTTTTAGGATGGTGCTACTTTGCTTAAATATGAATACGCGAATTGCATCACTTTGCTCTTGTGTTTTTAGGTCTGACGTAGACCCCTTCTATCACGTCCTACTCCTGTCTTGTGTGATACAAAAATAAATTATTAAAAGTGCTTGATTGATCAAATGGCTCACGTCGTATAAGAAAATGTTCACTTTTCATTCTTTAGTATTTACATTGTATTATGTGCGTTCTTCTGTAAACCTGCAACTTCAATAAGTATGTTGCAAACAATAATGCATGCATACATACATATGGAGGAGCTTTGGGCCATCCCTTTGCATCCACTGGTCTGTTCCAGTGTCATTCAGCGTTTTACTTACAACCATGGCAGCATATAGCATGGGGCAGTGGGTGAACACACTTCAGTCATTGGCTGTCCTGCACTGTGAGCCAAACTGCCTTAGTCTTATCCAGGGCTGGACTGGCCATAACGGGCACCGGGAGTTTCCCCGGTGGGCCGCTAGGGTGGGAGACGATTTTGGGCCCCTGGGGGCCATTTTTGTTACAGGGCCGTTTTTGCAGCATAGCTGCAAAATCGGACACACTAACAAAATCGGCTGAAACCCGCCCTGGCAAACAGCTCGGCTGCTCCAAGGGGGGCCAGATCTCTTTACCAGGGCCAGTTTTGGTTCCCAGTGCGGCCCTAGTCTTATCACGTGCACATGTACCTAAAATGAAGCTCGCTGCGGTGTCAGACCAACATTTTTCTCTTCCAGTGTGTTTTTCATTATATTCTTTAGCCTTTATTTTTTATTCACCTCTGTCCGTTAAATTATATCTTATTGTAATAGGAATTAAAAACGAAAAATCCCTATACTTGGAGCCAATAAAGTTAATATGTTTTTGTGGTGTACATTAACACTTAAGAAGGTTTCAGTACCAGTGCTAGGTAGGGCTTTAATTGGGCCGGGTCTGAGCACCATCAGTTTTTTAAAGGGAGCCTCGAAATGGGTCTCTTTCTGGCTTTGTTTTGTGCCTGCTATCACTACAGCGATAGCAGGCACATCCATGCGTGCACGCTCACTTTTTTTTTACACACTTCATTGGGTATTTCTGGTGTACATACAGTACACTACATATTTAAGCAGTACTTTATACATGTTACTTTTGTAATGAAATGATCTGTAATTTATATACATAACATTTCACATCCACATGTCACAAGTTGTTCATTTGCTCCTGTGCATAACCATTATACTCAAACCAAGGAGAAATTCACTCATATTGACATTATAATATATTAACATTTACTTCGTGCTTGCGGTATAGTGTGACTACAACCCAATGCATCCCACCTACCCTAACCCTCTCTCAATAACCAACCTGAACCAAAAAGAATTTGCACCGGTGAAATTATTACTTTGTATCCTAGTAGAAAGTACCAGGTGATAAGTACAACCGATATTGTTGGGGAGGACAAGGTAGGGGATACAAGAACAATTCCAGGGGCCAGGGAGAGGACAGCGGGAGGGGAATGATAATCCACCCAGAGGTCATCTGCTTAGAGTCCAGCCGCTCCGTGAGGGGGGATCGAATAGCCACCCCACTAGTAGATTGTGGAGTTTGAGAGTCTCCTGAAACCTCCTCCGTGTTCGTTCTAAAAGCTATACCAATTGCACCCATTCTAAGGATATTGGATGTTTTCATAGTCCCCCGTATTCCTCCCTTTGCAGCACCTCCCTCTCTGCAGTAGCCCAACGGACAATATGACGGCTATGCCCCCTTATGTGAATTGTCTTCAACAAATGAAAGGTGGGAGGTTCTCTTTGGTCCATCAGCCAATATTTGCGAATGAAGTGTGTAATTGTGGAATGGATGAGGAAAAGGGTGTCTGTTACCGCACTGGTGCATACAAATTCATCGTGTGGCATCAGGTTAGCGTCATGAAAGAAATCTCCTACTGTCTCAATCCCTAGCTGTGTCCAAACTCGAATTTCTACCCTTCTATGTGTTGTGGGTAATCCACAGAGGGGGATATTCGGGGCATATGGGAAAGGTATTTTTGCATATTTATGAGCTTGTCTCCAATAGTGAAGTGCTATGCGTAGAAGAAAGAGAGGGTTCTGCACTTTGTCCCCCCGGGCACAGCAACGCCTGTAAGGTACCACGTCCAAGGCTGTCCTGAGAATACGCTATCTCAAATAAATTATGGCCTGCCAGCCAATATGCCAGCCACTGCAATTGCCCAACTATGCTGTATGCTTTAAAATCGGGCGCTTCCATCCCTCCTGCAGCGCTGGAGAGCTGAATCTTGGCTAATGCAATTCTATGTCTGCTCGAACCTCAAAGCAAGGAGGTCAAAAGTGTGTCTAGAGTTTTAAAAATCCATGCTCGGAGGATAACCGGAAGGTTTACAAATTGATAAAGGAGCCGGGACAGCATGTCCATTTTGGACACGGCAAGACAGCCCTCTACTGTGAGTGGTAGAGTATTTCAAAAGGAGACGTGGGACCGAAGGTAGTTGACGGTCCGCACTATGTTGCCGGCTATTGTGTCGGTGGTGGTTCTGTAAACATAGATTCCTAAATATTTAAAGGTTACAGGTTCTACTCTAAACTGCAACTAGCCAAATCTTAAAAAGGGATCTGCATACGTATTATTGAAAGAATGTGCTATTGACTTGGAGGCATTAATATGTAACCCTGATAGCTCCCCGAACTGTGAAAACACGTCCGCTATTGCCTGCATGCTTGTATTCAAGTCCTGAAAAATACAATAACATGTCATCTGCAAAGAGTGACACAGAATGAACTGTGCCATGTATGGGAATACCATAGGGGACCATAACTTGCCGTAGATATTGGGCTAGAGGTTCGAGCGCCAGGACAAACAATAAAGGTGACAGGGGGCAGCCCTGTCGTGTGCCTAGATAAATAAAATACACTGGCGATATGATTGAACCAGTTTTTGCGCGGGCTGTAGGGTTAGTATAGAGTCATTTTATCCAGTTTCAGTATGCTGGAAGTAGTCTGAACTTGGTCAGGACAGCTAACATATAAGACCAACTCAGTGTATCAAAGGCTTGGCGTATATCCAGGGTTAGACAACCAGCGCGCGGGAACTGTGCCGAGGTCGCATGTAGTATGGCGTGAAATCAACAAATATTTAAACAGGTGCTACTTTTGGGAACAAACCCACACTGATCTACATGTATGAGTTGAGGGAGCAAGGGAAGAAGCCTAGACGCCAGAAGTTTACTGAGTATTTTATTCTCCGTATTAAGGATGGAGAGGAATCTGTAGGATGTCCGCTCGAGAGGATCTTTGTCAGGCTTCAGGAAGGAAGTGACTAATGCTTCTCCAGTTGTGGGGGATAGTAAACCCTCAGCCAGCGAGGTAGTGTTAAGCTGCAGCAGTTTAGGCACCAGCGCTGTTGCAAAGGTTGAGTAAAATTCAATAGGAAGCCCATCTGAGCCTGGTGTTTTATTATGAGCTAACGCCTTAATCACCATATTAATTCCTACCGGTGTAATTGGCGCTTCTAGGCCTTGGATGTCGGAGTCAGAAATAACTGGGAGGTCTACCTCTTCAAGAAAGCGAGTAGTAGCGTCTATCATGTCTTGATGAGGAGCAGCAAATAGAGTGGTACAGTAGGTTTGGAATGCAGAATTGATCTCGGCCTGTGTTTTGAACCGCATTTGCTGAACGTTATTAATTGCCAACATGTGAGTGGGGTTTGATGGAGGCGCAATGAGCCTCGCCAATAAGGTGCCGGAATGGTCTGCCTCAGAGTGCGTGCAAAGTGTGTATGCGTTAAAGTCAATCAGTCTTAAACGTTCCAGCAATTCTGCATATTTGACCCTAGCTAATTGTAAGCGTTCCACCCCATCCCGCCAATTTGGGCCTCCACTTCCTGTGCTTGCAGTTTGCCCTCCAGCTCTGTGAGGTCTCTAATTGCTTCCCTTCTAAATCCCACCAAGGAGCTCCAGGAGACGCCCCCAATTGAAACCTTAAATGCCTCCCATTCCAGGGATCAGTTGTGGCTGTCCCTTCATTAATTGTAAAATATGTAGTTATGGCAGTGGCTAATGTGGCCTTATACACCTGGTTTTCCAATTGTATGGGTTGCATACGCCAGGTCTGGATATGCGTGGGAATGCGTCCCCACTTGTTATGTTATGTTAGCAGTTTGTGTAAGCGCGACAGCTGCCCCAGCAAAGAGGCGTCCCGGCGCTGAAGATCAACAAGTGCAACTGGGACAGGCAATCCTATGGAGGGGTAAACAGATGGGTCTTAACGGCTTTCCGGAAGGCAAACAAGTTCTCCATAGAGCGAATGTTCATTGGCAGGGAGTTCCAAAGCTTAGCTCCCAGCACCCTGAAGGAGCGACCGCTAATGCGACAGAGTTTCGTGCGAGGTACGATCACTAGGTGTTGTAATGAGCGCAGACTGCGCTGAGGCACATAAGGTGTCAGAAGCGGGCGCAGGAGTTCTGGGCACCTGGATTTAAGGATCTTGAATGCCAGGGTAAGAGTTTTAAACTGAATGCGAGATTCAATAGGAATCCAGTGCAGCTTTCTGATTGTGGCTCTGGCAGAGTTCTGAACTCGTTGTAGTCGTGCTATCTCCGCTTTATTAGCAGCCAGAAATAGAACACTGGCGTAATCCAGGCGAGAAAGGATCGGAGCCTGTACGATAAGCTGCCGAATTTTGGAGTCAAAGAACTTCAGTATCGGATTGAGACTCCTCAGCAGGCCCACACAGGTAGCTGCCACTCTTTTCGTGTGGGTCTGGAAGCTGAGCGAGGAGTCCATCCAGACTCTCGTTTTTAACCAATGATTTGGTTGGTGGGATGGTGCCCACAGAAGATGGCCACCAGTGCTCGTTCCAGTAGGTGGTATTCTTCCCGTCAAGCAACACCTCCGTCTTGCCTGCATTAAGCTGCAGGCAGTTGTCCGTCATCCACTGGGCTACTGCAGCCAGTCCATCCCTGAATCTCGAGGCCGATGTAGATGGCCCTTCGGTAAGAGTGATGACCAGCTGAGTGTCATCTGCATATGAAACCAGCGTAAGGTCCGACTCTTTAGCCGCTACCGCAAGTGGCTGCACGTAGAGATTGAAAAGGGATGGGCTGAGTGCAGAGCCCTGAGGGACTCCCTGGCCTATGGAGTGGGACTGAGAGAGATACGGGGGAGCTGACACCCGGAAGGATCTGTCCTTTAAGAATGAAGGAAACCATTCCAGGGCAAGACCGGTAATCCTCACTGTCGCCAGACGATATAACAGAATGTCATGTGATACCGTATAGGCCGCGCTGAGGTCTAACAGAATCAGCGCAGCACTCTGACCGGCTCAAGAATCGTCCGGAGATGTTCGGTCGTGGACAGTAGGGCAGACTCAGTTCTGTGGCCAGGCCTGAACCCGTTTTGTGATGGGTCCAGAATGTTGTTTTGGTGCATATATTGGGACAGCACATTGTTTACGTGGGCCTCCACAAGCTTAGACACGCATGGGAGCAGGGAAATTGGCCTGAAGTTTTCTGGTTTGGAAGGATCCAGGGTAGGCTTCTTAATGATAGGGGAAACCCATGCCTGTTTCCAGGCAGTAAGGTCACTGGCCGAAGAAAAGGATAGATTGAGTATAGAGGCAGAGGTTGCAGGAAGTGCGCCAGATACTCAGTGAATTGTGCCGGCCTCATGGGATCAGCCGGAGAGCCAGACTTGACTTTTCTGCAGAGTTTAGTCAGGTCACCGTACGTAATTTCTGGTAGGAGCGCCAGCGCAGTGCCACCAGTGTTGGTATTAGTGGGGTTGTGTAGATCCAAAGAGTGCTGCGGGAATGACCGGTATATTTTTTGCACTTTTTCTAGAAAGAAAGTGGCAAGGTCCTCACACTGCTGCGCTGAGGTAATGCCAGAGACAGGGGTTCTACTACTCTGGAGTTCTTGCACCAGTTTAAAGATACATTTGGTGGGATTAGGGCTAGAGTTCACTTCTTCTGCGTAGAAAGAGGCACGCGTGGAGCAAATTACTTTGTGATAAAGTTTTTGTTTAGCCAGGTACAGTACTTTATCCCTATCTTTATAGTCCCTTCTCCAAATTCACTCAGCCTTCTTACAGTCTTTCCTCATGGATCTCAGGGTGTCATTGTACCAAGGGTTGGAGGGAGATTTGCGCCCCTTGGTCCATTTGGCTGGGATGAGGGCATCTAATCCCCTTGTGATCCAGTCATGGAAGGCGGTGTATGCCGTGTCGGGGTCCATATTGTCCTCACAATGAAACACTCCTAAGGTAGTGTGGAGGTCTTTAGGTTTAAGTTTGTGCCAAGGCCTCTTGAAGAGCCGGATCGGCTCATCCTTATTGAATGGTTCCATGACCATCATGGTGACTTTGATTAAATAGTGATCTGTCCATCCCATGGGTTTGGGCGCATACGCCCTGACCTCCGGGATGTTAGTGAACACAGGATCTAGAACATGTCCTGCCGAATGCGTAGCTGTCTGGATTCAGGAATCTAGTTGTAAGGCCGCTAGGTCCGCCAGGAGATTTTTGATAATAGGGTCATGAGTCAGATCAAAATGGAGATTTAGATCTCCTAAAATTGTGAAGTTAGCCGAGCCCACAACTAAGGAACTGGCCACCTCAAGAAGAGATTCAATAAACTTAGAAGCAGGTCCGGGGGGTCGATAAATGTAGAGCCCTGACCGTACAAAATGTGGGCCTATGACAATCTTAAATCTGGCGCCTTGACAACCCCAAATATCTTCCTTAATAAAGGAGCAAGCATATTGATCTTTATAGATAACTGCTATACCGCCACCCCTAGCATCCCTGTTTAAAGTCCTAATCAGATAGCCGTCTGGCAGCGTAAGATTCGGTAAACTAGCCATGTCATCGCGAAGCCACGTTTCACAGAGAAAAAGAACATCAGGGGACTCATCAAGGATGAGTGTGTGTACCTCTAATGTTTTGCGAGGGACCTAACATTCAGTTGGAGGACGGTGAGAAGAGCTTGTTTAGGCGAACCCAACCTGTGTCCAGGCAGGTGGAGTCTAGGTGCAGCAAAATTACATGACTTACATTGTAAGCATGTCTGTCCAAGATAGCCCGGTAGCTCATCACAGGTCTGGTCAGGGTTCAGTGCAAGTATAAACTCCTTATCATAATGTCGAATTTCCCGTGGATCTTGGCCAGGGGGACAGGTGAGAGGCGATGACGGGCGCAGACGGGCTTGCCTTTGGTGCGCCTTTGGCGCGCCCGCTGCGCCGTCGGGGAATGGTTTTCATTTTAAGGAGGAGAGGAGGGTGGGAGGCAGCCGCAACTAGAGCGCTACCCCTTCCTCACCCAAAATGGTGTCTACCCCACACTCGCACCAGCGTCTAATCGGCTGTGCGGGGAGTGAGTGCAAGGTAGGAGCAGTGTCTTCAAAGTGCAGATTAACAAGTAATACAAGGCTTGAATTACCGACACATTAAAACAAAATTAAAAACGAGCATGTGCAAAATGCTCTGTAGAGTATTAAATTCGTATTTTTTAAAAGAGCGCGATACAATATAGTGCCCACCAAGTTAGCAGCCCCCGGCTTCCGCCTCAGGGGTAAATAACACAAGTAATCTTGAGATTACTTGAGATCTGGAGTTTCAGTTCAATGGGATTGTGGTCTGAGATTGTCTTGCCTAAGTAAGTACAGTGCGAAATGGTCGTTGAGAGCCCGGGTGAGCACAGAAAATAGTCCAGGTGGGTATGCAACATGTGGGGGTGAGAATAGAAGGAACATTCCCGCAGGTTGATTTGCTGGGACCTCGAAACATCTATTCAATTCCATCCTTGTGCCCATCACGACAGTGGCGCAGCCTGGGAGCATGCGGTGGTCTTTAGCAAAGGAGGGTGAGAGCGGTCTAGAAATACATCAAACACTGCATTCAGGTCCCCCCCTAGTAACCATGGATAACAGGACCTGTCTGAGAGGGCTAGTGAGACCCGGGACAGAAAGGCATCTTGGTCTGCATTTGGTGCATAAACGGACCCCAACACCACTTGCGTACCATTTAAGGTCCCCCATAAGAGCATGTAACTCCCTTGTTCATCTATCCTACTCTAACTAAGGGACAAGGGAATTCCCGCCCAGACCAATATTGCAGTCCCTCTAGAAAAGGCAGAATATGCTGTGGCATAAATTTGACCCCATGTACGCGTGCTCACACTGTTCACTTCTCACAAGTGGAGGTTACGGCATGACGTCATGCCAGGTGAGCGTTCTAGGGGAAGGGAAATCCTTTAAAGAGAGTCATTTTCTCCCTGGATTTCCCTTCTCCTTTTGAAACTCTAGAGCAGCAACACTGTCCTGGTGTCACCAGGGCTGAACGTGGAAACTTTTTCAATATTATATACAACAAGCCATAGTTGCTGCTTATTTATCTAATGCAACTAACAACCATTGACAAAGCCAATAGTCCTGACTTGTTGTAGGTCTGATGTTACTTGTTGTATCATATATCTAGATGCAATGGCAAACAACAAAATGAAAGTCTGGCAGCACACTATGCTAAGCACAGATTTTTTTACTTTAAGTGTTTTTAATCCACGCCTTTAATTACATTGACAACTCCTCTTTGAGAGACCCTCCAGTTTTTTCATCCCACTTTAAAGCCCTCGTGCTAGGTACATCAGTCTATCTACTGGGGCAGTGACCAAACTGTTTTGTTAAAATAATGTGCAATGCTTAATTTATTTTTTGTTTACTTTTTATTTGCAAGCATGTGACCTATATGTGTAGATGGTGACTATGTCTATTTTTATATATTTTTGTAGCATGTATGCGTTAAGCGTCGCACTGTTGTGCTAAGTTTTGAGCTATGACTTTGCCAATGTTTTTTAAATCTACCTACTCAATATGCAGCACATTAAAACTCTCATTTAAAGCAGTGCATTTCATCTGTTTATGCGGATTTGTGGCAGACGCCAAGGGCAGAACCCCTGTGCTCGTTGGTCTCAAAGGAAACCTAATTTTGCACCTGTTGCCAGATGTACTGAACAGCCAGAACAGTTTTTCTGCATTTTATTCTCCCGTTTAATTGTGTTACTTTTGGAGACATTAAATGAAGGTGAAGTCAGTGCTTTAAGTGGCATGAAAAAAGGGTGTGGCTTAAAACACTTAAGGTAAAAATCTGTGCTTAGCATAGTGTGCCGCCCGACTTGTACTTTGCTGTTTCTGTCATTGTATCCAGATAAATGATACAAGAAGTAACAACATACCTAGAACAAGTCAGGACTATTGGCTTTGTCAATGGTTGTTAGCTGCATAAGATAAATCAGCAGCAACTGTAGCCTGTATAGAATACTGAAAGCCCTGGTGACATCACAACAAGGTTGCTGCTCTTGAGTTTAAAAAGAGAAGTGAAATCCAGAGAGAAAATGGCTCTTTAGAGGATTTCTCTTCACCTACAACGCTCACCTGGCATGACGTCATGGCAGAACTTCTCCACTAAGTTGAGAAGTGAGCAGTGGGAGCACGCACACATCGATGTGCATGGCGTTACTGTAGTCCGGAAAAAATGGACCTGCTGTGCCAGGGCACAAAATAAGCTGGATAGAGATACTTTCGAGCCCCCTTTAACCTCTTCGCTGCGGCGGCTATTCCGCCGCAGCGCTAAGGGGGAGGCGGGGGCCGCGTGGCGCTCCCGTGCTCGTGACGGAACCGCTCCGTCACGGCCCGTGGGTGAGCTGTGCTTGTGACGGAACAGTTCCGTCACGGCCCCGCCCGCTCTTTAGAAAGTCAGTGCAGGCGCGGAATACGCGCTGCGCAGGTGAGGCGAGCGGACCGTGACGGAACCGTTCCGTCACCAGCACAGCCCACCGAGGCTCGTGACGGAACGGTTCCGTCACGAGCATGGGAGGGGTTAAAAAACTGCCAGTTCCAAGCACCGGTGAAACCCGGCCCACTTAAATCCCTGGTTGGAGGTGGTGTAGCTGGGAAAGTTTTTGAGGGTTTTTCCCCCCAAAAACTTGAATATGGCTGGGAGGAAGGAGTCACACATGAAAGTGGAATTCCCAGGAAAATACATTGATACGAGGACTATAGCAATTAGTATTGGACATTTTTCCACTTATATTATTTGTATTGTTTGGGATTCCTGGATTTGCAGAACTTGGTAAGTTTACTCTCGCCCTTTTGCTTTTAAAATGTAGAAATAGTCAATTTGGTTAAATGTTTGAGATCTGTCCATGTGGTCATTTACGTAAGTGAATGTTTAATTCTCCTCAATTTTTAGGTATCTGATTAGTAGTCAATATATTTATTTGTAAATACCTTCAGGAGATGTTTACAGCAGTTAGGAATATTCCATCTGGAAAACGTTTCTTCTGTCTTATTACATTCTGCTCTTCTCGATCTTCCTATGATCTACCGACACATTATTATTGTCAGTGCTAAATGCTTAGCTATGTTTTTATTTTATTTTTACTTCTCCATTTTCTGAAGTTTCAACTAACCTTTCAATGCTTTTTTTCCTTGCCTTTTATTTGCTTCATTAATGCATTAAGTGGTTACTTAGATTTAAGGTAAGAGTCCCCGAGGGCTGGTTTTCCATTCTTAAACTTCATATGGAATATTACACACGGGGAGTGAGGCAGAGAAGAAGTGTTTTTGCTTCATTCATCTATTTGAATGAAATTGCTCCTCTGTACTGTGATACAGACCAACGGAACACTGCAGATTTCTCCTATTTCTAGACTTTGTGTTCGGTTAAACCGACATAAAGGACATCTTTGTTTACTTTTACGTCACACTTTGCGCAATTATTAGAAACTGCAGCATCTGAAATTAAGGTTAAGTATGTGTGAGCGTTTAGCTCGGTGATACCTCCCCCTGTGTAATATTCTTTTTATTCCGTGTAAGGTGTGCCATGTTATACTTTTGCTCACCAGAATTCTGGTGTTTAATTAAATTACAGTACAAAAACACTTGATTATAAATGTATAAAGATAAAATTCACAAATATTTAATGTCTGCTAATCTCTTCGAATGCTTCATTATTTCTTGGCTTTCTATTGTACCTGTATCTAATAGTTTGTGCTGCAAAGTTTGCGTTTAAAGTGTATTGTCTTTTATGCACAATTTGCCGACTTTGAATGAAACAAAACAGCGGCAGTAGGTTGTCTAATATTTGAAAACCTGCCTCATTTCCTCTCTCTATCTCGCTCTCTCTTGGTTACCCTCCCTCTCTTCCTTAGCCTAACCTTATTTTCTCTTTTTAGCTCCCCTCTCCCTCATCACCCTCTGGCTCTTAATCTTGAGCCACCTTCTTGCTCTCCCCCTCTAGTTGCTCCTTTTGTCCCATGCTCCTTTTCATGTTGTTTCTTTATCCCTCTTTATACAGTACTCATAATCTCCCTCTGCCTCTCTCCGACGCCCTCATTCCCTCCTTCACCATCTGTAACTCACTCTCGCTCGCATTCTCTCTCAACATAACAACCAGTGGGCAGTTGTGAAATGCTATTTTGAGCAGAGCTGAAACTATTTCTTGACTATTTATTTATTCAGATAATCAAAATGGAGGGAGAAAGAAGAAGCTGTGAACCATTCAGCTTCCTTAGTCTATATCAAAAAATCAAGTGGGGAATGGATCACTTGTCCTGCATAACCTGGGTTAGCAATTCTTTTTGTTAAGTGTCCCAAAAAAAAACCCTCCTTCACGTGCAGATGGTAGAACTAGCGGTATATCTTGATTCTCCGCTCTACTATTGATAACGTGACAGCATCATCATTGGGTTAGGTCTCATGCTTCCTCCACCCGGAGGTGTACCACTGGTTTGTGCACTAGTGATCAGGGTTAAGGGGGTCATAGTTTAAAGTGACTTAAAAAATACTCGTACAGCCAGGTGTCAGTTTAATAGTTCTGGATTCGAGATATTATTTAAAAATAGGTGTAGTGCGTTATGAGGTTTAGTTACGGATCTCCTGCACTTAAAATGTTCTTAAAAAATGGTCGACATGTTTCAGCCCTTAGGTTGCCTCTGCGGGTCAACGGTGGACTTTCTTCAGGACCAGGGTGGAAAGGTGTGGTGAGACTGTGGGTGTCTGTGGGTAAAATGTGTGTAAAAGCTCAAAAATAATTTATTCTAGAGGAATTGTGAGAAAATAGACATATTAATCTGTTTCTGATGATGTCCAGCGGTACCTTCTGTAATTCACAAAGATACTTCAACGGGTGGCCATAGAGTCTTTTGTCCTACTTAGGCTCCTCGATAACACGACTTGTGCTGACCCTTCCGTATCCGGGGCACAATTCCTCTAGAATGAATTATTTTTGAGGTTTTACACACTGACACCCACAGTCTCACCACACCTTTCCACCCTGGTCCTGAAGAATGCCCACATGACCCGCAGAGGCAACCTAAGGGCTGAAACATGTCAACCATTTTTTAAGAACAGTTCTGGGGATGTGAGGAGTACTCCTATTAAACAAAATTCTATCAATCTAATCAAACGGCGCTGCAATTAATCAGGTGTGTCACGCCTGTGGTAGAAATACTGGTTATGATGGGATAGAATCTCATCTAGTTGCGCACAGTTCACCTGGTGTCATCCTACACCTTAAATGATTATACAATGTCTGTGTACTGTAATCAATCAGTTATTTAATATCATAATCTGATTCTCTTCAAATCAATTGCCAAATAATCCATTTCGTATTCATAATACAATGTGTAATCAACAGTTTAACACATTTTCAGTTGAACAATATATTCTATATTAACATTTCATGATCAAAAGTAATTCATAACATTTCACAAATTTCCATTCCTGCCCAATGCATTTCGGCACCAAATAGTGCCTTCATCAGGGGCTGATCTGCAAAAAAATAAAACGTAACGTGTAAGTGTATTCTAATTGACATATGTCATGGGAGTAAGTATAGTAGGGTAATTACATTTCATACCTCTCAATACTGTTAGTGTGTTCAGTCAGCTGTAAGTAAAAAACCGTAACACCTGATGTTAATGATGTTTACCCGGACGATATCAAGACTTTTTAATCATAAATCAAAAAGCTGCTCGCTTACCCAATGTTTTCTGGGACTTGGTTTTCTATAGGAAAGAGTTGTTGTAACCCAGCTATTAGTATAGTCATTCTTGCCAATGAATTTCTCTTCAATTAAAAAAATGAAAGGTCCTACCTTAACCGGACAGGATATGACGACCTATAAACGTATAGTAAGGCTTTTAGATGCTTAAGTCGAATAATAAATGGATAATAGTGATGCCCAACGGGTCAAGAAAACATACCTTGTAAGTAGCTGCTTTCTCCCTAAAAAATAAATAAACAGGTTTGTTTTATCGAACAAACTGTGATAACGGATTCTATCACCCAACCTAACATATACTGTCATGATAAATACATGTAATGATCACCGTCGATGTCCTAAACCGAGTACTCAGAACGTAATCTGCCAGCAGAGTAAGTAAACTGACCGCGTCTGAACGGTGTTTATCATAGAGGGAATCGCGCCATCCGCCAACACAAATAACGGACTAAGATCTTAAACACTAGAAACGAGAGCCTCGTAACGCGCCATTTATAAAAGTGCAACACTTGTGTAGAAACTTATATTAAAGCTTAATAAAAGATGCTTAAACTTTGGAAATTGTTGCCGAGTGCAGTACACGAGTGTCTGCCAGCAGAATTGGTAAACTGACAGAGTCTAACTGGTGTTTATCGTATCAGAAATCGCGCCAACACAAATATCGGACTACGATCTTAAATCACTGGAAACGGGAACCCGGTAGCGCGCCATTTATAAAAGTGCAACACTTATACAGAAAAGTATATTGAAGCCTAATAAAAGGTTCTTAAGCTTTAAAAATTATTGCCGAGTGCAATACACGAGTGTATTCAAAATTTATTTCAGAAATAAAATATTTAAAAGAAATTTTTATGCTTAATGTTACGCGTTATGTCAAGTGTCACGACCATTTTTTAAGAACATTTTAAGTGCAGGAGATCCGTAACTAAACCTCATAATGCACTACACCTATTTTTAAATATCTCGAATCCAGATCTATTAAACTGACACCTGGCTGTACGAGTATTTTTTAAGTCACTTTCACCTATGACCTCCGTATCCCTGATCACTACTGCACTAACCAGTGGTACACCTCCGGGTGGAGGAAGCATGAGCTCTAACCCAATGATTATGCTGTCACGTGATCAATAGTAGAGCGGAGAATCAAGATATACCGCTAGTTCTACCATCTGCACGTGAATGAGGGTTTTTTTATTGGGACACTTAACACAAAGAATTGCTAACCCAGGTTATGCAGGACAAGTGATCCTTTCCAGACTTGATTTTTTGATATTGTTTGTGTTTTTTATGTAGTGCAACGTTTGCCCCTTGTTTGGCCTGTTAGCATTGTAATTTTATCAGTCTGCAAAAATTAAATGTTTTTGAGGGACATGTATACATTAACTCAATTGGGAAAAAGATTAGCGAGGCAATAGGTTTGTGTTTATTGCAATGTTATTGTAAGAGGACTTTAGATGAAAGTAGTAATTTCCTTCTGAGGTCAGTTGATCTCAGACAGTGTCTACAGTAGATTGCCTTCAGTGAAACTGTGATGAGTGTATGCGCAAAGCGGAATACACTGCTAGGGGTTTCTGATGGCATGCATAGACACATTTAGCTGTTTTCCCAGTCTGAAGTATTTATGCGAATGTGTATTTTCTACGTTTTTTTATCCTGTTCTATTACTCAAGTTTTTCATGCCTCCGGTTAAACCCCCTCCCCCACTCTCCTAACCCCCTTTCTTCTCCCCACCCTGAGGTTAGCCAATTTTTATTGTGCCTTGTCCTACCAACCAGCACCTTTTTTTAAACCGTTATTTCTGAAAAAGTGCTGAAGTGATTTTCACCAAACGAACAAAAGCACGTCTTCTGAGTGTAGTTCCACTTTCAAGCCAAGTGCCAAGTGCCAAGTTTTGTGTAAATCTGTTCAGCAGCTTTTGTTGTAGGTGTGAACAAATTGTTTTTCGGAGCTAAAAAAAATTTCAAAAAATCACTCTTTTTGTAGAGACCCCTCACCCACCAGGGTTTCCCCTCGGTGGAATGCTTCATCATTGGGGTTCCTCTCTATCCTCTACGGATTGAGGCATGCTACGACTTGCGAACTACGCATGAGCACTTTCCTAAGAACTATGCAAGGTGCAGTGATGTGGAGTGGAAGGGAAAGGATTAAAAATACCTAACTAGTGAGCTACTATTTTATTCCCGCCCCTAGCTGGTATGGTTAAAATCAGGGTTTGATACCAGGGGGACACCAGACCTTGATGAGTCTGGTTGTCCTAGTATGTCAATATGTTTTGAGCTGTCCCCTACAGGCTCTTCATCAGGACTACATGAGGTCCAGCCCGTGTATGCCACTCCTAATTGATCATATTTTTAGGATGCTGTGACGTGCACACCTAATGTGTATACACAAAAATCCATATGTTTTTTTAGGTACTCCGTATCTGTAAAGGAAGCAAAATGATACATTAAAAACAGTAGCCTTTCAGCTTAGCTGGGAGGCCATACGAGCTTGTAGATACATGCAGCTCCTTTCATAGATCTATGCATATATTGTGGGTCCCCTTAAGGTCTAGGTCATGTGCTCTTCTCGGAGCATGGTGTATGTGCCACACTCTATCATGGTGAAAAAAACAATCAAAAAAGAAACACAGGGAATATATAACAAATGACGAACTTGAAACCTATACGGTAACATGTACTTCTATTAGGGCAATGCTATTGCCTCATGGTCAATAACAGGGGTAGAGGGGCTTGTAACACCCTTGAATGAAAACGAGATACTTGATTAGTCGCTATTCGAAAGTCAATGTGACCGGAGGATAGCGATTGCACCCCGGAGTAGAGCTGGCCCCCTTCTGTACTTACTTTGTCAAAGCATGCCTCTCGGTAAATTACCTACTGCCGTCCCGGTCGACCCCATCTTGGTGTGTGTGTCTGCCGGGTTTGTATTCGAGGCAGTCAACGTGAAAGTGCCGAGACATTGTGCACAGCCGCTAGAGCGTGTATTCTTCTTCAAAATGGCCAACATGGTTGGAACAAAGGCGGGCCATCTTGGAAGTATCGCGATGTTCCATGTTGTTTTCCACCATCGGGTTCGGATGTAACTTTTGCGCTCCGGTGCGGTACCGTAGTTCCAAACCTTTTCACACGTGCAAACTATCTACAATTCAACTGTATTGTTTTCGATCGCGTAATTTTCCATGCGCATCTCAGCTACTCGATCCCAGTTGTCGTCATAGGCCGCTGGGCCTATCCACGCGGCTCGGGTCTACAGCTCATGGAAATAACTCCATTTAAAAAATGCCCCCAGTGTGGAGCCAAATTCCCACACAGTGACCATCACAAGGTATGTAACCTGTGTCTCTCGGCCGAGCACAACGAGAACAATTGCTAGGCCTACGCCTCTTTTCGATCTAAGAAGGCCATCCGTGATTGCCTGGCCCGATGACACATCATGGCGCAGAGAACAGCTCCAGCACCAGTGGACATCTTCGATGAAGGCCACGATGTCCCGGAGGAGGATTCTGAGGACCTGAAAATTGTGTCCGAAGCAGAGGATCCAGACTCAGACAACCACATCACTCCTGGTCCACGAGTGAGTCGGACTGCCCCTACCCCAACTCCACCCGAAAAAAGAAGGACCTGGTCAAACTTCGCCTGCTAGCCCCAGTCGTGACTGAAAACAAGCTTCAGAAGCCCCGCCCCGGGCTCGGCTCAGACGAAAAAGGACAAACCTTTTGGTAGCTCGGGACTGAGCAAACCGCACATCAGTGTCCCGCAAGCGCCTTCGGCACCGAAGCCTAGAGATCAACCCATTCCGAAAAACATATCGGCACTGACCATCTCTACGCCGAAAACCACTTTGGATCTGAAACTAAAGCGCTCAGAACTGAAAAACACTCCTGTCTACATACCCAAGCCAAAAGAGCCCAAACCGTCTCCAAAGGCCTCGGGCAGCAATCCGAACCCCGCCCGGACCACAAATAGTCGGTGCAGAAAGCGGTCACTGAAGAGGAAGAACTTATTCGACCGGATCCCGTCGATCCAAAGCAGAAAAAACTCCATATAGACCCTGCTGTTCTACGCAAGAAGCGGAAGCTGGACACATACCAGACACTCCTGTAGTGCCAGTGAAGAAAAAACACTGTGCCACTTCACCTTTAAGACCCTCTTCTCCTGTTCTTCCTCCTGAGCCTGCTCTTCCTCTGAGCCTGTTCTTCCTCCTAAACCTGTCTCTCCTCCACAGCCTCCAAAACTCCCACCTCATTCACCACCATAACACGATGATGATCATTTAGGGGGTGGGGGAGGCAAAAATGACCCTTTCACCCACAGACCACCCTGACCCCCAGCCATATCCAACAAAACCCTCTCCCCAGATGACAATATTGGCTTTGGTCAGCTTTTAAATAGAGCTGCTGTCTATCATGGTGTTCCCATGCATTTAGACCCAGCAGACGGAGACTTCCTTCTAGACACCTTCGAACAGTCACAAAAAACTGTTCAAATCCTACCAATGCTAAAAGGGGTATATTCATATTCAAAGACCCGGTGAGAGCTGGAATTCTGAATCCCAGAATTGATAAAAAATATAAGCCTGCCCCTGGTGATCTCACCTATATCAAAGGACAGCTACCCTTGGACTCACTAGTCTTAAGTAAAGCTAGGAAACGGGCCAACTCTCAAACCTCCGGTGACGCACCACCTCCGGATCAAAAATCTAAGTTGTTAGATGCCTCTGGCAAGATAGTTGCTGCACAAGCTGCTAACTGGTGCATAGACAACACACAAGCATTACTTCCTAGGTATAATAGGGCTCACTATGACCAACTATGAACACCTATTACAACAATTACCTGATCAATACATAGCCCAGGCAAATGATTTAATTCAAGAAGGCAAAATAATAACTAACGCATCAATCAAATGTGCCCTTGATGCAGCTGACACAGCCTCTAGGTCCATCAACACTAGTGTGCTACTCAGAAGACATGCCTGGTTTCGAATCTCAGGCTTTAAACAGGAGGTACAAACAACTATCCTCAACCAGCCGTTCAATCAAGAACAACTTTTTTGACCGGCTATAGACCGCACTCTAGAAAAAATGAAAAAGCACAGTGTGCGCAAAATCCATGGTAGCATTACAGTGTCAATCCACACGTGGTTCCTTTCGTCGCTCCTTCTATAGAGGACCATCCAAAAACATTGGGGCAGACACGCCTCCTCTTCATACAAAAACACCACACAAACCTCCACCAACAGAGGATATTTTAGAGGTGGATACAGAGGAAATAGCAACCAATTCAGAGGCCGAGGTAACCATAATACTTCCGCCTCCCCCACTAATAAACAGTGACTTCCCCTCACTCCCTCCATACCATTCCACTCCAGTCGGAGGGAGACTCTCACAGTTCCTACCTGTCTGGGATACCATCACTACAGACAAGTGGGTAAGACAAATTATCTAGTATGGTTACTACCTCGAACTTACAGCAACCCCCATACCACCAAAACAGCATCCAATGTCCACACACAACCTCACACTGTTAAAACAAGAGGTTCTCTCACTGTTTCAAAAGTAGGCAATAGAACTAGTTCCAATACAACATCAAGGAACAGGGGTTTACTCGCTGTATTTCCTAATCCCCCAAAAGGACGGAACTCTTTAGGCCAATACTTGACCTCAGGCCCCTCAATCTCTATATACAGTCAGATCATTTTCATATGATCACCCTCCAACAGGTCCTTCCACTACTTCAACAAGGCGACTTCCTTGCCACACTAGATCTCAAGGATGCCTACTTCCACATTCCCATACACCCTGCCCACAGGAAGTAGCTAAGGTACATAGTGGACGGACAACACTATCAGTTCAAAGTTCTTCCATTCGGGGTGACCACCGCACCCAGAGTGTTCACAAAGTGCCTTGCAGTAGTAGCAGCACATTTAAGAAGACAACAGATCCATGTCTTTCCATATCTTGACGACTGGCTAATAAAAGCCAAATCGTTCAACCAGTGTGTTTTATCACACTCCCCAAACCATCCAGCTGCTTCACAACTTGTGATTCACAGTAAACTAACCCAAGTCAAATCTTCAGCCCTCCCACATACCTCAGTATCTAGGGGCCACACTGGCCACTTCCAGAGCTCTGGCATATCCCAATCCAGCCAGGATAGCCAGTATGCAAACACTAATCAGCAGATTTCAACCACCGCATTCCCTCCCAGAAAGGGTATTCATCAGCTCATAGGAAGGATAGCCTCTTGGATCTTCATCGTTCCTCATGCAAGACTTCAGATGCGCCCTTACAAGAATGCCTAGCACATCAGTGGAACCAGGCTCAAGGACAACTTACAGATCTGGTGTTGGTGGACTGCTGTACACATCGCTCTCTGCAGTGGTGGAACATAAAAAACTGTCCAAAGGGTGGCCGTTCCTAGAGCCAGTTCCACAGATAGTGCTAATAGCAGACGCATCACTCACTGGCTGGGAAGCCCATCTCCTAAACCACACAATTCAAGACAAATGGACCACTCAACAGAAAGTGCTCCCCATCAATCACCTAGAATTACTAGCAATATTTCTAGCATTAAAATCATTCCAAGTACATCTACAACACAAGACTGTCCTAGTCCGGACGGACAACATGACAGCCATGTATCACATTCAGAAACAAGGAGGCACACATTCTTTGCAGCTGTCCCAGCTCGGACAAAACATTTGGAGATGGGCCATTCCACAAAACATATACCTTCTGGCAAAACATCTTCCAGGAGTTCACAATCAGATTGCAGATCTGCTAAGTCGACAGACACAGCAGATACACGAATGGGAACTAGTTCCCCAATTTCTTCAACCTTTTTTCCAAATGTGGAGTCAACCAGACATAGATCTGTTCGCCACACACGCAAATTCAAAATGCCTAACCTTCGCCTCCAGGTTTCCACAAAGGCAATGCGATATGGATGAATTGGTCATGCAGATTTGCGTACGCTTTTCCGCCACTCCCACTGATTCCCCTAGTAGTACGCAAGCTCAGACAACAGTCTCTCAAAATGAACCTGGTGGCTCCCTCATGGGCACGCCAACCGTGGTTCACTACTGGAACTTTCAGTAGTTCCACACCAAAAATTACGCCTCTCCCCAACATTGCTAACGCAGAACCATGGAGACATAAGGCACCGCAATCCAGGTCAACTGTATGAACATCATTAAAGAAGCCAGACGCCCTACTACTAGAGCTTGCTATGCAGCAAAATGGAAAAGATTTGTCATCCACTGCAATAACAATAACATTGATCCACTGGATGCTTCAATCCAGGACATCATTTGCTATTTGTTACACTTACAAAGATGTAATTTAGCATATCATCCATGCAGTTACATCTAGCCACACTTGCTGCTTATTTACAAAATACATAACACTTGTCATTATTTAGAGTACCTGCAATTAAAGCCTTTATGGAGAGCCTTAAAAGAATAATTCCTCCCACACTACCACCCTCTCCGGTGTGGAATTTGAATATTGTCTTACCAGGCTCATGGGTCCTGGATTTGAACCTCTACATGAATGTGAACTTCAGTTCCTCACATGGAAAGTAGCTTTCCTTGTCGCAATTACCTCTCTTAGAAGGGTAAGTGAGATCCAGGCTTTAACCATACAAGAACCATTCTTACAAAGACATCCTAATAAAGTGGTTCTCAGAACATATCCAAAATTCCTTCCCAAAGTGAACTCTGCTTTTCATCTTAACCAATCATTTGTGTTACCAGTGTTTTTTCAAAACCCAGACTCTGTGGCAGAGAGCTCTTTATACACTAGTCTTCAAAAGAGCCCCGCTTTATTACATTGACAGGACAAAGCCTTTTCGAAAGACAAAACAACTGTTTGTAGCCTTCTCCCCACCTCATAAAGGTAACCCCATCTCCAAAGCTGGGATCGCAAGGTGGATAGTAAAATGCATTCAAATATGCTACCAAAAGGCTAAACGCACATTAACAAATCCCCCTAGAGCACATTCAACAAGCAAACTGGGGCTTCAATGACATTCTTAGGGAACATTCCCTTAGGTGACATATGTAAAGCAGCAACATGGTCTACACCACACACCTTCACCAAACACTATTGCGTTGATGTGCAGGCTAAGCAACAAGCTTCTGTAGGCCAGGCTGTTATTAAAACACTTTTTCAGACTACTGCAATACATACAGGTGGCCACCGCTAGGGGAGACACTGCTGTATAGTCTGTGCATAGTGTACAATATGCAGCACATATGCCTCGAACGGAAAATGCCAATTACCAGTATGCATCTGTTCTTGGCATGTCGAGCTGCAGAGTTGTACACGCCCACCAGCCTCCCCGGGACCTGTATCTGTTCCAGTTTTGATCTTAATTAGGTACACTACATGGACATCTATTATATTTCCTATAAACTCCATCATTTCCCTTCATGGCGAAAAACAATCTGAAGATGGAGTCGATGCCCATGCGCACTATCTTCCAAGGGAGGAGTCCCCTATCTTGTGACTACAAAAGACTCTTCCAAGACAGCAACAACGTGCAAGCATCCAAGCCCAACACCAGATGGCGATCTATGCATAGTGTACAAGTCTGCAGCTCTACATGCCAAGAACAGAAGCAAACTGGTAAGTAGCATTTTCCTTTTGTCTGGTTATCAGGATTATAATCAATCCATGGCTGATAGTGTCACACTGGATCGAAAAAAGGTGTGAGTGCAGGCAACACTCGTGTGGCACGCCCGACGTGTAGAGATGTACTTTTGTGATGTTTCTAGGATGGTTTTGTCCTATTGCATGCGGGCCATACCTCTGTGGAACAGGACCAAAGTCTGGTAGAGTGCTTAAGGGGTATTTGGGTGACCATTACCAAAATCGGTGTCACTTTTGTTTGTTTAAGCAAGCGAACCTGACCCCTGACCCCCAGTTCAAAAAGTAATGAAACTCCAATTGCTAGGGTTTTTAAAAAAATCATATGGGGCTATTTCTTTCTAAACTTTTCTCACATTGATAGTACAACCCTACAGGATATGGAAAGTTGTTGGATCAGTGGTGAAAAAAGATGCTGGGTCAGTGGTGAAAAGAGAGGTTACTAATCATTCACTAACCAATCAGGAGACCCCAAGAGATATTGTCATTTAGTTCCTCTGTGTCTGTGTGAGGTTTGTACACCCATTGCTGATCCTTTTCCAGTCTGTGTTCCAGATTATCAGCGTAACTCAGGTGTTCTAGTACAACCCATTTCAGATCATTTGGTGTGTGTTTTCTTGTTCTATGAAATGTGTGGACATTTTCGTGATGATGCGGTGACACCTGATATTACTGCGGTGTTGGCATATCCTGGTACTCACTTTCCTTATAGTCATACCTACGTAATGTAGGTTACAGGAACAAGTTGTCTTGTATACTACTCCTTTGGTGTTACGATAAGTCAGCTTCCTTAGTTTCCAGCTCATTCCATAGCGGTGGTGAGGTGGCATACGCTACAGTATCCGCTTGGGTAATGACCTGTTGGTAGTGTCCCAAAAGCTGGCTGATTCCAAGATGTGCTAGTGATCGGTTTTGGGCGAGTTTGTACTGAGATATCCTTCAAATTCCTCTCCCTTTTATAGGAGAACATTGGTTTAAGGATGCTCAGTTGCCCACTGTTACGAATGCGCCATTCTTTATTTTCTATCTTGGTCATGGATTCTGAGGCGATGTTAAAGGTTGTGATACAGATAGGTCTTCTATCTTTTTCAGTGTCCTCACTGCGATGTGTCTCCAGGAGGGCATCTCTGTGGTTGTTGGCTGCTCTCTTTTTTGCCTTTGATATCAACCTTGTTGGGTATCTTCTTGTCAGAAGTTTTTCTTAGAAGTTCTCTGCTTGTGTTTTGAAGTCTCTGATCTCGGTGCAGTTCCTCCTTAGACTGAGGAACTGGCCAAAGGGAAGATTTTCCTTCAGATGTCTAGGGTGGAAGCTATCGTACAGGAGCAGGCAGTTCTTGGCAGTGGGTCTCTAGTGTGTTGTTGTTTTGAGGAACCCCTCAACCGCAAAGATATTGAGGTCTAAGAATGCCAACTGGGATCTGCTTATTGTGTGGGTGAACTTGAGAAAGACTCCCTGAACTCATCCGCTCTTGATTCCTTACCTTTCCAAATAAGTAGAATGTCATCAATGTATCTCTTCCAAAGGGTAATGTGCTCTCGATGGAGGTTGGTGTGCGTCAGGATTTAGTGCTTCTGAAGGTGGTTCAAATACAATCCGGCCACACTAGGGGCAGATGTTCTGCCCATGCTGGTCCTGTGTTGTTGATGAAAAAGGGTGTTCTCAAAACAGAAGAAATTCTCCTTCAGGGCCCACTTGCAGCACTCCAAAACCAGATTTCTAGGTGTATGGTAGGACCTGTTCTCTTCATAAAGGACCTCTTTTATGATGTCTGGGGTCTTCTTGTGTGGTAGACTAGTGTACAGACTTTCAACGTCCAACCCTATGAGTATGCTGGAAACTGGGTTGAACTGTAAGTCTTTAAGAAGACATAATACAGCGAGAACTATAAGGCTGAGGCCAGAGGCTGCTGAGGTCCGCACCTAACGTTTAAATAGTGTCCAAGTAACAGGCGGTGCAGGAAACCAGGGAGCAGTCCCCCCGCCCCCCCCCCCCCCCCCCATACTCCCCACAACATAGGAACAGGTCCTACAAACAATGCAACACAAGAGGGTTTCAGCACCCTATATATTATATTCGTAGTTTCTTATTACAATCCACAAGTAAGTAGCACACAAAAAAGGGTATCCAAGTCCACGGTAAGGATTCCAGCTTCACAATTCCATTGATCATAGCCAATGCATTTCGTCTCTTGAGAGACTTCTTCATCGCTTTCAACGAATGGCTTATCATATATTCTTCAAATGACCAGCAATATTTCAAAACCGGGATAGAAGAGGGAACTTTCCACAACACAAGTAGAGCTGAACAGGAAGCCATCCTACAACTGGCCAACGATACAAGCATAGCGATAAAACGGGCAGACAAAGGGGTGCAATTGTTCTACAGACTAATGAGGCATACCACCGGGAGTGCAGGCGACTACTTAAGGACAAGAGTAACTACCTACGCATCAGAGACAACCCTACAGAACACCTATGGATAGGAATCACCTTTATGGTGAAAGAGGCCACCTTACACAAGTGGATTACCAAGAGAGAAGGGGTTTTCCTGATTAACACCACCATGGTTATCCCTTACTTCTACACCATACCCAAGATACACAAGTCACTGGACAACCCGCCTGGTCCACCCATTGTTTCCGGTATAGGATCCATCTTGGAACCCCTCTCTAAATTCGGTGATGTCTTTCTTTGTCCATTGATACAAGGAACGGACATATCTACAGGACACCAAGGATGTATTATGTCTTGCAACACAAGAGGGTTTCAGCACTCTATATATTATATTTGTAGTTTCTTATTACAATCCACAAGAAAGTAGCACACAAAAAAGGGTATCCAAGTCCACGGTAAGTAATTCTTGATGCAGTTTTCACTTTACCTTTTCACCCAAAAAACCTTTCTAGACTCTCTCCTACTGTAACCGTCCCTGCATCATCTGACACCTTTTTTTTTTTTACTATACTGATCCCCTAAAACAAAGCTTTCTAAACTCTTCTCTCTGACTCCTCCCCTCCAAAATTCCTTTTTACTCATCCAAAAGCCTCCTCCTACTGCTAAGACCTAAGACAAAAAAAAATCATCCTTCACTCTTTTATCCCTTTTAAGTCAAAATTAACAGACTAACATGTTCACTTCTCAATTTCCATATTCAAATATACTAATTCACCACTAATCCTTTATGGGCTACAGAGTAGCGTGCTACTCGCCAATAAAACATCTCAACACCCCATCAGGGTTACAAGCACTATATAAATGCAGACCTTTTTCCTTTTCCACCCCTCCCTAACCCTTCTCAATCCAAATAACTGACTAACATATCCACCACTAAAATTACTTTCATGTTTCACCATACTAATTCAACACTAATCCTTATGGGTTCAAGAGTAGCGTGCTAATGCGTTTCAAAACCCCATCAGGGGTAGCAAGCGCTTTATAAATACAAACCTCTTCCCCTCTTCTATCCCGCCACCTACCTTTATCTACCCAAATAACTTAATAACCTATCCACTACTCCAATTACTTCATATTTTACTATACTAATTTTCAACACTAATCCTTTATGGTTTTGGTAACTTCAGGACACTGGGATAGAGTGCTGTGATGCAATGTCTATATTAAATTTGGAGCTGAAGCGCTACTGGAATCAAAATAAGATATTGCTGGAGATGTCAGTTGGGAGTCTCTTTTTTGATTATTTTAGCCATGAATGGGAATTGAAAATTTTATAGCATTCGTGAACAATGATTTTCAATTCTATTGCGGTAATGGGGGCGAAGAGTATGCTTTCTCCTCTTTGCTTTATTAGCATTGCAGCCATGTAAACAATATACTAAAAGACAAAGTTGTTGTAGACAAACTGCAAAGCCCAGATATCCAACTCAAACTACAAAACTCCGAAAAAGTCCGGCCATTAACCAATCGGAGCCTAGGATGCTCTATAAATACGATAAGTAACACATGAACTGCCTCTTCTTTCAGTGAGAACATCCTAAAGTGCTGAACCGTATATTTAATTCTTCTTTTTAACCACAATTTTTTGACATTTTTAACAGCACAGCAGTGCACACCCCATCTTTTCCCACCCGCTACCCTGCCCAATTCCAACAGAATCCAGAGAGACCCGTATCTGTTCTCCAGCGGTGTAACACCTCTAAGGCCTTAATAGTTCTACCATTTACCCCATACCTGGCATGTTTCCGTGGACATCTCTGTGCTCTGTCCACAGCCTCTTCCAATTTTGAACACCAATCTGTTGCCATTTTACAATCATAGGTGGGGCTGGGGAACTCCATTTCTGTGCAATGATGTGCTTGGCCAGGGCTGAGGCAACACCAGCCATTGCCCATTCACCCCTACTTTCACCTATATCTGCACGTAGCCCCACCCTGGGTGTTAGATCTTTGTGTCTCCCCAACACCCATGTAAGTAGTCTGGCTATACACTCCCAAAATGGCGCAATTTCCAAGGAACTGCCACACCACATGAGAAAAATCAACATCTGGGTGGGTGCAGTTGGAAGCATTGGGGTGTGGAGTCTCCCTGCCTGCCAGATGTGGCGAGGGGGTCAACTAGGTTGTATGTAAGATGTTCAATTGGCTAAGTCGCAGCCTGACCAGTATGACAGTTTCCCATGGGACCATAAGCGCATTGCTCCAGTCTGCCTCATCGAGCTCCCCAACCCAGCCCTCTCATCCCAGCTTCAGGGGTCCAATCATATCTGGGGCGTTATGTACCAATGATCAATATATCTTATAAACGTCACCGCTTCTGCAGGCGCACCTCCATTGGGCTGTATTCGGGGAGCTCTCTAAGGTCGGAACAGTGAGCAGTAAGTGTACTGCGGATCTACAGGTATTTGTGAAATTGTGTATGGCGAAGCTGGAAGAGGGTCTGCAGCTCAGTAAAGGGCTTCATGTGGGCACCGCTGCACACATCGCCTAGGGACATAATGTTGATTTTATCCTGCTAACTAAACCTCTCAAGTTGGACTGCATCACTTAGAGCAGACACTGGCTATCAGTGTAGGATTCCAATCCAGGAAGCGGAGCGCTGCACACCTGCATGATAGCACCACTTTTGTTACCTTCTACCGTGGTGGTGGGAATGGAGTAGCCATACAAGTATCCTAGGACCCTATCCAGACCCAATGGTGCCAGTTCTGCGAAATAGGTGGGGTCATTCTAGCCACTTGTCATTTTGTTGCTAATTACCAGAAGATGTGATACCCAGTAATAGAGCTTGACATCAGCCAACCCATGCCCCCATCAAACATTGAGCAACAGCACTTATCCTGCAGGGCGTAGAGTTATTTGGGTATGAACAGCATTTTGATTAGGGCCTCCCTCCAAAGCAAGTTTTGTGGGACACCGGACCAGGACTTCAGCGCTTGATTTGGGTCGTAAAGTAGAGGAGCCAAGTTAAGGGTATGAGCCAGGTCCAATAGGCACGATATATGGACCCCGCAGGTATTTGAAACTCAGACACTGGACCGGGATGGTACTTGGCCAAATCTGTATCACAATGTTGCCCTTCAGTGGGACCAAAAGAGACTGTCATCAATTCAAATGGAGGCCTCCTCAAACACACCCAGAATGTGTAGGACTTGAGCGCCCAACAGCTGTGGTTGGGTCAGAAAGAGGAGCACATTGTCAGCATATAGGGCTATCTTACTCTCTGTGCCCTCCCCGATCACTATCCCCACACCTGAGTATCCGGCCCAAATGATCAGAGCCAGGGGTTCAATAGCCAGGGCGAACAGATGGGAAGATAAAGGACACCCCTGTCAAGTACCTCTGTGGGCAGGAAAGAATGCGAAAGTGTTCCACTGAGAAGAACCTCGGCTGATGGTTACTTACAGAGAAGACGGACACATCTACGGTACCTTGGGCCGAAGTCCATGCGATGCTAAACCTGGTCAAGGTAGACCCAGTCCACTGTGTCAACTGCCTTCTCAGAATTAATCATTAACAGCGCAGTAGGTCAGTAATCTTGTGACGATGGGCAGGGACAATGTTAACTCCACGAATGCAGTGAAGTGTACCTCGGTGGGGCATAAAGCCACATTGATCGGCATAAGTAAGGTGAGGCAGCACCTGCAGCAGTCTATTTGCCAAAACGTTGGCAAAAATCTTAAGCTCTGTGTTGATCAGTGAAATGGGCCAGTAGGAGGCACTGGTGGCTGCTTGTGCCTTTTTTTGGGTGGATCACTGTGGTGGCCATGTCTAACTCCGGGGTAAGGGAGCTCCGCTGCTCAGATTCAGAATATAGATTTGCCAGATGAGGTGTAAGCACAGAACCGAAGCACCAATAGTACTCTGTAGGGAACCCATCCGTCCTTTGTCTGACCAGTGTTTAGATCCCGTATGGCCGCCTTCACCTTGTCTGTTGAGATGGGAAACTCAAGGTCAGCATTTTGACTTGCAGTAAGGCTGGTCATATCCACGTTGTGGAAAAGCGGATTAGTCCTCTGCCGCCCGGGTTGAAGGTGGTGGGCATACAGCTCCTGGTAGTAGGAAGTGAACGCTTCTGCCATATCCTTAGCACTGGTGAGGCCTCGACCCACTGCATCCCTGATGCCGGGTAATATACGCAATTTCATCCCGCCCGTAGCAAGTCAATAATAGAGGAGTTTCCCATTCTTATCCCTGTGTTCATACGCTCATACACCCTGTGAGTGGATGCTCATCAGCACTGTTGCACCTTGTGAAGCTCCAGTTGGTGCAGCAAGGCCCGGTCGGCCTTGAGTTGTCGCTGAATCTCCTTGGAAGCCCCATCAGAGCAACGCTTTTTTTCTAAGGGTGAGGATGCAAGTTTCTAGGTGTGCAAGCCCTTAACCCCCCTCCCATCCCCGTTGAACCTCTCTGCCATGCAGAGGTAAGATTTAGCGATCTCCCGATTAATGACTTTGCTAGTCACCCATAGGGAGCTGGAAGAAGCCACTGAACTCTCATTGGTCTCAAAGTAGAAGTCAAGTTCCGCCCGGAGGTGCTCTCTGAGCTGCTAGTCTTTGATACATTAGGCATTCAGCTGCCACACCGGGTGTCTAGATTCGCGCTGAGCCCCAAGACAAATGAGCACCGTAGAGAGGTCAGAGGTGTCCTAAGGGCATAAGTGTGCTGCTGTTGTGTGGGGTTCGGGGGCACCTATCCCGATGTGTGGAGTATTTGTGCTGTGGCCTGAGACCTCCTTTCAATTCTAGAGAAATCCAGGATTTGAGCCAGGCATCAAAAAAGTTGTCCGGGCCCAAAGCTTCAGCCCCCTCCAGAAACTCCACTAAGCGAAGATTGTTGCAGCGAGATCTGTTTTGGGCATCTTTGGCCCTTGCTTCAAGAGTCACAAGAGATGGTAGTCAACTTGGCCACATGTTTCTAGTGATCAGCGACCTTATCTTACAGATGAGAGATCTGTGCCTTGGACACTCTTCCCACAGTATTCTGAAGGTCCTGTCATAGGAGCACCATGTCAATTCCCACTTCTCCGACTTGTGCTTCCAAAGACTCCTGGGAGATATGAATCGCTTGAAGGATAGTCGATACATCAGCAGTTTCCAGGTGGTGCGCCAATGCAGAGTCAGTGGGTGGTCTGGGGTGATCCGTCACTGGCATTGCAAACTTATCAATATGCGATATGCAGAGTCATGCCTTCCTTAACCATGGTATCGACAAGGCGGCAAGGCCACCTGCCGCTCGTATCCCTGAGCCCCGAGCAGGCACCCAGTCTAAAATGGGACCTACCCCCACTTGCTCTGCCTCTCGCTGGGGGAATCTCCACCATCCAGGGAGGCGAAGGCCACCAAACCAGGAAAGGCAGTCTCATCTTCAGCCCAGAAAGGGCAAGGAAAGATGACTGACTGCAGCCGCTCCACGCTGCAATCTCCCCGTAATGGTTCCAGAAGAGCAAGTGAGGAAGAAATTGTCCACACCACCCCAACAAGGAGGTCAACTGGTCAGTGGGGGGCGCTCAGACCACTTGCCACTCAAACACGGCAGAGCAGCACAACTAGCCGGGGCCCCCGACATGCAAGGGCCCAGCGGAAGCCGGTCAAAGATGTATTGTTGGCGAGGGGAGAGAGCAGGCCATCGTGGGCATCCCCACAAAGCTTCTCAACCCACCAGTCTCCTAGAGGTCCATAGGCAGCACCAGTGGGCCTGCTATGTGGGGGGATGGAGGTGGGATGCAGTAGAAGGCTCCGAAGTGTCAGGTTGCAGGAGGGGGCCACTCAGCAGTCAATAGCCTCACAGAGAAGGTACTGGAGCAGTCAGGCCCAATCTGCTGCAGGACGCCGCTATGCGCAGCTCAACAAGCTCCTTCATCATGGGCATCTGTTGCAGCAGGCCGTCCAATTGCTCCACAGCCAGTGAAGGCCCCCAGAATCTGGGTTACTGGCCTTATCAGTGTCTCCGAGTTACATGTGCACAAGACCCACCTCCTATTGCGAGCTCTCCGCTGAGAGTCCGCCGTTTGCCCTCGCGGCTGGCGCCATTCACAGTGTGTTAGGTACACCAAGGAGAAGCGGCCTGCCACAAAAGCACCCGGGAACCACTTGGGCCGAGGTATGACGCAGGATGGCCACAAAAGGCAGCTGGGGAGCTTGGATGGCGGAGAAGGTACGGAGCATCATTAAAACGCGTCCATCTTGGCCTCCCTCCATGAATCTCATTATCGTTTCTTATCTGAAATTGAAAGAACCACCAATACAGAGAATTCATCATAACATTGGGTGTAACAAATGGATATGTATGCAATATCCCAAAACTGTGGAAATGGTCATCAAGTTGTGAATAACATTGCCATTGCGATGAGCAGGTGGGATAATCTTCGCATTAATTGATTTAAAAATTATTGTTAAAAAATGTTTTAAAATGTTTGATTTTGTGGCAGGGCCGGTGGCTTTAGATTATGCAAGTTTAAACCTCATCAACAACCCTCAAAAAGGAATACTTAATGACTTATGGTAAAACTCCTTAAACATAGACTCCGAGGACCAATCTGCTGTTTGGATAATTTCCTCCAAGCTGGCTCACACTGCAAAGGATTTTGAGGCCATGACACAGTGGTATGAGGTTGTAATAAAGTAATTAACAGTGGACCGTCGTGGAACTCCTCAGAGGGGCAGTAACTCATACTCACGTAGATTGTGAGCCACACAAAGCTTCTGGTCTCCTGGAAGTGCTGGAAATTCCACGTGTTTAGTTGCTGATTTTGTTCTTTTGGTAATCACAAAAGTCGCACTTTCCGGGTGAATGATCTGCCAGTCCGGTCTAGAACCTGCACCTCGGACACTCATTTACATTGATTTCCTAGACAAAACAGAATTATTTCATTGAGGTGGAGCCAATCAAACGATTTGATATTACAGTATGCTCGCCAGCAGGTCTATTTGCAATGAGGAGGTGGGTGGCGGAAATTGCAGATCTGGAAGCGTTTACTATTTTGTAGGAAAGGCCTTCTATAATTAAGGATGCTGGAACATGTGTTTCATGAAATATATATACTGCCACGGGATTCAAACTACCTTCAGCACACCAGCATGACCATTTTTCACAGGCTGCCTGATATCTCTTATGTGCAGAGTCTGCCGAGGCTCTGCCTGATAGCCTATTTCAAAAGGCCAGGCACTTGCCAACATCTCAGAAGAGTCCTCATCCTCTCAATCCCAACTGCTAAGTCCTGACCAAGGAATGTTGAAACCCCCAAGGGTTCAGGAGAAGATTAAGGAACCAAGGGAGCAAGAGAGGATATTCTCTAGAGGGTTCCTGCAAGTTTGGAAAGCCACTGTTCTCCACAGGAGTGAAGTCAGGACAAGGAGTGCTACTCAGTAGCATGGGGAAGGGGGTAAGGCTCAATTCAGTCCAGGCCACCTCTACAATAAGGCTTCCGTCGCTTGCACCAGGGGATTCGGTCTCCACCTGAAAAAAGATGGTAAGTGGTACTTCAGCTGAGATGCAAATAAGTCCAACTGAAAGACCCCATTTCGACTTGATTTTGGCAAAAACACCTGGATCCCGCTTCCATTCACTGGAATCCCTGTAGAGGAGAGAATTCCAGTCTGCCACTGTGTTCAGCTTGCCCAGAAGATGAAGAGCTATCACTGAGATCTGATGTTAAAGGCAATAATGGCAGAAATCCTTGGTGATTCCTTCAAGGAGACACAATCTCGCTCACCTAAGAGGTTGACCTTCTGGACCACCAAAATACTGTCCATTTTCAGTTAGATACAACACTGAATTCTTTGGGGTGATTTTCAATGGAACACGCTAACAATTTCAGGCAACTGATATTGGAGAGGGCGGAGTAACATTGCTTCAATGCATGACGTCAGAACTCATACCAGTCTTGCCAGCCAACGAAGAGTAAGAGTTTGCTCCGAGCAAGCTTTGTGGATCTCCTCTATAGCTCTGATCTTTTGGACCATGAGAGCTGAGGTGGCTGAGACGTAATCTGTGGTGAAAGATCATTTGCTGAGTGGAAGTAGGTCAGATTTGTCATAGTTTGACAAAGCCTAGCGATTCTAGAAAATGTTTGCGATCCATGTTACATTTGAGTAAGATAGGATCTCTTACATCAGAAGGAACTCTTCCAAGTAGAATATTAATTAAATAGCTTTGGCTCTAAAGAACTCTACTACATGTTTGAGAAATTTGATACAGCACTAAGGAGCTGAGGATAGTCTAAATGACATTACCAAGAATATGTGTTGATGGGGTGGAAAGATGAGTGATGTCAGGTCAGTACTTTTCAGGTTTAGGCAGACCATGAAATCACCTTCTGTTAGGCAGTCTTGCAACAGGTGTATCTCTTCCATTTAAAAATGTCTGTACAGTATTCAGGCTTTTAATTTAGTGATTGATCACCAGACAGAAGCCTTAGCCTTTTTTGTCCTCCAGAAAGATGTTGCTAATGAACACTGTGGGATGAGTGCAGGAAGCCTTGGCTTGTTTCTGTAGAAGAGATGCAATCTCCTGGTGTACAAAATGTGTTTGTGAGTGGGGAAATGTAATTAGTTTGGGATAGAGGACTGACAGGGAGGTGCATAGAATTCTAAATGGAAACCTTGCACTGTGTGAAGGCCTCACACATCCTGTTTTATCCAACCCCAATTGTGAGTCAAGTGAAGTATCCAGCCCGCAAATTCTGATTGGGAAGAAAGGGAGTATCTTAGCTTAGTAGTATTCGATGTACTGCAGAAACCACCACAATGGAATTGTCCTCAGGAACTTTTTGCTTTTGAAGAGAAAAAGGAGTATCCCCTCTGGGAGTCTTTCCATTCTGAGAGTCGATATCTGGTTTGTCCTGAATGAAGGAACCTACGTACAGAAATCAGCTGCCTGAGCGACCCCTTCCTCGACCAGCCCTGGTAAAATGGTGTGACTGAAAGACTATCTTCAGAGCAGACTATGTCCTATCTAATGGATAAAAATGTTGAAGAAACGAGCGGGATCCCTCAAAATAGATCGCAAAACAGCAGTCCTTCTAAAGGACCAAGTTCATTTGTCGCCAGCTCACATAGCTTTGGGTCTATTCTGAGGAGAATAGAACGGCAGTGTTTAGGATAAGGCACAATTGGGCATTGCCCAATAAGCAAATAGCCCATCAGGCCCGGCTAGCCACAGTGTCTGAGTCAATAGGTGTTCCTTGATCCTTGGCCCTTAAGTCCATATCTAAAATCGTTGATGGGCCATATAAACCCAGGGTATGGCTTATGTGCCAGAGTTGGGCCCATGTAGCGAAGCGGATTGCCCTATTTTTCACAATAGCATTTCTGCTGTGAACTTTAGCATATATGTGTGTGCACGACAATGTTGGATTAATTTTTCTGAAACTACTTTGTTTACACATCTAGCTTTGCCCAACATGAGCACGATGCCTCAAACATCCTGTACAAGGCCCTTGTACATACTATGTACTAAAAGTTAGTCTATCTTCTGGGAGAACCCAGACCCCAAAATCTCCACTTAACTTTTCAAAACTCTCCACAAATCTTTCAAATGAGAAAAATGTTGCTGGCAGCCTCTACAGGTTGCGGTGACTTGGTCTCCTATCATGAAATAAAAAAAATATATACATATACATTCACAGGAACCCATTCTCGGGCCAAAATATGGCGACCTGCATTTCATTTAGGATTATGGGTAGGGGCCGTCAGCGGTGCCCCAGTCCACGAGCCCATTTTAGATCCCAGGAACCGCATGCCCTGGGGCCGAAATGCAATAATTGGGGGGTGGAGGGGGTGGGGGAGGGGTGGCGGTGCATGGTCCCCCCTGTCTGAGCCCTGGTGACCCCATCCCCCAGCACGATAACTTTAAAAAAAAGGTGCTGTGTAAGCCCCATTCTTGTGCCTTTTAAGGCCCCACGGACCCCCATCCCCCAGGACCAATAGGTTAAAAAAAAAAAATTACTGGGAGGGGCCACGCATACCCCTCCCCGAGCCATTGTAAGTCCTCAGAATGAAACTCAGTTTAATGGGGAGGGGGGACACTTGGCTCAACCTCACTGACCCCTCTCCCCTTTTAAGTAAGAGAAAGGCTCCGGAAAGGGGGTGGGGGGGTGGGGGGTGGCCTTAATTAAGTAGTTTGGCCCCAGGCCTGAATAAGGCTCAAAGAGGAGCGCTGCATGTCTCTCTCCCCTTTTTAGGTTTCGCTGGGGGGCGGAGCCGTTAGGCTCCTCCTCCAGCGAAATCTGTAGTTTCTAGTATGGGTGACTTGAATCCGCCTCTCTGCTTCATTGGCTAGCTCCATAAATGGAGGCTAGCCATTGGAACAGAGAGGCGTCCGTCAATGCCAGACCAGACACGGGGGCGTTCCCGAGATTCTTTGGCTTTTGCCGACGTCACGCGACGCCGGGAACGCCCCCGTGTCTGGTCCGGCCGTGTTTGCTGCTGTCCTGCCTTGTGTCCCTCCTCCCGCCGTTTCCCGCCTCCCTCCCGCCGTCCGTTCCTCTCGTGTCCTTTCCCGCCCCCCTCCCGCCCCCTGTGTCTTCTCCCGCCCCCTCCCGCCCCCTCCCGCCGTCCGTTCCTCTCCCGCCCCCCCCCGTGTCCTCGTAGGTGCTGCCGCCATTTTTTTTAATTTTTTTTTAATCCGCGGCTGCCCACGCCGCACTTGTGCCAATTTTCGTGCCTGTGTCCTCTCCCGCCGTCCGTTCCTCTCCCGCCCCCCCGTGTCCTCGTAGGTGCCTAGAGCAGCTTGAGTGTTATGGCCTAATTCTCGCGACCCACCATGGATTCCCAACGTTGCACTCTGACTGGCCCAGCTCCACCCATCCCGCCGCAGTCCTGCACGTCACGGCCCCTGCCCCGAGGCTGGGAAAGCCTCTGCAGTTGGAGCGACCAGAGGAGCCGCGAGGGGCGCGAGCGGAGGTGCTGCTGCTGCCCCCGTCGCACCGCTCTGCAGACTTCAGCCACTGGTTCCGGACCCTCCTGCCCCCAGCTCCGCTCGCCATGGCAGGGCGGTTTGTCCTTTGGCAACTCTTTGCCGCGGTGCTGCTCGCCCTCCTGCAGCAAGCAGCCTCCTGCCCCAGCCGCTGACTGTGCTTCCGCACCACGGTGCGCTGCATGCATCTCATGCTGGAAACCCTGCCTGTCGTCTCGCCTCAGACTACCATCCTGTAAGTTTCTGCTCTTTGCGTTTCACTCTATTGAGCTGCGTGGCTGGCTAAACTCCGTCTGCACGCCGGTGTGCTAGCCGCATCCAAGGCTTACACGCTCACTGCATGAAGAAAACTATTGCCATTCAAACACACAAAAATGTAAGGCTTATAAGCGAGAGCCTAAACGAAGCCACAGCCTGCTATAATAAGCCTGGATGGCAAGATGCTGTTTTGCACTTTTTTTTTGTTTGACTGCTGTTTTTGTCTACTTAAGTTTCTTTCAGGTTTCCAGGCACTGCTTTCAGTGAACAAAGGCTTGAGGCAGGCAGGGGAGATCAGGAATCTACCATGGGAATCTACTGTGGGGGCACTGGTTTGCCCGTTTCCAGTTCTTTGTTTTGTTCAGCAGAAAAGTTAGGGGAGTGAATGAAGCGAGTGAACTGCTTTTAAGTTCAATCTTTTGAATTTGCTCATATGGGTCTCGAACCAGTAACAACGTTCTGTAAATGCAGAAGCTTTAAAATCATCAAATTAAATCAGTTACTTGTTTTTTTTTAAGCATTTCTCGTGTCATGCTGTCTCGTTGGAAGTTTTACATACTTTTTTTACGTTTGTCAAAAAAAGTCTAACTGATTAAGCCAAATCAAGACGCACGAAGTGCTTAACGTGCCTTCTGAAAAAAAAGCCATTTCGACCCCGAACCTTCCTTGCTGGTTATGTGGCGCCGAGCCCTACGTTTGACAGTCTAGAAACAAAGCAGTGCAGAGTGAAATAAAGTTTCAAACCTCTTCACTTTTTACCGGCTCTGTTGACGCTCCAGCATGTATTTGATTTTTATCCTTTAAGTGTAAATAAGTTGCAATCATTAGAAGTCTGTGAGGTTTTCTTGTGAGTTTCATTGTTTCATTGGCGTGCCTCTGTGGGCAGAGGAACATGTAATTGAGCTTTACTCCTTCAATAATCCTAAAAAAAGCCTGAAACTACTCTTTATTATACTAGACCATAGGGTTTCGGATCTAGTTGGGCAGACGCTCGTGGGCTCGGGTTCTGTTTTTGAGTCCGTGGCAGAATTGCTAGTACACAAGTCAGTTGTCCGTTTTGTTACTCTGCCTGGTCTAAAAAGTTTTGTGTACGTGTGCATAGTGATGGTGCAATTGTACGGACATGTAAGAGAGTCTGTATTTGACCAGACAGGTATAGATGCTCACAGTCCATGTACATATTGCTATATCGGGACAGTCCAGACTTCCACTGTAGACCCCTGTCGCAGCCTGTTAGATTACAGATCCAACAACACAAAGCTGCCTTAATAATCCTTCAGTCCAGAAGTAGGACGTGGCTTTGTGCCAGTCGAGTGCAGATGTTTGCACAACTACTTTCAGATGCTTGACCCCGGGCTTCGTGCATGTCTGTTAAAGTACAGAGAAAGATGTATTTACAGTGTTTAAGTTTGACATAAAAAGTAATATTTATTGGAGGAATGAGTCTGGCAGCTGCATACGCTGGCGGTACTGATGGTGGAGTGGGAGAAGCTCAGCTTTGTGTAGTTGAGGAAAGCCCTACTTGTGTATTTAAATGCCTTCTCCTATTGGAGAGAGTCCTGAAAGCTGGAAGTCACCCCCCCCCTTTGCCCAGGTCTTATTTCTGCCAGCTGGCAGTGGAAATTGCTCATTGCAGGACCACAGCGAACTGTTCTTAATGTCATTGTGCTGTTTCTTTGTACTATTTATTGTGATCTCTTAATTCACCCTGGATGTTCACCTGGTGAACGTGTGAGCCTGGCAATGGCTGCCTTGAGGATTCGTATGTTGGGTGCATTCTGCTGTGCGCTTTTGCATTCCATCAGTTGTTGATGACGGTTGGAGTCCATTCTAAACTTTGTAGGAAATATTTCTACTGTGGTGGTGCTGTCCGTCAGCTAAGATGAAAGTGAATTTTTATGCCCCTACATGCTGCTCAGCCCCAAAATATGTTAATTGTAGAGAATCATTTCAATGCTCATGCAAGTACTGATGCCTTTTTAGGAGATTTGAGAGCTAAGGTCTCAGATTGAGACTCATGCAGGTTGCTACTAGTTGCAATCCAGGAAGGAATTTCCTAATGTTAATAGAGACTATAGTCCAGACCTAGGTTGTTTTGTTTGATATCAGGGTCTGTTAAATGTTCTGGTTCTCAGAGCAACTTAACATTTAGTTCATGTTGTCTGGAATTTGAGGCTGATGTGCCAACAGGTGCTTATGCAACTGTTTGAGTCTCTGACCATCCATGACTCCTTTATGGTGGATACAAGAATGCTGCCAGCGGCATACAAACTCCTCAGAACTTTCCCAGTTATTACTATTTACATGGTGTGTACCTCTTGGGGATTTTATATGGCCTCCAAGGTGAAGAACATTGGAATTGTGATGAACTTCAACTTTGCCATAAACAGGAAGCTTTTCATAAGACTTGCCCTGTTATTTATCTCCGAGAGAAAGTCCTCTTTCCTTGCTCGCTATTCCCTTATACACAATCTTTGCAACCCCCCGCACCCCAGTATATTTTGGACAACAAAGGGATGAAAAGATATGCACACTCCAAATCCAAGGACTCTGGCAGAGCACGTTGCAGCTTTGGGGGCAAAACAGTTTTAGTACAACAGTTGTTCTGTGGCATGCCTACCACAGGATTGCAGAAAACAGCAAGAACACATACATTTTAGCAACATTTTTTAAACCTTCCAGTTTAATGAAGCCTTTGACGTTCTATCTTAGGCCCCTTATCTCTCTCTTTATGGTACTTAATAACTTATTGGGTGCACTAAAGTCCAGCTTATGAATCATGTACCCCAAGATGAAAAATATCATAGCAACATTTTGATGTGGCATGTGTGCATCTTATTGTATTATTTTAACTTGTTTCTTGGTGCCTGTCTTTACCTAATGAATAGAGCATCAGGACGGGACAGGGCCTGCTCAAATCATTTTCTCAAACAAAAGTAAGGCTCACCTGCACCCTAAGCCAATGAAGACTTTTACACTGAAGGGCATCCTGAGGTTCTTTACTCCTCCCTTTAGTACATAGGCGATGATGCTGTTTTTACAGTCATTAACGAGTGACTGGGTGATGGTAACTTTAATTGCGACATGGAATATTTTATTTTTAGTATTTTACTTTTAGTTCCCTGCCCCCTCGCTGTGCTTGCTCTCCTGAGTGTGTGTGTGGCTCTGGGTGGGTGTGTGTGGTTCTGGGTGGTTGTTTGTGGCTCTGGGTGGTTGTTTGTGGCTCTGGGTGGTTGTTTGTGGCTCTGGGTGGTTGTTTGTGGCTCTGGGTGGTTGTTTGTGGCTCTGGGTGAGTGTATGTGGCTCTGGGTGAGTGTATGTGGCTCTGGGTGAGTGTATGTGGCTCTGGGTGAGTGTATGTGGCTCTGGGTGAGTGTATGTGGCTCTGGGTGTGTGTGGCTCTGGGTGTGGCTCTGGCTGTGTGTGTGTGGGTGTGGGTGTGTGTGTGTGGCTGGCTCTGGGTGTGTGTGGCTGGCTCTGGGTGTGTGTGGCTGGCTCTGGGTGTGTGTGTGTGTGGCTCTGGGTGTGTGTGTGGTAGTAATTGCTGTCTGCTGTCGTCCGTAGGGTACAATAGGTCTCGGATTTGCAATAGATTAAGCCAACGGCAATGTAAATGACCATGCCATTTATCTGTTTTCAAAACCAACACGTAAATACAAATTTTGTCATTTACAATGCCAATAGCTCTAACTTTTCCAAAGGCGAAACCATTGCATTGTAAATGCTTGTTGACATTTGGACGCCGATGATGGGTCCCCTGGGCCTAATAAGGCTTGGGAAGGGGAGGTACGCACCACCCTCCTCTTTTAAATAACATACGGCCCGGGGTATGGGGGCCCTTAGGGTGTAATAATGCTCGGGAAGGGAGGCCCCGTCTCATTGTTTGGTCTGGTCCCGGGCCTAATGAGGCTCTAGGAGGGGGACAATAGAGAAGACAAAAAGGGAACCCTGAACCTAATCAAAGGATACGGGGGAACCACCCACCAGGGAGTTCAATAAAAGTAAGGACATGAGCGGGGAGTTCCCATTACTCTAGAAGACCAAAAATTCAAGTATATACAATTGCCCACAGAGACGCTGTCTGATATCAAATCATTTTATTTTCGTACATGTATGCATAAGATTGCATGAATTTTACATGTCAAATGAATTCTTTGAAGAAATGAAGTCGCTCTTATTTATACATGTACGAAAATAAAATGATTTGATATCAGACAGCGTCTCTGTGAGCAATTGTATACACTTGAATTTTTGGTCTTCTAGAGTAATGGGAACTCCCCGCTCATGTCCTTACTTTTTTTTTTTTTGCTCTAGGAGGGGGACCCTGTGGCCTCCCTCTCATTTTTAATTAAGTTCGGCCCTGGCGTCTTTGCGAGGGATCAAGTGGCTTTCATCCACTTTTTATTGGAATTTTGCCCTGGGAATGGAATCCCCTCCCATTTTTATTGCATTTGGCCCCTTTATTGCATTTAGCCCCAGGGATGGGGCCCGGGGCCTAATTAGGCTTGAGAAGGATGGCTGTGCTGGGCTTGCGGTTGACAGCCTACTGCGGCCAAGCCCTGCAGCAAACCCCCGCGGCTCATGGCTGAAGGCTGTGGGTTGACTGCCTGCAGAAAAAGTAGGGCACAGGGCCTGGCAGAAGGCCCTGTGGCCAGCCTCCCGCTGCGCACAGCCATTAGGGTAGTTTGCCTGCAGGAAGTTGGATGCAAGTCAGGACCTCTGGCCACCTCACGCCATTCACGACCAAAGGCTGTGTGCGGCGTGGGGTTGGCTGCCTCTGTGGTTGTGAGCCGCAAGCCTTGTGGCCACTTCCCTGTTGCACACGACTAAAGGCCATTTGCAGCAAGGGGTTGACTTTACCTATGGTAATAAAATATTACTTTATGTAAAGAGAAAAATAAAAATGTACTGAAAAAACACTTAGTGACGTTATAGTTAGGAATTTCTATTATATTTTTACTTTACATTAAAAAAAAAAGCTTTCGAAATGCATAGAAGCAAACAAAGACCAAAGTGACGTTATAGTTATGTGAATATGTCGGTTCCAACATAAAATTTTCCAGTAGAAACCTACACTAACTCACCAGTTATAGTTGGCATATTACATCACTCATGAGTTGTTCCATGTCATTTTTTATGAAATCCCTGATGACCTCTCACATAACATCACTTATGACATCATCCAATGAATGTGTTAGTTTGTTTTATAGTTTACATAGTGCTGGGTAACTTTTCTACCTAATTTTGTACACCCTGTGTCCAGCGAATGGTTGTAAGTGTTTACAAAATATATGTGCTCCTAATGCATCATAAGTGTGTATAGGTATTAAGCACATTATACATCTTTGTCTCCAGGAGTAACTGTGTGCAGTTGACGACTTGTGTCCAGTATGTTCCACAGAAGTTATTTTGTTCTGCGTAAAAAGGTTCCTACAGGGCGAAGATTCAACGCAGTAGATACTAAGCAGTTTAAGCAGCCTTTAGTATTTAGACAGAATCGTCTCAACATGACCGTTTCTACATGAGATAGAAGACTGTGTGCACCAAGTACTAACCTGTGTACATGTGCTTGATTAGCTTCAGTAGATGGAATATCTGTAACGTTTTCACCACAGATGGCCACAGGTAGTATGACATTTAGCATCTTTGGACGTTGGGATTTTTAATGAATAGTGTCTCTTTTGACCAGTTTGGCATAGAGTTAGCTCTTAGTAGATACGTTTTAATAGTCTGTGGTGTATTTCTCATGAGCTTCACTGTCTGCATACAGTGTGGTATAGTGTAAACTCTTTCTATAGAGTAAACACTGTTTACAGTAACCACTGTTAAATTGAACACCTTGTACATTTGTGGTTACCCATCTATATGTGGTTGATTAATGTGACCTCAGCTACCCATGAAGTGTATTGTGTAGGGTCAGTAATGCACATAACACAAGCTTGCTTCACCTAAGGGAGTTGTATGTGTGGCATTTACGATGATTCATTTATTGTGAACTATTTTGTACTGAATTTCATACCTCTACTGTCCTGCTCATTTATAGAGTTATGTGTTCAAAAGAAGCTTGGAGAGGTCATCTGTGATATCATAAATGATGCTTTAGAACATGTCATGAGTGATATAATATATGAAGTCAAAAGAAGTACACTGAAGGGGGTGCAAGTTATTGTTAGCTTGGCTAACTATAGTTGGGGGATTTCTGTGTTTTTTTTTAGTTCAAAGCGTTATGTTGACACTGACATACTCACCTAACTATAACATCGCTTTAACCTTTATTTTTTGTAGTGCATTTCTATGTTTTTTTAAATGTAAAATAAAATAATAATGCCTAGCTATAACTTCCCTTTAACCTATGTTGTTTTTAGTATGTATGTGTATATATATATATACACACTAGATGGCATGTGTGGCTGTAGATACACATGCTCTGCATACTCCTGCCATCTAGTGTTGGGTCTGAAGTTGTTTTTCTTCTAAATAGTCAGAGTGATTCCTCCTCTCGGTGATAATACGCATGGGCATCAAATCCTTTGTTTAATTGTTTGCTCTGCTGTCTGGTTCGGACATGTATGCCTCTGCTCAGTGTGTTGTCACTGTTCAGTACGACTCTTTAGTTCTTTTTACTAATTTCGACGGTATTGTTTTGATTGTGCTTTCCACTTCTGCAATGCTTTCGATTTTCGGCTGTTCTGGCTTCAACACACTTCGTGGTGCCGCAAGTCTAAAGCCTACTCCAGCGTGCACAGGTTTCCATCGAAGATGCCTTTCTGATAGAACACACACCTTTCATATTTTGACCGCCTTGCCAAGTGAACTATCTGCACAACGACAAACACCTTGTGTGTAACTTGTATCCTTTGATGAATTATCGTGAGGCCACTGTGACACGTGTAAGCCTTTTCGGTCCAAGAAAACCCTTTTGGGATCAGAGGGTGCTTCGGGTGGAAATGTCTTGCAGAAGCGGACATGACACCCTGACCTTTTCAGCAAGTAACATGCCGAGGAGGAGTTGGCTTCAGAAGATGAACAAGGAGTCTTCTTTGATGGAAGCTCTAGCTCAGAGGTCCAAATAGATATGGAGATGCGAAGCCTTCCATCTGGTCAGCAAGTGAATACAACTACTGCTCTAAAATCCAAGCATGCCTCCAAACATTCTCATACACAGGTCGGCGGAACACCACTGCCTTCGGGCCATAGTCTGATGCGAAAGACTGTTTTGGATGCCCTGCTCTCAGGCCTGGCACAGAAAACTGATAACAAGGCTAAGCCTTCAGCATCGACCTCTTTGGACTGAGGCCAGTCTGTCTCCAGTACGGGCTACTTTAGAGATTCCGTCCGATGTGGAAAAAACAAAGAAAAGGGCAATGAGGCCTCCACACTTGGAACAACACCTATTGATAAGCAGTGACTACCCAACCTTCACCCCGACCACTCCACACCTGTCTGGTGCAGACTACAATATTTCTTCCCAGTCTTGGAATCCATCACAACAGACCAATGAATACTAGCCATTATCCAATATGGCTATTGTCTGAAGCTCATTTCTGCACCACCCAATATCCCACTTTGCACTCACAAGTTGTCACAAGCTCATCTAACTCTTCTCAAAGAGGCTATAGAACCTGTCCCACTTCTCCAACAGGGCGACTATGGCAACACTGGACCTAAAGGACACCTATTTTCATGTACCAATAAAACCCTCCACACCGCAAATATCTCAAATTTGTCATAGCAGGTAAACATTACCATCTGCTATTCGGGGTGACCACAGCACCTTGAGTTTTCACAAAATGTTTGTCTGTAGTTGCAGCATATCGGCGCAGAGAAAACATTCATGTATTTCCAAACCTCGAAGATAGGCTCATCAAAGCCAGGACTCACCTTCAGTGTCAACAGTACATTCAATTGACAGTGAATCTACTTCACAGACTAGTGTTCACAATAAACGTTCCCCAGTCTCACCTTCAACCGCTCCAAATTCAGCCTTACTTAGGGGGCGAATCAACACTCAGGACTAGCTTATCTCAATCCCGCTTGAGTTCAGAACTTTCAGGTAATTCTACCACAGTTCTAGCCTAACCGCACTATCACATTTCGGACAGTCATGCGTCTGCTAGCTATGATGGCCTCTTGTTTTGCCATAGTTCCCCACACAAGGTTGCATATGTGTCCTCTGAAGCAGTGTTTAGCTCGCCAGTGGTCTCAATCACAGGGTCACCTTGAAGATCTAGTGTTGATAGACAGCCACATTCACTGTTCTCTGCAATGGGGAACACCAAAACCTGATACAAGGGCTGCCTTTTCTGGACCATGTTCCCCACCTCACTCTCACAACAGGCTTAACGGAGACGGGTTGGGGTGCCCATCTACAAGACTTCACAGTACAACGTCTGTGGGATGCCAAACATCAATCCCTACACATCAACTACTTGGAGCTTCAGGCGATCTTCCAATAACTAAAAGCTTTCGTTCCTCCTCTATCTCACAAGGTTCTCTGAGTCCGAACGGACACAATGACAGCCGTGCATTATTTATAAAAACGGGAGGTGGGGAAGCATGGCCCTCTCAACTATCACAGCTGTTTCAGAACACATGGAGCTGGGCTTTTCACCACCACATTCATCTCTTTGTGAAAAATCTGCCATCAGCAGACCATGATTTTGCAGACCTGAGCAGGATGCAGCAACAGACCCACCAGTGGGAACTTCACCCATAAGTTCACCTTCTCTACTTTCAAAAGTGGGGTTTTCCTCAATAGACCTTTTTACCACAGCCAAAAACACAAAATGTCAAAACTTGGCCTCCAGTTACCAACACCCACTATCCAAGTGCAACGCACTATGGATGAGTTGGTCAGGGAAATTTGCCTACGCTTTTCCACCTCTCCCTCTTATTTCCTTTCTGGCTCTGAGATTCAGGCAAACTTCTCTCACCATGATTCTAGTAGCTCCAACTTAGGCATGTCAGCCCTGGTTCACAGCACTACTAGGTTCCTCAAGCAAAGCTCCCAAACAGGCTGAATCAAGGACAGATCAGACACGCAGACCCCAAATCTCTCAATTTAGTAGTAATTTGGCTCCAGAGGTCCTAGTTTGGTTATCTTAATTTGCCTGAAGAATGAATCAACATTTTTGAACAAGCGTGCAAACCCACAACTAGAGCATGTTATGCTGCAAAGTGGAAACATTTTGTTTACTACTGTCAACCTAACAAAATGAATCCACTGAAAGCCACGCTGGAGACGTTTTCTTTTACCTACTTTATTTGCAAAAGGCTAATTTAGCCTACACTTCCATTAGGTTACACCTTTCCACAATGGCTGCTCATCCCCCAAAACAGACAGCATCTCTACTGTTCAAAGTCCCAGTCATTAAGGCTTTTATGGAAGGTCTGAAAAGAGTTGTTCAGTCTCTGGTTCCTCTAGCACCTTCTAGGAACCTTAACTTTGTTTTAACCTCATTCATGACCCCCCTCCCCCTTTTGAGCGTTTTCTCTCATTCTCCCTTCAATTTCTTTCTTGGAAAGTGGCATTCATAATTGCCATTACCTCACTCAGACGTGTTAGTGAGCTCCAGGGTTTAACCTTAGAAGAACCATTCTTCCAAATACATGAGAAAAACTTGTTGTTAATACTTATCTTAAATTCCTACCTATGTTAGTCTCTCAGCGTCATATCTATCCTTGTGGCTTCCAGTTTTTTGGTTTCCTAACCCTGATTTTGAAGCGGAAAGAGCTCTTCACACCCTAGATGTAAAAAGAGCTCTTATAAATAAAACTAAAACATTTGGGAAAACAAAGCAACCACTTGTGGCCTTTTCTCCACTTCATTGAGGCAACCTTATATCGAAATCAGGCATAGTCAGATGGTTAGTCACGTGTACAGCTACATTAAGGCCAAAATAATTTTACCAGTTACTCCCGAGCACGCTCCACACATAAAAAAAGGAGCCACTGTAGTAGGAAATATTCCTATAGCTGACATTTGTAAAGCAGCTACGTGGTCTACCCCACACAAATTTACCAAACACTATTGTGTGTATATTTTAGCACACCAGCAAGCCAATGTAGGTCAGGCTGTTCTGCGTAGCTTTGTCTAAACAGCTGCACCGCACAGATGCTAGCCACTGCTGCTAAGGAGGGACTGCTTTCAAGTCTATGCAGAGCATGCATATCTACAGCCAAAGATGCCATAGAACGGACTATGTTACCCTGTAAGCATCTGTTTATGGCATGTTGTGCTGTAGATTCACATGCGCACTCCATCCGCGAGGGGACCTGTGGCTGTTGTAGTTACATTACATACTTATAGGATACATTTACATTTAGCATGGACATCTTTGTTCTTACACACTCGCTACACTCCTTTCTCACCCGCCTACAGGAAAACAATTTAACAAAGGAGTTGATGCCCATTCGCAGTATCACTGAGAGGAGTAGTCACTTGGTCTCATGACTCGAAAGACTTCTAAGAAGAAAAACAACTTGTACAACTCCGGATTCAATACTAGATGGCAGAAGTATGCGGAACATGTGAATCCGCAGCCCAACATACAACGAACATATGCTTACACTGTAACATAATCCATATACCTAGCGTATGTTGACTCCTCTGTGGGAGGATAAAGGCTGCTCAAGGGCAAGCGAGGTTGAGTAGGAAGAAAGATCACTTTGCAGATGTGCAGGACGCTGTAGGGAATGCATGTTCACCTCAGAGGCAATGAGGAGCGTTGGGTTGGCTCCCGAGGGGGTCTTCAACCAGGAGATTGTAGAGGAGCTGAACACTCACAGGAAGCGCACCTACGTCTGCCGTTTAAACCCCAAAAGGCTGAATAAAATGGCTGTCTCACGGGGGAGGAAATGGTGCCTGACCAGCCGGGGACCAACAGGCATGTGAGAAAAAGAAGGCAAAATCCTGCATGGTAAGACCACAGGTTATGTAAGATATGAAGAATTAAGAACAGTAATAATTGATAACGAATGGCAAAATAATAACTCCAATGCACTTATAAAAGTTTGAGGAAAAATGAGCAGACCTTAACCAGGATGCTGAGCAGCAATGAAAAGGCTGTTCATTTGTTACTCCTCATGTTTATAGATTATCCTAGGCTCTTTTTAGTTATTAGCTGGAATTCTGCTAGGGTTTGTAGTTTGAGTAGGATATCTGTGTTTTGTATTTTTTTATGCTACAACTTTCTCTTTTAGCCCTGATCTTCACGGCGCTCTCCCCTGTATCTACCTAGCGCCAATCTCTTTCAACCTCTCCTCCTGCCACAAGACCAGAGTCCTTCCAGGCTCGGTCAGCCTCCTGGTAATTGTGGTTGGTTTTTGGAATCCATAATAGTTTTGCGATTGCCATTATGTTATTTGCCATTGCTGGTTTGCAAATGTATTTGATTGGTTTTCTGTTGTTGGCCCTTCTCCCCTCCCACTGTTTTCTCCCGCCAGCTGGTTCCCGCCATCAGCCTCCCGCCTCCCAAGTACTACTTATGCAGACCGCTGCACTACCCCAGTAAGCAGCCTCGAGCCCCTGGTCTCCACGCTGCTCTCCTCTGCCTACCCCTAAAGCCAAGCATTTTTTAGCCTCACCTCCCACCCGACCCGAGACCTGCTCCTGCTAATTGTGGTTGGATTTTAGCATCTGTCATAGCTTTGCAATTATTCCTGCTTTCCATTGTGCTTTTGCCATTGTTGTTTTGCAATTGTATTTGGTTGGTTTTCTGTTGTTGGCCGTTCTGCTCTCCTGCCGTTTTCTTCCCGCCTGCTGGTTCCCTTCCCCAGCCTCATCTCCCTCCCTTCTCCCTGACAACTCCTTTCACCTCCCAAAGACTACTTTTCAGGCTGCTGTGCTGTCGGTGGCGAGCCTGTCTGCGCCTATCCGCGCCCAGTGCCAGATCCCCTGGTCCTCCCACCATCCACTGCTACACCACCGATCCCCTGGACCCCGGTCAACTCAGTGACATCTGCTTCACGGCCACCCCGCAATCTATTAAAAAACCCTTCACCTGCCGCCACTGCCGCTTCCCCTTCCACATATGACTGATTGCCTGTCTGCACCAGACCGGTCACCTCTCACTGCGCCAGATCAGATGATAATAAACAAACCAGAACCACTCCAATGCATCCTGCTCAACTCCCACTCCCTCTGCTAGCATACCACTGAAATCAGGGACACCATCACCACCCTCTCCCCGGATGTGGCCTACATCACCGAAACATGGCTACACCCCTCCTCGAACCCCAACATCGCCACCTTCACCCCTGACTGCTATATGAGGATTCACTGAGACTGCACCAGCAAGCACAGCAGGGGCGTTGCCAACATCTTCAAGGAAACCATTCAATGCACTGTCACCAATCACGACCCAACGCCTCACATGGAACATCTCAACCTCCGTCTACAAACTGATCCCAGGACCTCGATGAGGACACCCTCTTCTACATGCCCCCAAGACCCCATCCAGCATTTCGTGACGCCATCTCCAACCTCATCACCCCCATAGCCACCACTACATCCTACTTGGCGGCCTCAATTTCCAAGTAGAAAAACCCACTGACGCCAACTCCGTCACCCTCCTGAAGAGCCTGAACAACATAGGCCTTGCCCAACTGGTCACCGAATCCACACATATAGCTGGGCATACACATGACACCAGCTTAACCTCCAACAATAGAATTAAATTCATCCATGTCACAGAATTCACCTGGACTGACCACGCCTTTGTCCACTTCACCATCTCCGACGCCCAGCACACAATCTCCATTCTCCTCATCGCCACCCACCACAGCTGGGGCAAGGTAACTGACACGCAATTGACACAGGCCCTCAGCACTACACAATCCAAAACTTCAGTAGATCTCAACCAGGCCGTCCAGAACCGCTCTGCCTGGATCACGAACTGCGCCGACTGTCGCTCTGCTAAAACCAGCAAATGCCATCAAAACCTCAAAGCAAGCCAGTTGGTATGCACCAGAGTTCAGAACCGCCAAGAGCAGCTGCCACCATCTCAAGAAGACAGGCGCACCACTAAGAATCCCTCCGACAGGGCCTTTCAAAAAGCAGCGCTTACCAATTAGAACAGGCACCTCAAGGAGGCCAAGAGAGCAGCCATCACTGCCCACATCAGCACCACGGGCAACTACATGAAAGAGCTAATAGTCAAGGAATTCTTCAACCCAAAAGCCTCTCAGAACACCATCCACCTCTCCCAAGAACTCTGCGACACACCATCGGACTACTTCCACTGCAAAATCACCACTATAAACATTAACTTAGACCCCGGACCCACCTCACTCAGCCTCGACAATCTCAACCTCCCAGTCAACACCAGCTGATCTCCACTCACCACTCAGCCCACCAGAGCCATCTTATCATCCATCTCCTCCGGGAAACCCACCGACCCTGCCCCCCGCCCCCATTTTTTTCAACCTCTTAGCCATCCAGTCAGCACAGAACTCTCCAGCATCCTCAGCGCCTCCATCTCCACAGCCACTTTCCCGAAAAGATGTAAATATGCAGAGGTCAGACCCCCACCCCCCTTAAAAAAACCTTGGTCTACCCCAACAACCTCTGAAAACTACTGACTGATCTCCCTGTACTTCTACTCAGCAAAGGTACTTGAGAAAGCCATCAACAAACAACTCCTCAAATACCTGGAACACAACCACCTCCACGGCGCCTCTCAATCATAGATGTCATTTGGCAGTAGTCAGGGGTCACAGCTGTGACCTCTAGCTTGCTCCCTGCTTCTCCTGGCACTTCCCTTGTGATTCCTGGCCTCAGAGGAAGCAAATATTTTTCTTTTCCTGAGTGTCCAGAACATTTGCTACACAGATGAGTTTGGAAAGATACTGGTGTTAGGTTTTCTGGCCTGCTGTCAAACCATAAGTACGTGCTCAAAGACGGAGTGCAGAGAGGTTGGGTTGTAGTCAGTGAAATTGTCTGGCCAGCACGTGTGGCTTTGGGTTGAACGTTGCCCATAGCAAAGGTTGGCCTTGCAGAGGGTTGACCACAGAGCCTGGCAAAGGCCAGGCCATCCTGCAAACCTCTGCTGCACATGGCCAAAAGACTGTGCGCAGTGGCGTTTGGTTGTCTTAAAGGTAAATGCAGTATACCATCGTAAACTCATTACTCTTAATCTGTCTTATTTTTTTCAGGATGTAGGTTTCAGTGCCTGGCATCCGGTACTGACCACAGCAACAACAATTTTCAGTTGCAGCCAGCCAAACAAATTGCTTGGGCCCTCAAAGCCTCTTAAGATCTATGGATAGTGCATTGAATAATTGAAAAATGCCTGCTCTTCCAGTCAAATTTGCAGGGAAGAGATCTACTTTTTCTAAGGATCTGTGATTTAGCAGTCCAGCTAGCACTAAATGTAATCCTTTGAAGAGGTGCTAACTGCCTTCTGTAACTTAGATTGCTCAAAAAATACTGAATGGATTTGCACCATAGCACACTGAAGCACTCTTCTAAATAAAGTTCTAATTTCATACTGTTAGGGGGAATTCCGATAAGCGTTTTTGCCCCAGCAATGAGCAAATTTGTCTATGAGAGAGGAAAGTGTACAAAACACTTTTTCGTCACTGCCTTCTCTCCCCCTTTATTTTGTCTCCTTCTGGATCGAGACTTGACCAGCCGAAACATAGTGCATGCAAGGGGTTAAATATATTTCGGATTGAGACGCTTAACTGCAGTTTCCTCGCCTTCTGAATTTGCCCAGGATGTGAGACAGGGACCGGAAACTTAAAAATCAATTCCCTGACATGTTGACAAGTGGAATCGTGTAGCTCTGCATTGGGCCATGCGGGTTTGGGTTATGTGACCTGAGGGCACCGTATAAGACTAGAGGGGCATAGATGGCGTTCTATTGAACAGACCTTATATGGATGCTCTTTTAGTCCTACCACATCTCACAAAACCCGAAGGGTTCCTGGTTACCCACATTACGACACCGATTGATAGATAGCCAAGGCCCGAAGGGAGACTCTGGCAGACTCTGTTAAAAAGAAAAACTAATGAGCACTGTATAAAGGATCGTGCGTTAGTAAGATCTACTCTGCCTTTCTCAAATAACTAAAAACAGAAATGTAAGCGCATTAATGGGGCAGCATTGGTTATTAGAAGCTTAAGAGCATAGTTTCTAACAAAGTGTTAGTTGTAACTTCTCTTTGTAATACATTGTGATCATTAGTACCCTAGTTTTGCATTCTAGAACATTGCTCATAACCGTGGGTACGTCGACCAAAAAGCTTTGGAAAAACCAGTTACCCAACCCACCACCTACTCCCTTGACAATCCCTCAATTCCCCTGAACTTCTCCACGCATCATTTACTAGTTAGTGTTAGGGCTGTTTGGAAGGACCTTTCTATGCATTGGCTTGTTAAAGGCTTGGCTGTGTTTGCGTATATGACTTCAGCAATGTAAGAGCAAAGATCAGGGAGATCAGCCTGATGGAACGAAAGGGCTGCATTATTAGTTCAGGCTTGGAGACCGCATTAGTAGCTTCGCCAGCCTAATGTCATGAAAACAATCCTACCTGAAAAACATATATACACAGTCCGGTGCTATGTATTGTTATCCATCTGTGTATGCAAGTGTCACCCACTCTTTGCTTTCGCCCACAACCTCATCCAGCTTAGGGCAATGATTAAGCTCACTTCAACCGTCTGTTCTCTTGCAGTGCCAGTATAAGGCCTTTTATCCAATGACCTGTACACATTCGCTAGGACTAGTGGGCCAGTTTGTCACTTTTAATGTATTCTTCTTTCCACTTTTTTTCTCCATTTGAACCATTCATATGTGTTTAAACTGTCTTCAGGCTGCAGTACTTCAAAGCCGTTAATACATTTTCTTTGCACCAATAAAAATCACATTGTCTCGTTGGATACTTAACATAAAGCAAATTTTCAAAATCTTGGCATACATATTGAACTGTTCTGTACTCAGTTGGTGGGTAAGTGCATTCTTCTAGGGACTCATGCATACTACATGGATCCTGCCAAGAGCTTCTTCCTCCAACATTGATGATTGCCCCATATCAACTTTGTAGAAAACTATTTTGTTATGGTAATTTGCATTCTACGAGTAAAACGTTTACCTCGATGATGGATTGATTTTTGTCTGTGTTTTTTGGTCTTTGTTATTCCCTCTGCACCTTGCTAAGTTGGGATAGCTAAATATCATAGTTGGGATACCTAAATATCATAGTTGGGACACCTAAATATCATAGTTGGGACACCTAAATATCAAAATAAGGTCCAGAAATCCTAAAACAATATGTTAGTTGCCTGTATGTTGTCTCTGGGCAAAGCTGCACTTTGTTAAAGATATTACTTCTGTCAGATGCATTTGTATATCAAAATCCAAACATTCATTTGAGAGATGAAATAAGTTGTTATTTATGTAAGACTTGAACATCACATCACCACCTAAGGCAGCACTTGAGCGAGGATTTGGAAGATAACCAAAGGTATCATGAGATTAGCTGTAAAGGTTTTGGTGTGGTGTCCTGACACCTCAGCACGGTCAACACAATGAGTCTCATGCGCTCAAAAAGTTGTCCAGATTCCATCTTGCACAGGTGCAGCTGCCTACAGTATATTTCGTCACCCACATTGTGTTAAGAAATAACTAAGATTTGTTTTTAAATAGTGAATAGTTCAAAAGACTGTCAGTTTTCCAATGATTAAAAATTCTATTCAAAATAAATTTGTGTAAATCCTTGCCCATTGCATTTAATGTCTTAGCATCCTCAGGAGTCTAACAGTCATGTGAAAAAAACTGTTCGGAAGAGTAAAAGATAAAAAGTTCATCCCACACATATGGTATTTAAAGTGTTGATCATAAGTCATTACCATAATGAGCAAACACAAGACAATCGGGACATCTGATAGATATACCTTAAGGACTTCATGAGGTGGGTCTTGGAAAAACCCAAATGTAGATCAATATGAATGATGTGAATACCATAGGTTAAGCCTGATGAAACCAAAAGGAGTCCAGACCCGAAAAAGCAAATATTTTAATAAGCTCAAAAAGCAGGTGGGGAAGCTGAGGTTGCAGGGAATACTCACCAGTCAATGACTAGCCTTTAAAAGTCATGGACGCAAGGGATATTAGTCATGTCCTGGGTAACCTGAAAAGAATGTGCAGATGAGTTGAAAAGGAAAGGAACCGACTTACTTAATACCAACTTTAGCATTGAGTCTGTGGGTTTCAAGTACCCAATTCCATGATAAATGTTCTGTCTGAGAGAGTATGTCTGGGTTGCCTCCTGTGTCAGTCCTGTTGAGTACGTCTAAGACTTCAGTCTGGATCTAGTTAAGATTGTGACTTCTGTCGACTCAATGTATTGCTGATGTTGACCTTTGCTTTCTAGTTCGGATATTACGTTTGTGCTCAGTGATAGTTTTTTACTTTTTTGGCTGGTTTTTCCCATGTATGCTTTGCCACAAGGTATTTTATCAACTAAATGCAGTTTCCGTTGTTTGAAGTCTCATAGTCTGAGTTTAATGGGGGTATGAATCATTGGACGCTAAATTAGGCGTCCTTGATCACATTAGAACAGGCAGTGCAATTTAGACATAGAAAAGATAATTTGTTTGATAGCTGAATGGTGGTTTGGCGAGCTAACATAGGTCCGTATTTTCTTACGATCAGGTTTTTGGTGTTTTTTTTTTTTTATTATGCCGTCGTCAAAGGTTCAGTGAACAAAGAGCTGAGGTCCACCTCCTTTCCAACAAGTCACCAATGTATACGGATAGCCTTCTGTTTTTTGTGGCTCACAATATTTCATATTGGAATGAAATTCAGTCGGGTTTGTTGCTTTTTGATGCTAAGTTTCTGTGGCAGGGATTAGTTGCTTTCTAATCCTCCGAGTCTTTTACCCTTATCAAGAGGGTCAAGATCTGAATGTATTCAGCATCCTGCTATCCTGTCCTAAATATATTTAGCATTCGGATACAGTCCGTTTCACTCTTAATAGTTGTGAGTAGGCGAAGAAGAGTGATCAGAGTTCTTTGCTGGAAACTTTCTGCATTCAACAAGTTGCAACAGTCAACTAGTTTGGGATTGAGTAGTTTCTCTGTTACTATCGAGACACTGCAGTTGAACTTCCAAACAGATAGCTAGCTATATCTGAATGTCGTGTTGCAGTGAATGTAATTGTTTCTTTTAAGTACAGCAATGTTGTGCAATAAATCTTCTTAAGTGTCTTGCCATGCTAAAAATGTCATCAGTGAATCACAGAAACGTTTTAGTCATCTGTTCCAAGTGTCAATATTTAGAAGATGTTGCTCTTTGAACTTACACATAAATAAAGTAATATGCCCAGGAGCTAGTGTGATCCCATTGAAGTCCTTGAGATCCGCAGATAGAATGATCTTGTGCCTTAAAGTACTTGTAGTAAAGAATATAAGAGGTGCAGTAAAAAGGTCTTATTAACCCCAGGAGTTTCTCTCTCATAGAGAAAAGGTTACGCTGCTTTAATTCCTTTGCTGCATGGAATAGATGTATAACAAAACCAATGTTAAGTTGCCTGATTCGTGCTAGCACAAACATTGCAACCTTGAAAGCATCCTATAAACAATCTGCTCAGGGACTATGTACCAATTGTACTATCTTGAATTACACAGGCTTCTCTTATGATTGTATCAACGCACTTTTTAAAACCCATTTTTACATCCATATGCTGTCCTATGAATGCATTTTAATGTCTCCAATGATTTGTTGTTATCTTCTATCGTTTATTTATATGTTTTTATGGGTTTTAACCGATAATAAAGATTTTTGACCGACTGACAAAACCACATTCCAAGTGCACAGCCATAGTTCCTTGTCGGTGACTACATGAACATTGTGAAGCTTATTCAAGAGATCAGTTGTATCCTTTATGTAGTTGAGACCTTCTTGTTCAAAAGGTTGAAGTAATGTATTTACATATTTACCTAATGGTGTTGGATATATTGTTTGATGAATACACCATTGTGTTCAAGCATGTTCATTTGTGTCTTTGGAAGAAGGTAGAACACTGGAATTCTTAGTTTTCCCTGGATTATGACTTTTTTGGCAATCCAGCCCTCTTACAATACTTGTTCCAGCATGGCTTTTAAATTAAGTCTTACATATGGGGGCTCATTCTGAAGAAATAAGTAGAATCATCCTGCACATGTGAAGTCGTTTAGAGCCTAGTTTCATCAGGCAGGAGTGTTCATTTCATGTGAGATTGCATCGAGGTCTGCTCATGGTGTAGTTTGTATAATTGATGCCCTCAATTGCAGTATTTCAAATATGTTGAGCATCATCTAAATAGTGGATGCCTCAAGTTGACAAAGCTTTGTCTGTGAAATATTGTAAGCTCAACACGTGGATCAGTTTCTGGCTTGCGATTTATTTCACAGTGTATTGTTAAGATAAACAATCCAAATGAAATAACCACGTAGCTTTTTTTTCCCTCTTGACGGTGTAACAATAGGTTATGACAATGTTACAAAAGAGAAAAATCTCTTGGAGAAATAACCAGTCAGATCAATCACACTCCACAGTATCAACTATCACAAGGCTACTCACTCTCAGTCTGAAAGGGACCCAAAAGGCAATTTAAATAAAAGCTGTTTTAATGAGGAAAAGACTTAAAAAAATATATTTAGCACAATAAATAAAATTCATATAATCAAAAACATTCCAAATAGTCACATAGACAAAATGTTACATACAAATTATAAAATATCACAAATAGCAGAGACAACATTTCAGACATATACATTTGTCATTTTAAAACTGTTAATATGGAGAAATCAATATTCTTGGAGTAGTGGGGCCACTCTCCTTTATATAGGCAACTAGCAGCTCGTTCTGACGTTGTCCGGGTATGAATTGCTGCCGGCCAGTAGTATATTGTTTTGTAGGATTTTGTTATGATAGCATTTCTTATCTGTGACAGGCCTGTGAAACGCTCCGATTCACAGTGCACTGCTGATGCACTTAAGAGTGCGCGTTCAGTAGTGTTTGAACTCGAGTTTCCCTACTTTATTTTTCCTTGCAATATTATATAGCGCGAACTCGACAACATGGCATGAGCACAATTTACATTACAGGAGAACACATTCATTTGTGGTAGGCACGGGGAGACAAAGAGATTTGCCTGGAATCACAGGATGTTGAGCTGATGCCGAGATTCGAACGTAGCTCCCCAGCTTTAAAGTTCGCAATTCTAGAACTTGTGGCGGGAGGTGTGTCCAAAAGTGTATGTCGGTGCTGGCCATCAATGAGAGAGACCTGTACATTTTTCAAATGGGTGGTGAAAAAATATGAGAGTGTTGCTGGGGATGTGGGCCGCCGTGCCACCAATGTACTTACCAGGGGAGGGTAAACAACCATTATTCGGCAACTTTCTTTCCGCATACCATCACTCCGCATACTTTCATTACGAAAGTACCATGACTCCGCAATGCCATTAAAACGCATGGCATTACATTTTATATGATTTTACCACATATACATTTACAACGAAATTCGTTGTAAATGCATGAATGGTAAAAGCATGTTTTTTTTTAATGTTTGGATAAGGTAAGTATGGGTATAGGGGTATATGTTTTGGGGTACTGAGGTATATGTTTTGAGGTGTTTGGGTGTTTTAAGGGTTCAGATATAGTTTTGGGTTATGGGTTATGGGGTACAGGGGTAGTTTTAGGGATAGGTATGGGTTTTGGGGTACAGGGGTATTTTTAGGGTTCAGTGCTAGGTTTGTGTTTTGGGGTACAGGGGTATTTTTAGGGTACAGGGCTAGGTTTGGGTTTTGGGTTTTGGGGTACAGGGGTATTTTTAGGGTTCAGGGCTAGGTTTGGGTTTTGGGGTTCAGGGGTATTTTTAGGGTGCATGGGTATTTTTAGGGTTCATGGGTAGGTTTGGGGATACAGGGTCATTTTAAGGGTTCAGGGCTAAGTTTGGGGGTACAGGGGTATTTTTAGGGTTCAGGGGTAGGTTTGGGTTTTTGAGGTACAGGGGTATTTATAGGGTTCAGTACTAGGTTTGGGTTTTGGGGTACAGGGGTATTTTTAGGGATAGGTTTGGGTTTTGGGGTACAGGTTATATTTATAGGGTTAAGATGGGTTAGTGTTTTAGGGTGTTGGTGTATTTTAAGGAGTAAGGGTGGGTTATGATTATGGAGTGCAGGGGTATTTAAAGGGAGCAGGGTGGGATTAGCACACAATATGAGACATGGCATGAAGGGTGGAACGTACCACACGCCCCTAGTGTTTGTCACGCCCCCAGCACACGCCCACAGCACAACGCAGACACGCCCACAAGGGACTACTTTGCTGGCACAGTTCTTTTACCTTTTAAATGTATATGGTGGGCGTCTGCATAGCCTATGTCCTTCTGCTGCAACTGCCCTTCCAACGCTGTATTGGGTGTTGTGATTGGTGCTGTGGTTCCTGAGATTACCCGCCTCAAAGGTTTGGGCTCTCTCTTTATTATATTAGTATGGATGGATTATGAACCATTAGCCCGTCTTTTGTTGGAGAGTGTGTTGTTGGTATTCTATAAGAGGTCCAGTCTGCTTTTATTGAACTAGCGCTGCATGTAATAAAGAATCTGGAGAATTAAAGTAGATTAATTTGCTTTGTATAGAGTTTGGCAGAAAATAAAAGATTGTGTGACCTTGAAGACCTTACAAACTGATGTTGTGAGGTAAGAACCGTTTTTAAACGGGATGTAAATTCTGGGAAATCCATAGGTCCCGAGTCTTTGCTTTAGATCTCACACACTGCTCCACGGTTATCTAAAGCTCAGATCATAGTCGGGTTAGTCCTGCATTCTGGAAACGAAGTGTTTCATTGTGTTGGCCTCGTCCGAGGCGGGATGCTATGTGTGTCTGTTTGCTTGTCCCATGGCAAAGAGTGCCAATAATTCAGTAGTGTTAACTCCGTAATCCGATTTTCTATAAATTGCTCTCTGCTGCATGTTCTGGTTTCCCCACTGTGTGCTGCTTAGCAATGGCGTTGGGATCTCGCGCCTTGCTGCTCCTGGGGTCGCTTTTAACTCAGCAGTTATATTCTTACATAACAAAGCTATTTGCCCACATGCATTATCTCATTTTATAAGGATGCGTTCTTTGTACTATATATTTTATTAGCATGTGTTTAACGCTTTGCTTTATAGGGAATCTCGGTAACATATTCTCTTCAGAATATATTACGGTCCATCCTTCGCTTAGATATCTGTGGAGAAGTGTTCGTGATGGATTTACCTTGGCGAAGTTAACAATGCCAGTCCGTCTTTTCAGAGATGGAAGTCGCGGAAATGAGTTGACACTGACAAGAGAAACGACCCAGTTCTGGCAGAAAGCATTTCTCCTGTGTCCGCTCATTAACATGATGTTGGAAACAAAGCGCTGCTGTACTCGTCTTTAGTTGGAGAGCAGCTTACCGATGACAGTCGAGTTCAAGGATGCAGGCTGTAGACTTGAATTAACTTATTGATTCTGCTGCCTCAGGGGAGGAAGCAGGAGGAGGATGTAAGCCAGCAGGCGGGCTCGTTTCGGGTCATCGGCCTCATATTTAGACTAATTATAGTTTTGTTGAGGAACCTTCTTTTATTTGGTTTGTAAAAAAGTAACATCCGTGTTCGTAATTACCATTACTTACTGATCGACTATATCAACGTGGGTGTAAGCCAGCAAAAACCACCTGACTTCAGTGGAAGAAGCACGGGCCACTGGCCCCCTCTTTCCAGAAAACATTCATAAATCCGCATCCTTGGCTGACGTTTACTTTATTGTTGGTCCTTCGGCCTGTGGGATGCAGCCATGATGGGGCGATGGCGCCGCATCAGCGTTGTGCTAACACATAGTTGCTTTCTGAACTCGAGGTTCTAAGTCAAATTCCCATGTTAGGTTATACAGATATTTCGAGCGCACCATCGTCTGGGAGGGTATCCTCCCTAGTACTGAGCAGGAATGAGTCCAGGTAGGGCATAGCGGGTTTACTCGAAAAGCCACATCTTCAGCTTCTTGCGGAATTCAAGATGTGAGGAGGTGTCTCTTGTATGTAGTGGCAGGTTTGGAAATGTTAAGAAAGAAGATGCAATTACTGAGGTTTCCTCCAGTGTTATGTTGGGCCTTGAAAGTGTGGGTGAGGAGTTTGAATCATGCTCGTTTGTGAATTGAGAGCCCAGTGGAGCTCCTTCAGGTGTGATGCGATGCGAGTTTGGCGTGGGAGGTTGAGAGTGGTTCTGACTGCTGATTACTAAATGGTATGTAGCTTTCTGGTGAGTTTATTTTTGTTGATCACAGCATAGAGAGTGTTTCCGTAGTCCCGAAGGCAACACCTGACCTTCTGGTCAGGATATTGCTCTCCCAGCGTGCAGCTCCACTGTGAATGCCTCTGTCACCTGCACCCTCCGCTGAACTCTGTTTGAGGCCGGTGCCTCACTCTGCCTTGTATCCAGCCTGCTTGCCTGAGAATCCTTGGCCTCCCTGCTGCCTTTCCTTTTTTACCTGTTCCTGCCAATTTCCTTTTTATTTCCCTCCATTTTCTATCCCTCCTTTATTTCCCTTCCTTTTTTCTTTTTCCTTTTCTCCTTGCCTCCTTCCTGCCACTGCGACCCTCGTGGCCTCTCCCACGTGTTCCCCCTCCCGCCTCTCACCTGACCTGCCCTCCCCTGACCCTTACTCAATGGCAGCTGCTGGCACGTCAAAGGCAAGCCCGTCTGTACCCGACCGAGACCAGCGCCAGGAACCCAGGTCCTCTGACTCGCCAGCGCTACAGCTTCTTGGCTCACTACACACTCAATGTCCGCAAGAACAACTGCAAACTCTCCTTACCTCTCGCCACCCATGGACCCCTCACCTGCCGACACTGCCACCACTCCTTCGCAGAGACCCAGGAGCTTCATCCACCCTCCAGCAACAACTCCATCTCACTGAAAACCCAGCAGTGCATCCTCCTCAACGTCTGCTCCCTCCACAGACAGGCCACGGAAATCTGGGACCTCCTCAACAGCACCACCCCTGACGTCACCTTCCTCACCAAAACTTGGACGAATGCCGCCTCTGGACCTGACACCGCGATAGTATCCCCGAAGGCTACAAAATCGAACTGAAGGAACGCCCCAACTGCCCTGGAGGAGGCAACGCCAGCACCCACAAGTACAACCTGCGTCTGAACACCTACACAGACGGGCCCACAGACCTGATGGAACACCTCCATTTCAAGATACAGACCAACCCATCCACCACCCTCCGAGGCACCCTAATCTACAGACTCCCCTGGTACTTGCGCACCTTTCTCCGACATCATTGCCCCGCAAGCCTTCACCTCCACCGACTGCACCCTGCTGGGATACCTCAACTTTCACCTCGACAACCTCCAAGACCCCAACTCTGCCTCTCTCCTGGACAACCTCCACAACATCTGACTAAAGCAGATGGTACTAGAACCAATGCATTCAGCAGGACTTCACCTCAACCCCATCTTCAGGGCAGGAATCTCCATCACCTCAGCCACACCTCCAAACTCCCATGGACGGACCATCATTGCATCCACTTCACCTTCAAACCAACATCACTCCCAATCATCCTCACCAGCTCTAGCGCAGGAATTGGAGTAAGATCTCCAACGACCAGCTCACCGCCTCCTGCTGCAGTGCCGCTTCCACCGCCACAGTTGACCCAACCACTGCCACCTGTAACCTACACAAATCAATCACCGTCTGCTCCAACACCATCGTCTCTCAAGAAAACATCCAACCCCCATCCCAAAAAAGCCAGCTGGTTCACCACCGAACTCAGAGAATCTAGACAAACCTGCAGATGCCTCGAAGTTATGGAGGAACTCCAAAACCACAGCTGACTTCGACAGCTTTAAAGCAGCCACCACTGCCCTCCACAAACTCATCAAACACTTAAGGAAGAAAGCACCACAGAACAGAATCTCCACACACGTACAAACCCGAAAGAAACTTTTCGGCATAATCAACAAGTTTGCTCAACCCAACAATGAGACTACCAACATCCCACCCTCCCAGGACCTTTGCGACAGACTCTGCGCTTTTTTCAATCTCAAAATCACGCAGCCGAAACTTGACAGCTGGACTTCCCCTCCCCCCACCCCCCCCCACCCCCTCCCAGCTTGGAAAACGCCTTGAAGACTATGAAGTCAACCCATTCCGAGGCCCCTATGCACCCTTGCCCCCACCACATCTACCACAGAGCCACCACCATCATCACCCCCTAGCTCAGACGAATCATCAACCACTACTTAGAGGCCACCTTGTTCCCCCGCGACTGGAAACACCCAGAGATGAACTCTCTCGTGAAAAAACCCTCATCGGAAGCCACCAATCTCAAGAACTACAGACCTATCTCCTTACTCCTGTACCCGGCGAAAGACATGGAAAAAGCCGTAAGCAGTCAACACGCCTCCTTCATAGAAGAAAACCACATCCTAGACTCCTCCCAATCAGGCTACAGGAAAAATCACAGCACAGAAACCGGCCTTCTCTAGTTATTTGCAGTGGTGTTTTGTCAGTCTGAGTTCCTCCATGTAACAACTTGCTTGAGGTCTGGATCTTGTATTGTGTTTGAGGGTGGCCAAGACAGGAATGCTTAACTTGAGGAAGGCGTGACCTGTCCGACAACCTGGTGTTAGCGCATTGACTGTAATGTTGCAGAAGTTGGTGAAAATAGAGTCCAGGAGGTGTTGGTAGGTGCCTTCACACGTTGGGTAAGGCCCAGGCTTCCAAGGTCTTAAGTGAGTGCTCTTAAGTTGGGGTTGGCATGGTCTTCCAGGTGTAAGGTCCTGTCTTCCAATAGAATGTAATTGTTACCATTAAAGGCAAGTTGTGCGCCAAAGTCAGTGTCGGTGAAGTTGGTGGATGGTCTTAGGGGTCTTTAGATGGGTGTTGGTGCTGGGGATGGCTGGGTAAATGTGAGGTGCTGATGCAGGGTTTAGCCAGGTTTCCGTGACAAAAAGTAGGTCATCCCAGATCTCTGTGGCATGTTTGGTAAGTGAGAGGGTGACTGTTGGTGCAGTGAGTCTTCAATGTGGGTAAGTGCATGAAAACTTGCAGGAAGCACAAATTAATTACACATTAACATTTGAGCTAAACAACACTGTTGAACAAGAATTGCAGCCTTCTATATGTCTTTAATAGTATTATATTTAGATCCACTCTGTTTATCTACCACGTAACTGCATACAGGTAGTGGAGCAGATAACAGTGCTGCAACTGGTGGTGGTATATTTGATTGAATTGATGATGTAGGTGTTGGTAGTGATAGTGCAGGTTCTTCTGGTGATTCAGTTCATGGAAGTGGTGTGCCCGATTTGAAGAGGTGGGTGCTGTGGATGATGGTGCAGAAGGCTGTGAACTATGAGAAGGTGGAGCTGGTATTGAGCAGTAAGGGTGAAAAGTGAGGCAGATATCTGATGGAGACTTCTAGTTGTAGATTACTTACCATAGAATATTCCCCAGGTCTCATACTTGCTTCGGCAATTTTATGAGCAGTCCCCTTGAGTGCCAGTTGGTGGTGTAGTTCTCCTCCGTTTATCATCGTCAATGCCAGAAGTGTGCGATATCTATATAGGCGCCACACCAGCATGCTGACCTCAGTTCCATCTTTTCCGTGCCATCAGCGCAGATCCGCACAAGCTTCAGTCAGTTGTTTTTTGACGTTTTCTACCATTTTGTCAACATCAGCCAGTGTGCCTTTTTCCTTCCTTTTTAGAGCAGGTCTCAGAAGAAACCTACTGTTATCAAACCTTGTGGTGCCTGTCACAGGCAAATGTCTGTGACAGACCCTCACTTGGTCTGTCTGTGGTGCCTGGAGCAGGGCCACTACTCCGTCCAGTGCGAATTTCATGACCATGAATCCAAAGTCCATCCATGAGCAGAACATGAAGCTTCTAATCCTTCGACATGCGACTCCGCATGCTCCTGATCTTGTTCATGAGGGAGGTACCGGGAACCCCTTTCAGAGTTGCTCATGGTGGTCATCGAGGCAGTTCTGGACTTCTTAAGTTAAGTTCCGCAAGAATTCAGTGCTTCAACTTCTCTACACCAGTCCCATTCATATGATGAGGTGCAGGAATGACGCCACAAGACCAGGTTCTGTTAATAGGTTGTCTCTGTGGAGCCAGCGCCTGAACCTAGGTCCTTACCAAGCTTCTCTGAGGTATCCGGAGATGGATTGACCCCCGCCTAACTTTTTCTGAGACAACAAGCCTCATTTTCTTTTTTGGGGTGGCCGGGCGCCTCTGGAGTGCCTTCTGGTCCCATGAGTTTGGGAGGGATTCTGACAGGGGTCTATCGGCGAGTCCGCCCTCCTTGACCAGCCACGCCCCCTGGATCCATTGGTAGATCCTGATCAGCCCTTTCTTCACATTGTTCTTTGGGGACCTTTCAAGTGATGCTATTCTCGACACCTCCGACTCCATCGTGAATCCCAATGTCGATACAGAGCAGATGCCTGACATCACATGACGCCGCTTCCAACCATGACCAACATGCACAGGACCTGAGATGGAGCTCTGTTTCCTTGAAAGGCTCTCTGAGGAACACAAACAAAGGGATCTGAGGATCTCTATGCCTATTCCGACCCCCTAGCAGAGTCCATGGCCGACAACATATGGTACGTAGACTGGGTTGATTCCAGTGATCTGGACATCTCACTGGACACTGGGCTCCTCCCACAGTGGCTACAGAGGAAAGGACTTCCTTTGCAATGGTGGCCCAGAGGGCAGCTGAGATCCTTGACCTACAGTTCCCCATGGTTGAGTTCATTGAGGTCAAGACCAATGTCTTGACAGAGGTGCTTCAACCCGGGGTACTCCCCTTCAATGAGCTTTCATTGATGTACTGATTGGAGCCTGGGCTAAGTCCTGCACAGGAATTCCTGTGCTGAAGACTATCTCCCACCACCATTGTCTCGCTCCTGGGGACCCAGATTTCCTCATCCAGCACCCCACACTTGAATCTAGAGGTCCAAAATCGTTCCTAGCACATTCCCTGCCACACAACCGGATGAAGAAGTCAAAAGGCTGGATGCCTTTGGCAAGAGGATTTCCTCTTCCACCATCCTTGCACTGCGATCTGTGAACACCGCATTCTTATTGGGCTATTTATCCCATATTTTATAGGATACAGTTGCTCTAGTGATGCCTTTGGTGAAGCCCGATCCATACTCCCTCAAGCTATTGTTAACCGGAGAGATGCAGCAAAGGTGACAATCTGATAAGGATTGGGTCAGATTGACTCGCTAGGCAGAGCTATTGCTGCAACGGTGGTGCTCTGATGTCATGCTTCGCAGAGGACAAATGACTTTTTGTGGGATGTCCTGGCATCCCTTAGGGACATGCCCTTCGACGCCACTCACCATTTTGGGGATATGGCGGATTCAGCCTTTGAATGCTTTAAAGATAGTAGGGCCACCTCTAGGTTAATGGGGTTCACCATGGCCCGCAACAGTCTCTTTCGGCCTTCAGCACCTTCCATTGCTACGGTAGGGACCTTCAGCCTGTCTTTCTCCCCTAGCCACCACGGCCAGCAGGTATCCTAGTCTTTTTGTGGCCGCGGACACTGCTCCCACAGGCCCCGTGGGAACCAAGCCCAGAGGTATACCCACCCCTGGAATTCGCAGCCTCAAAGCCTCTTTAATATGCCCTCACACCACCATCTGCCCTAGTGGCAGGAGATCCAATCCGACAAATGGGTGCTTCAGATTGTCCAGCAGCGCTACGCCCTACTTTTCCAGAGGACCCCACAACCTTTGCCACCATCGCCTGATCGGCTTCACTCGTTCAACAGGAAGTACAGACTCTCCCGGCAGAAAGGAACCATTGACATGGTGCCGGCATCAGAAGGAGGTAATGGTTGCTACTCCCTCTACCTTCTGGTGCTGAAAAAAGATGGAGGCTACTATTCTATCCTAGAATCCTAACTTTCAAGATGTTCACTTAGCCTAAGGTTCTGCCTGTCCTCAACCCTGGAGACTGGATGGTAGCGCTGGACTAACAGGACTCCTACTCATATTCCTGTCCCACCTGCCGCAGACGTTACTTTCAGTTCTTGGTAGGCAAGAGCATTATCAGTGCTCCCCTTTGGCTTACCAACACCCCTCCAGTTTCCCCAAGGTGATGGGCAGTGATTACAGCACATCTGCTGAGGACACGGTTGCCAGTCTTCCCCTATGTCGATGACTGGCTGTTGAAGGTGGGATCATCCCCTACAGTTGTCTCCCATCTCCAGATGATGGCAGACCTACTGCATTTGCTGGGGTTCAATATCAACTTGCCGAAGTCACACCTGAACCCCTCTCAGACTTTCCCTTTTTTCAGAGCTGTAATGAATTAAGTGAGGTTTGGACCTATCCTCCAGAACAGCGAATCCAGGATATCTGGGCTATGATTGTGATATTTCAACCTCTATCCTGGATTTCGATGAGACTGACCCTGAGGCTGCTGGGTCTTATGGCCTTCTGCATGCCTGTTGGCATATGTGGGCTCTTCAGTGGGATCTGAAGTCCCAGTGGGCACAGCATCAGGGGAATCTCTTTGACCTGATCCAGATATCGGAAGGAACTGCAAACAATCTGCAGTGGTGCCTCAAGGTCTGTGATTAGGTCTTCATCAAACACATCTCTCCTTTCCCCACTAACAGCTCACAGTAGTGACAGATGCGTCCTTTCTGTGTTAGGGCAGCCATCTGGAAGAGGTGGAGATCAGAGGAGTATCGTCTATGGCAGAGTCTGAGCTGCACATCAACCTGTTAGCACTGAGAGCAATACGCTTGGCATTGAAAGTCTTTCTACTTTCCATCGAGGGAGGGCTGGTTCAGATGTTAAGACAACATCGCCACTATGTGGTACTGCAACAAACAGGGCGCAATGAGGTCGTTAACCCTGTGTCAAGAGGCCTTGAATCTCTGGACATCGTTGGAACGCCATTACATTTTCCTGGTGGTTCAGCATCTGGTGGGCTCTCTGAACGCCAGACCGGATGAACTCTGTCAATGCCTCATGGATCATGACTGGCGTCTCTATCCGGAGATGGTATGAGGTCTCTACAGAGAGTCAGGAGAGCCTTGGTTAGGCATATTCACCACCACCAAGAACGCGTAATGTCAACATTTCTGCATACTATCTTGAGTGGGCTCCAGACCTTCTGTACTCCATTAAAAAGATGCTACTCCTTTCCAGAATTTTCAAAAAGATTCGGAATGACTGGGGCCAAGTCATCTTGGTAACATTGGACGGGGCAAGGATAATCTGGTATCCTGAACTACTGAGCATGAGCATCTATCCTCCGATTGCGCTGCACATTCAGAAGACTCTTCTGTCACAGCAACAGGGCAGGGTTCGTTACCCGAACCTGCACACTCCTTATCTACCTTGCGTGGAGATAGTGCGGCGACAGTTGAGAGAGTTTTGATCTGCCTCTGGAAGTGTACAATGTTCTTTTGGCAGCCAGGCGTCCGTCAATGAAAATGATATACACTTGCCGATTGGACACATTTGTGGCTTGTTGTTCTGTTAAATGCATTAATACACTGTCTGCACCTTGTCTGAAGTCCTGTTGTTTGCCTTATCCCATGCCTGGCAAGGCCTTGCTTTGGGCACAGTTAAAGAGTATCTTTTTGTCATCTCAGTTTTCTTGCAGTTGCCGAATCAACACTCCATGTTCAAGGCACCCGTTGTGACCTTTTGTAGAAAATGTGCAGCATGTTTCCCCTTACACCTTTCATTATGCCCCAATGAGATCTTAATTTGGTTCTCACTTTCCTAATTTGTTCACCAATTAAGCCCATGCACTGCTGCCTTCTGAGACTGCTTATCGTCAAAGCAGTTTTCTTTGGGGCTATAAAGTCTGCTAAGATGGTTAGCAATTCTTTATTTGGTGTTTCGGGTGCGAAGAAAGTAAAGGCAGTCCACAAGAGAACCATTTCTAGGTGGATTATTGTTTGAAAACGAGACAGTATTTGTGAGGCCTGCACAAATAACATGACTACATTTGTCCTTCACTGGGGACCAAACACCCCATTGTAGCGCTTGAGACTTAGAGGATAGCGTCTGAGGGTTTCTCAAGGGAGGTGGCGTGGGCTTGTAATCTCCATTTACATAGTATGCAGAAATAACACTCAATAATTGTTTGTCCAGTCTGTACTTTGCTTTATAAAAGGAAGAGTACATTTATTAAACACACACTACTCAATACTGTGCAACAATTTACAAATACACATAAGCTGTTGGAATTAATTTGTGACATTCAATACCATTCCCACCCCTCCTGCAGGGTGGGGGGGTCTAATACCACCACTCCAATGTATGCACATCATCTTGCTCCCAATGCAGTACTTTGAACATAACCTGGAGTGATAGCCTTGACCACTGGCACCAGCCCAATGGCGACCCACCCCTTTTATCTCAACAAGCATTTACAATGGGCACTCCTGCCATAGTGTCACATAACCCTGACTGAGTATCTCCTACTGATTATGCAGTAAACACCGCTACATCTTAGGGTCTAACAGTCTGGGTTGGAGAGGGAAGCGCCAACGGAGATGTCCGCTGCGGCCCCCATAGTCTAGGGAGGGCCGCCGCGGTGGAGGAGAAGGCCGCGCTTGGCCGCTCGTTGCCCAGCAACTGGAGGGCCCAGGCCCAGAGTCGAGCCACAAGCTCAGAGCCCGCAACCGAGTCCAGGAGAGGAGGTCTGGGGAGTGAGCAAGGCCTCCCCTAACCGTGTGAAGTGAATCGCCCCAGCCAGGCCACCCGGGAGCAGTCCTGAGGGGTGGAGAGAAACCGGAGCTTCTGCGAGGAGGAGATCTGGTGAGTGGGGCCCAGACCTACTTGGTAGAGGGGAGGGTGGAGCCGGGGCACACTATCAGTGCCTGCCCCATCCCCCTCCCCCACACCCCTGTGGCCGCACTGAGGGCCCGCGGGGCCCGGACCTGCATTGGAGGCATTTCCTGCATTCCCGAGTCCCGAGGGTGGGACTCCAACGGCCAGATACTTTGTGGGCCACATAATTTCCTAGTGATACTCAGAGACCCAGAGGGGACTCCAACTGCCAGTGTTTGGTTCTGGGCAGACGCAACGTGGGCATTCCTTAGGTTGAGAGTCACCGAGAAGGGGGCTCCCCAGGCGCAGTGAAGCCAAGGACTAACCCCCTACATTGGGCACTTTTGTTTTGGAAGTCAGGTTGTACCTCTACCCCAGGATGATGCCCCTAGGCTCACAGGTTTAGGTCTGGGGTGACATATGCTGACATATTGCTTTATACTAACAAGGTGGTATTGAGCTAATGGTGAGGCTTCATGGCTATGCCTAATGTTTATCTGGACTGTGCCGGTCCTAATACATTTCTGTTAATATTGTCCATGCCACAGGCCCTTGCCTCGTGATTTGCGCCTGACCACTGTTTGTTTCATATCTCAGGCTACTGGTGATGCTTTCCCCCTAAGGCTACAGCGTTAGACCACATGATTTATGCTGATACAAGTATGCATAATGTGCTAGAGTTGTAATGCTTGCTGTTACATGCCAAATGTTTTCCTTCCTTGGTTATAGATTGACCTGACGTGTTATCCTGGGGCCATTGTGTATACTTCATGCCAATGAGGATGCCTTATGTTTAGGCCCAATGTTTATTGCAACATTGCGAAGTTCATGATCTAGCCAGAAGGCCCTGGCTGTTATATATTTAGCGATAGACTATACCTTTTTCCTTCACCCTTCCATTCATCTGTACTGTACCAGTGATGGTTCTGGAAGCAGCCCGTTGGGCGCTGCCCTGTAAATAGTTCCCGAGTAACCTGTTACCTGTTACCTGTTACCGGCTGGAGCCGTTTGTTTGCAACTGTGATTCCATTCTAATGTGTTGATGTTATAATACACTTACTGTTTTTCACCCAAACTGGTATGGTCTCTTTTTGGAGTGTGCCTTGTGTTTCGCCTTTGTGTTCTGCGTGGATGCTTTACACATGTTCTCTGGAGTTTGGCCCGCCCGCTGTGCACCACGCTACCCCATTTCTATCAAGCCCCTAAAAGGCATCACAGTTATAATCACAGGATTAAGCATATACAGCCATGCACCCTAGCAGGAATGTCCAGCAACCTAAGGCCACTTTGCTTATGACTTCACATTACACATGTGACTTTTAGTCCTTCAAAAGAAATAACATTAAATAATGCACTTATCGGGCACACCCTCGAAAGTGGTCACTGGTATGGGGACCCATTTGTACGCCACCTAAAAATGCTGTTTTTGATGACCCCCCCCCCCCCCGTGAAGTTCCCTTCCGTTCGTGAATATTATTTATCCTGCGACCCACTGATGTATAATTTGCAACTCTGTAATGGAATTTTTGCTGATGCTTTTTTTTATTAAAAAGAATTATAAAAAAAAATGCACTTATCATGCAATTACCCTTCTTCAGACATCCCCACTTCAACCCTCCACACCCTGGTGCAGTCCCCGAACACACCCCTGGCTGAAAAACAAAGGTTCCAGCCACAGGTTGCTGTTGGCAGATGGCGGAGCCCTTGACTGGTTATTTCCGTAGAGTTCCCAGAGACATAGGGGCGAGACTTTCCTCTTCGTGCTGGGGCGACTGCGTAGCACCTGCAGCTCCCCCTGCACCTTTACAGACATTTGGCGGTAACACCATCCTTCTGGGGCCACCACATGCAGAAAACAGGCATTTTCATGCGGGCCTGTCCAGGCTCTGCAAAGCATTATGGGGCGCTTTCTCCAGGCACCATGCATATTAGAGCAGCGGCTCTCCCGCTGCTGCGCAGAGAGTCGCGCTGCATGGCTGGCGACTTCACGCCGCGTCTTCATGCCGTTGGGGGCCTGGTCCCACCCAGACCCCTTGCTGCCAGGTGAGTCGGCTCAGGCAGCCCACCCCGGCTACTCCTTCCGCTTCATTTGCCCGGGGGGGGCTGGTGCCACCTGGGTACCCCGCAGGTGAGGTTCTTTGGAGGGCAGCTCGAGGAGCCCGCTCCCAGACTGGCCAGCACTCTCGCATGCTGCCACGGGAGCCAGCGCCTCTGTTCTGGTTTGCCCACAGTGGCTGCCACTGGTACAGCCGGAACTTGGGGGAGTGCGACGACCCCGCAACCCCCCCCCCCCCGCCCCCCCCCCGCTTCCTCCTGCCGCGGGTGAGTGCGGCAGCACTCTCCCTCCTTCACGGGGCACACTGGGGCCCGGAGTTGGGGATCCTGGTCCCCCCTTTGAGGTCGCTCCCCGGCTTTAGCACCCAGAGTTGGGGTCCTGAGCCCCATAACAGTCTTCACATGGAGCGCAACGGTACTCCCTGGCTTGGCTTTTTGGCCCGGAGTTGGGGCCCCAGGACTCTCTTCGCGTGGAGCTTGACGGCGCTCCCCTCTGTCTTCGGGGTGGCCACGGTGGGCTCCTTGCACCCCCCTTGGGGATACTTTTACTGGGAGCGCGGCAGCGCTCTCCGACTTTCTCTTCTTGCCAACCCCCGGCGACGGAGCCCCACGTGCTTCGTTGTCTGTCCTTGAAAAGGTCAAAGGTTGCCTACCTTTTAGGGGCGTATCTCGGCCACCAGGTGGCTGAGATGCACTATTTTGGCATCTTCTTGCTCCTCATGATCATCTCTACCCTTCTGGAGCACTTTCCTTCGCCCTCCTGGCCTCCAGGAGGGTGAACCCAGCAGGGAGCTGTCTTCACTGGCTCCCTGGGCCAGCCTTTCACCTGGCTGTCCTCCCGGGAGTCTCTGCTCCTTGCGCTGAGGTCCAGGCTCATGTGCACTGGTCCTGGACTCCCCTTTTGGCACAATTCAGGTTCCTGGGACAGTCATGGGGGATCTTCCTTCCAACTGCCCATGTCACCAGGCTCCAGCACCAGTCTTCTTTAGCAGACATCGCCCCAGAGAGAGCTCCTCTTCCTTTGCAAGACTTTTAAAAAGAATTTGGAGGGGGCTAGCAGGGAGTCTCCGCTGCCCTATCCTGCAGCGACACATCACCTCTCTGCCCCTGCTCCCTCTTTCCTGCCCAGGTCTCTCGGATAATTCAAAATGGTGTCGTCCAGGTGTCTCATGCCATATGGAATCTGAAAAGCCCCCTTACTGCCCCCTTACTGCCTTCTCTCCAGAGCAGCTTGGTGCCTGGCACTAGTGACCGCTGCTGATGGATAACCCGCAGCTCCACCCGCCTTCTCTTTGTTGGAGAGGATACCTTCGCCCTTGGAATGCTTGCAATGAAGGGCTAGGCTGGGGAGGAAGGTCATTAATCCAGTCTGGCAGGGTCGCAACCAGCCAGGCTCTGGTTATGAGCGGAGTCAGAGGAATATGACATTTCTGGACGACCTATAAGCAGTACAGATATGGCTTTGGACTCCTCAGAATACTGCCTCTCACACAACTTACAGTGTACCTTGGTGCGTGTCTGGAATTTGTAGGCCCTAGGGAAGTGAAACTACCCCATGTGGTCCCCATCTTCATAGGAGAATAATGGAGTGTTCCTTCAATGAAAACAGTAAAGCACACTGACTTTCCGTTAAACGTGTCGTCCCATAGTATAAAGCCTATTCCATGTCACCACCCAACTCTGCATAATTCATGCAACACCATTCTATCTGTACCTGCACCTTGTCTGTGCACACCCGGAATCTCCCCGTACAACCCCTACATGTGTGCACATGCTTGTACAGATATGTCTGCATGTAACCAGCCCGGTACCCTTTACTCCGGCTGTAGCGCAGCAGCCTCCTCTCACCAGTGGGACACCGGTCAAATCCACATGCAGTCTCTTTGATCATGAGTTCACTGTGTGTGAGTCACATCTTATCAGGCTCTCCCATAGTAAAAGTTCAACAATTAGGTGTTGAAAAAGCGAAAATTCCAGGCAGCTAAGATGGTCAGAAATACCTTCTAACAATTATCTTCCTATAAAAAATCTTCTACGCAGGGGCCACGAAGCAACCTCCTAAGCGCTTTAGAGTTCATTCCACCAGAACCAAAGCTGCAACCACTCCGCTAGCTCAAGTAGTCCCTGTCTTGGACATCTGCCAGGGAGCTTCTTGAGCATCAGTGCACACATTTGCCAAGCATTACTATCTGGGCAGTCAGGTTTGATGTGATGGGCATTTTGCCCTTTTAGTCCTTCAGGAGTTTCTGGTATCACACATACATATAGGTTGCAGTCAGGAGTGACAGGAGTGATACATGGTACATCATATGAAGCATTCTCAGACACTAGTACATACAGTAGGTATCATGATGGTAGCATTCCCAGTGTTAGGGAGTTTTATACTATCTATAAGTGCTGCGGCTCCGGGTGCTTTGTGTAAGGTTTATTATGCATATGTTGTGTGCCCTTGTCTGAGTCCTTGTAGTGAGCTACTGGATGACGGCGAACTGTCAGTGCAGAACTATGTGGAGGGTTAACTTTCATCACACATGGGTAGACTGGTATAAACTGGGGGTATGCTGTGTAGGAAATTCCCTTGGAAGTGGCATAGATGGTGGAGCTAGATGTAGGCTAGAAGCATTAGAGTGCGGGCAGCTCTAAAAGGAGCAGTGTCTGGCGGGGGTAGTATGAGACATGGTAGTGGAGGTAGGAGGGGTGTCCGTTGGTTCTGGAGACGTGTTCGGTGGTGCGGTGCTAGTGGTAGTGTGTTTGAATTTGTGAAGTAGCATCGCACATTACATAGAGAGAGGTTGTTTGTGGATCCCCCTAGCCTCTTCATATCAGACGGTGTCTTCCTCGGAAGGTTCCCCATTTAGTGACTGCTCCTTCCAGGTTGCTAACTGGGGGCCTTCTGGTGCCCGCCAGTGCATAGCAAAGTTGTGTTTGGCCAGGAGAAGAATTAAAGGTGTTTTCGGCGCCAGGTTATACCTACGGCGCAGGCGTCCCATGTGTTTGTATTTGTGAGTTCTGTTACGTTGCGTATCATGGTAGGAATGTTAAAACCATATGTTTGTAACGTTGGAATGCTCCAGAACATGTGATAGCATGTCGCATTGGGGGTATGACATCTGTGGCATGAAAATTGTGTGTTCGGGAAGTAGTGTTGGAGGCGGTCAGACATGAGGTATCCGCGTGCAGTACTTAGAATTGAATATTTTTAAAATGGGCATTGCGGGAGACCGTTTTGCAGAACTTCAATGCTTATTCCCATTTCTTAATATGTAGTGATCTTTGTAATTCTTCCTCCCATTGGTGGTGTAGGTGGGTGAGGGGGGGCATATATAGCCATGTTTTATTTATTTATTTATTGTGTTTTTTATAGCATGAACATGACCCTGCAAAGGGTGTCAGAGCGCTTTACAGTAGCATTTAAACAACACTCCTAACTTTACATATTACTAGACATAGGTGTTTGCAGTAATTGCAATTCCAAAGGGCTAATAGTAACCAAAAAGTTCACTGATAGATAACCATAAAGTCTTAGAAATTTTTAAAACAATGAGAAAAAAACGGGTATAACAGACCAACATTGTACAGTGTGTTGGTAGTGTGATAATTGTGCCCGCCAGGCAGAATGAAATAAATAAAGAACAGTTTTAAGGAATTATGGGAGAAATTTCCTCATGTCAAACGATTTTGCTTCCTTTTTGCGATGGTTGGAATTCTTCTCAAGTCGGTGGGGAGGGCGTTCCAAATTCTCGGTGTGGCCCCTGAGAATGCTCGGTCATACGTTCTTTTGTTATGGAAGCGCGCAGGTTTCAGTAGTAGATCAGCCTTGCTCCTGGAGGAACGTGTGACCCTCCCGACAGCGTGAGTTTCTGGGCGAGGTAGACTGGAGTATTGTTGTGTATTGCTTTGTGGGTGATGCATGCCATTTTGAACTGGATTTGTGCTTCGAAAGGGAGCCAGTTGAGAGCTTTCAAGTGGGGGGAGATATGGTCGACTTTTTTTGATCCCGTTATGAGTCTGGTGGCTGCATTAAGACATGCTTTCAACTGGGCTGTTGAGATCTTAGGGAGTCCAGCTAAGGTTGTGCAACCATATTCAATCCTTGAGATGACCAATGCTTGAACTGCTGTTTTAAGGTCTGCTTTATTTAAAAAAGGTTTTAGTTTTCATAAGTAACTCAAGTGGAATCTGGCGTTTTTTGCCATTGTGTTGATATGTACAGACATATTAAGGTTTTTGTCCAGAATGATACCCAGAGATTTAGTTGACTCCACAATCTTCGGAGTGCACTTTAGAGCAGTGATGAGGTTGGACCATCCTGCCGTCAATGTTTTGCTTTTTTTAGGGGTAATCAGGAGGAATTCAGTTTTTGAGCGTTTAGTTTTAGGTGGTTCTTGGTTAGCCATTGTAGTGTTCTTGTTAAGAGCTAGGTTCATTGTCTTTATATCATCAGTCGAGGCAATCTTAATGTATAGCTGAGTGTCATCAGCATACATATGGAAAGCAATGCTAGCTTTTTGAAGTATTTCCGTAAGAGGTTCTACGTATAGATTAAAGAGTGATGTAGATAGCGTTGAACCTTGTGGAACTCCTATAGTGTTGTCAGTTGCGCTTGAAAGGGTCTGGTTGACAGTAAATTTTTGTGATCTATTCTCCAGAAAGGAGCTGAACTAGGATAGCAGTATACCCTCAAATCCCATCCTGTTTTTCAGACGATCGAGTATATAGGCATGGTTTACCGTGTCGAAAGCTGATGACAAGTCCAGTAGGATTAGTAGGCATGTTTCATTATGATCATGAGCCAGTAAAGCGTCGTCTACTATGTGCAGAATCGCAGTTTCTGTACTGTGGTTTGGACGGAAACCGGATTGGCAATCATTTAGAAGCTTGAAATCAGAGATGTGTAGGCTCAATTGTTGTTGGACACATTTTTCCATAATTTTGGCCAACATGGAAATATTGGTAACCGGTCTAAAATTGTTCGCATCTAAGAGGTTCTCAGACAGTTTTTTTAAAAGCGGGATGACTTGCCCTGTTTTTAAGCAGGCCGGTATTTGACCTTGTGACATCGAGCCGCTAAGATTTCCATATTAATTCTTCTAGTGTCCCTTGTCCACTTTTTAGGTCGAAGGCCTAAAAGGCTGCGCTTGCGCAGACTTAGGTCTGAGATTTAATGACTCTCAGTAGCGCAGAAGGTCCCGCCTCCCTGCCCTGTCTCTCCTTCATTGGCTGGCTTCCTAAACGGAGGTCAGCCATTGGAGGAGAGATCAGTCACTCCGATGTAGCCCCGTCCTTTTCGGATTTGGGGGCGTAATTTTGATGTTCTTTAGACAGTGACGTCGTCCGTCACTCGGAACATCAAAACCACGCCCCCAAATCCGAAAAATGCCGTAAGCTTTGTGACCGCCATTGTTGCCCAGCCAGCGCCGAGTAAGGAGGCCTCCGTTCGAGGCCCACGCATCCTTTTGTCCCATATTTCTACCGGTGACTGCAGGCAGCCCTGATGCGGTGCGTAAGGAGGCCTCCGTTCGAGGCCCACGCATCCTTTTGTCCCATATTTCTACCGGTGACTGCAGGCAGCCCTGATGCGGTGCTCTGCGAGAGGCGGACTGTGTATCGGCAACCGGGAGAGAAGCAAGGACACGCAGCTGCCCTCCACCGCCCTCCTCCAAATGAATATCTGCCAGTACAGTGTAAGTGCTTACGAAGGGAGACCTCATTCGAACTGACATTTCCCATTCCCGTTTCATAGTATCCTACTTTCCCCAAATTCTCAACCAGTGGACGACTAAAGAGGGGGAGGGGACAACAGATCTGCTTCCGGCCCGGGCGCTCTGTGAGTAAAGCCCAGCTCCGGTTTCAGAGCGCCTGAATTCAGCAAAGTAAGCGCCGAAAACAGACTCCGGCTCCCGGGGGACATTTCAGCCTCTTCCACTACAAAATGTTCTCTCTTCCCCTGCACCTCCCAACAACCGTCAGAGGGGGCTTAAGTGAAATCCATATACACTGCTCACAAGGCCCCGCTGAGCACATCTTCCACGCCCGGCGTCACTTGGAAACAAAGCGGCCCAGTCGCCTCCCCTCGCCCGCCCTCCCCTGTAGCCCTTTCTTGTGCCACGGCTGCGGGTTGTTACGCTTAGGCGAGCTTAGAGGATTTGGGCAAACACCGCTTCGAGCTGTTGATTAGCGTCGTGGCGCTTGGGTTTAATTGGCGCGCGGTGTAATGGCGCGGAATCCGGGAGGTGCTTTAATTAACAGCGCAGAGGCGGCTCCAGGCTCCTGTCAATACTGCAAGCCTTTGTTCTGGGGCCAGGGATCGGTTCTCTGTCGATGGCAGCCGGCTCCTGCGAGATGCCTCAGGATCAAACCGTGAATACTTTACCGGCTCCTCGAGGATAGCTCATAGCAAAACCCTCTAGTGGCGTTTTAACTGAGCGCTGACGGGTAGCATGAGACAGACAGCCCGACAGAATGACTTCAATTTACCAAGCCAGGGGGAGGGGACGTGACATCACACACCTCTGAACCCGCGCCCCCCTTTGCTACAGAAAGGCTGACCACCTCTCACACCTTTCACTTGTCGACTCTCATCTGGCTGCAGAGAGATGCAAGGGAAAGAACTCTGTTCAGCAAATATTTATGAAAGGCCTATGTATTTAATTATTTCAGTGTATTGGGGGCGCTCCGGCAGGCAAAATTATATTCTGCCTACACAGACAAAATCTACACCCGGGAAGACGCCATGTTCTACGACAGCTGAGGGGCGGCTCCGGCCTGCCTGGTCTGTAAACTGAGAAAAGCCTGTGAGAAATAAGATATACGGCTTAAGGCGCGAGCTGTTGGGAGTGAAGTGACGCCCCCATCACTTTCAGTATAAGCTGTTCCCGGGACTACCCATGCTAATGAGTGAAACCATCATAAATAACCCAGTAACTGCAAATGCTTCTTTCTGAACTGTGCATTAACAAAGCCATCGACTTTTCATAGTTAATGTATTTTACAACCGAGCTGTACCTTTGCACATTGTTTTGTGTTACGCCACGTAGAAAGGGTGCTCTTGAACCTTCAGGTTGTTTTTACCAGTTGCCTCCTTAAAAGACAATGATTGAGAGTGACAGCAGAGTGATGCCCCCCTCCCCCGTTGTCTGTGTCTCCTTTCCCGCCCCTCCCCCTCCCGCTGTCCGTGTCTCCTTTCCGCCCACCCCACCCCCGCTGTCCGTGTCTCCTTTCCGCCCCCCCCCCCCCCCCCCATGCCCCCGCTGTCCGTGTCTCCTTTCCGGCCACCCCCCCGTCCGTGTCTCCTTTCCCGCCCCCAACGTCCGTGTCTCCTTTCCGGTATCCCCCCACAGCTGAGGTGAAGTAAAGTAGGCACCTGCTCTGAAGTTGACATTTGTGCACCGGGGTGCCGGACTGTTGGACCAGGGTGCCGGACTGGTCGGGGGTAGATACGTGTGCACGGGGACCAGGGGGCTGAATGCTGTGCGGTGGGCATTATTGCACGGGGGACTGCTGTGGACACTAGTGCAAGTGAGGCAGTGTCCTTCCTGTACCACTTCGGGACGAGCACCGGTGAGAGGGGCCAGGGGTTTGCTCCGCTCTGTGGGAGCACTAGTGCACGGGAACCTAGGAGCTGGCATCTGTCTTTATGTATGATGTGTGTGTGCCGCTAGCCGTGTCTCCTTTCTCCCCCCCCCCCCCCCCCGCTGTCCGTGTCTCCTTTCCGGCCACCGCCCCCCCTCCCCCCCCCCCCCTGTCCGTGTCTCCTTTCCTGCACGGGGACCAGGGGGCTGACTGCTGTGCGGTGGGCATTATTGCACGGGGTCCAGGGCGCCGAACTGCTGTGGACACTAGTGCAATTGAGGCAGTGTCCTTCCTGTACCACTTCGGGACGAGCACCGGTGAGAGGGGCCAGGGGGTTGCTCCGCTCTGTGGACCTAGGACGTGCACCATCCTGGTAGAACACTCGTGAACAGAAGACGGAGGTGTCAGTCTTCCATCGGCTCTGCAAGGATGAAGGTCCAGGGAGTGTGTCTAACCCTCCTCGCCCTTCCTCTCATCGTTAAGGCGTCTGGAGGAGGTGAGTCCACAGGGGACATGTTGGGGTGTCTCAGTCTTTGCAGGGTGCATTCTCCCCCCTCCATCCCTTCAGGAACTCTTGCGCATTGCAGGAGTTCGGTAGAGAGGGCAGTAAGGAATCTATCTGCATACACCCACACATTGTAAATCACAAAGCTAGTTCTGAAGTACAATTTGGCCTTATGGCCAGAGCTGCTGACTTTGGACTTGGACAACGAGGTTCCATTCCTGGCTTTAGCTCAACAACCTGTGATTCTGGGCAAATTACTTATTCTCCCTGCGCTTTAAAACAGAGAGTAATATAATCTGGGGCTCATGCAAAGCGCTGTAAGGACCCTGGGCTAAATTTGCGCTATAAAAAAATCAATAGATCCGATGTTTGGGCTTTGGTACCCCTGACATTGCTCGTCTACCCGTAGTCTAAAGCCAGTAGAAGTAACAGGAAGTATACTGGGCTGTTGCAACTCTGTTTCCAAACTGTTCCTGGCTTAATGCCCCTATGTAAAGGCCGTCAGGATAGATGAGTTTAATATTTACTGATGAAACATGCAGTGATCTCCAAGTCATTGAATTCGAATCTTGGCAAGGCTGGCTCTGACTTTCACCCTTCTGAGGTCGGTAAATTAGGTATTATTAAAGTGGGCGATAGTCACATTATTGTTTACAGTATTTAAAAACGGAAGGAGTGTGGTATGAAGCGTTATATTAAAATTAATGTATTCTGCCATGCAATTATATTCAATATTTTTATTGATAATGGCCCAAAAATTATATATTTGAAGGTTGTTTTTCAGCTGATGTGTACACAGCATCCTGCTCAGACGGTGCTGTGCTGTTGTGTACTACATGGTATTGACACTCTTCACACGGTCACATCGGGTGATGAGACATTTTTGCACGATGAACAGCCATGTGATTTGGAACACCTTACATCTAGCTTTCCAGGTCATGGGTGGTAGCTCTGCACTGTTGTAACTCAGTGCAGTGTTTTCAGCTTTGATTGGAGGCAGCATCGGGTACTTTTGGTGGTTCTGTTGGGGTTGTTAACTGTAGTTCCTGAGCTGCTTTGACAAAGTCAACTCTCAAAAGCCACGGCCAACCTTAATGGCTCATGCCCAAAACCTAAAGGATCACACTTTCAAAACATTACAAGTTTGCCAGGCCTTTGTAGGCCAGTGCACCTTCCTGTCTCTCTCCCACTCTGTCTCACACACACACACACTCTCTCTCTCTCTCTCTCTCTCTCTCTCTCTCTCTCTCTCTCTCTCTCTCTCTCTCTCTCTCTCTCTCTCTCTCTCACACTCACACTCACTCACTCACTCACTCACTCTCACACACTCTCACACACACTCTCACTCACACACACACACTCTCACTCACACACACACACACACTCTCACACTCACACACTCTCTCACACTCACACACACTCACACACACACACACACACTCTCACACTCTCGCACACACACTCACACACTCTCGCACACACACTCACACACACTCACACTCACACACACTCTCTCACACACTCACACACTCTCTCACACACACACTCACAAACACACACTCTCTCTCACAAACACACACTCTCTCTCACAAACACACACTCTCTCTCTCACAAACACACACTCTCTCTCTCACAAACAC
>NC_141687.1:406526768-406780550 GCF_964263255.1 Lissotriton vulgaris
CTGTTTTCCTGAAGAAGAGTTGGAGTTTCATCACTAGAGTTGTAGCAGACTGTCGCTGTAGTTTGGGTTGGATGACTAGATTCCATCTCTGTCGATTTCAACTGTATCCATAGTCTGTATGTTCCCAGGTGGCACAGTGCTAGCTTGGGGCTTAGTGTTAGGCTGGATCCTTTTTAGAGTGGGGACTTCGTTTTTTAGTGTTAAGAACATTTCGTCAAAGCGTTCCAGATCTTTATTGGCAGCTTGAATGAGAAACGAGTCATTTTTATAACGCATAATATTTAAAGTATCCCTACATTTCCTAGACGGGGTGAAGACCAACTTCGTTCCATAGGGAATGTTTTTTGGATCCCATTTGCTTGATACGTGTATGACCAGGTGTGTCCTCGGTTCATTGTCCACTATGTGCCAGATGCAGTGACAGTCGGCAACCACCTGTCTGTGGAAGAGGAAGTGCCTCAAGGAAGTTCATATTCTGGTGCAAAGTCCTCGAAGGGGATTGTAGTGTAGTATCTATATTCCCAATAGGCTCTGCGCATTGGAATAATATATTCAGCAGTGTAGACGTAGGACTGAGGTCGACTAGGTGTCTACTGACTATATTAGACTTAAGGTTTGCCAGCTAGCTCAGAGGTCACTAGAAACTTTCTCGAATAAACAAGGAGGAGTTTAACCTCCCTGGATAGACAAGAAGGGATTATCTTCTGACAACCATATAACATGACAATTTTGCTCCCTCAGAATAAGAGTGTATCTCTAGAGTCGTGTGAAACAATAGACAGCTATTTCACTCAGTCAATCGTGCGTACTTAGTTTCACCAGAGTGCAGAGAAAAGAGACGGGAGTTTTCTATAAAAAGGTGTAATTTATTGAGCAGTCTTCTTTCTCATGCAAGACATATGAATTGCCATAATTGCAATACTTAATGTAAAGTAAAGTGCGTACAGTAAAAGGAGTATTATGAAACAATACTGTAAAAGCATTGATATGGTTTCTTAGCCATAAGATACTTTAAAATGGATAAAATATATACATACATATATACATTGACTAACGTACTCAACTGGTGCTTCTAAATACGCCTACCCCGTGTGGAATTTTAGTTTGCGATCTGAACATCATCTGCGCCAGCTTGTCACCTATGCACTACGCGCACGGCAGCCATTCTGGGTCACCTATGTATTACGTGCACGGCAGCCATCTTAGATATCATGGTCTCCCTGTCCACGACCGATCGCCAGCGCGCCCCTCTGACTCAGCAAGCATCCTCCGCGCGCCCTGGCTCCCCCCTCCCTCCTCCTTATGAGCATGACCCATCTGCATGACCCTGTCCTTAAGAGTCACGCCAGCGCCTGACCAACACCTCCTCTCCTCCCATGAATGCCCCTCTGTTGATAAACCTCCCCTCTGCGCTGGATTGTCCACGCAGCATGAATACCACTCCATTGATGGCCCCTCACCCGGTGTCCGACTGTCCACACAGGTCCGAGGCCACTGCCTAAGCCGGGAGATATCATTTACTGCCCCTTATTGCACGAGGTCGCTCTCCTTCAAAGGACCCTCTATTGATCCAGGGCTCCCCACCCCCCCTGTGACATAATCAGGCGCACACATCCTAAGACTCGACGAAGCACTCAGCTGCGTGATGACTCTCTCTCTTATCAGCAGGTTGAGGACCTCCATTGTGAATGTATATGGGGGTGGGATTAACACGAGGATTACGGGGATGTCTTTTCCCATGCCTTACAAAGTTGTGATTGTATTAAAGGAAGGTCACATGCCATAAACCAGTGTATAAGAGGCCAGGCCCCTGAGTGGCTGTTAGAGCACCTCGAGACGATACCTTGTTGTCTGATCTGATGTGTTCTGCTCCGTCGGAATAAACTTCTGTTTCCTGCCTTCTGGTCTCCGGCGCCTGCCTCATTGCTTGGTAAACTTGAATGGTACAAGGGCGGTTAGCGCCGGGCAATCTTGAGAAAGGTCCTAGCCCTACCTTTTTCTACAAATTGGCGTCCCAAAGCGTGGGGCCCATCAGCGACACGTGGATCCAGTGGGAGAGGTCCCGATGACAGAGTGAACGACTGCAACGATCGGGAAGAGCTCATGTCCGATAGACCCTCGTCTGACAGCCGATCATCCGACCTTCACTAGTTCTGAACAGACCTCTCTCGAGTGATCTACGGTCCTGACTGGGAACCATCAGGAGTGCCGCGAACATCACGAAGGAGAGAGGACGATCGGGCGCTGGATCCAGAGGACAGGAAACCGTCCATGCGGTCCGGGTAAGGTCGTGTAAACACGACGAATTGAGGAAAATTGTTTTTGTTTGGATAATACTAGTATTACGCTTTGTTGAAACCTCTGGAGATTCGCTGTCTGCAAACGGGGAAAAACAAACAGGCTCTCTCTTTGCAAACAGTGAAGGATAGGTAACGCAGACTTTTGTCCCCATTGTAATTCGTCGTGCCTATCTTCCTCCCCCACTGTTTCCCGAACTGTCGTTCGTGGATTATTGTCTGGAGATTCTTTGGCTGCAAACAGGGAAGAACAAGGTCTCTCTTTGCAGGTAGAGAAAGAGTGGGTAGCGATAACTTTTCGTGCCCACTTATTCTCCCCACTGAATTGTTTGATTGGCCGATTGTTCGGTATTGGTTCGTTTGAGGTATTCACCGCCGCCAAACAACGGAGAATAGAAATATTCTGCCTAGTCTTTGCCCGCTGTGATAAGATAGGTAGTGCAGACTTTTGTCCCCGGTGTAAACCGTCATGCCTATCTTCTCCCCACTGGTTGGTAGCCTGTTTAGCCCGGACCGCTTATTAGAGATGAACCATCCAGCTCCACTGGAGGGCACCCCTAATAGGACATGTTCACTAAGTATGGACTAGTCGCTATAGCTTACACTAGACTATGGCATAAATATACGAAAAAGAACCCTGAAAGTCAGTGGCCACTGATAGGTTCCTTTAGTGAAAATAAAATAAAAACATTAGAAACAGCGCTCCAGAAGAATAAGACCACGCCCACTATGCTCGACAGTATCGGCATGTGGCGCAAAGAAACGGAACAACGAAAGAAAAGAGAAGAAGCAAAAGTAGGGAAAGAACTACGAAAGGCAGCCCACCTAGCCGCTAAGCAACTAGAAGAAGAAATAAAAGAAAGAAAAGAAGCTACACAAAACCAAGAATCAGGGTCAACAGGCCAATGTCCTGTTAGGACCCCCTCTGCGCTCTACCCTGAACTACCCTCCAAACAACGGACAAACGATGAGCTATTGCTAGGTCCACCGATCATCTACATGCCCCCTCCATATGCTCCCAGCCAACAAAACCTGCAAGCCCCGAGTGTGAGTGAAAGTGACCCTAGTGCAAGTGCACCGGCCCTCACGGCCTCCGCACCAGCCGCATTAACAACTTCATTAGGCGACCCCGAGGCTAGCAAACAATCATCAGCCAGGTTAAATAGGTTAAGCAAAGATGAGCGGGATGGGATCGACAAAATAGCAAAGACATTGGTAGAACGAAGGGAGAGCGAAGAATACACAATGAGCGTGTATAATTCACATGCCGACAGCCACAGACGGCATTTTATTTTGCGATTCAGCTTCCACACCCTGAACGCGTATGAAGATAGGTATCAGAGTAAGGGTCCCGCTAAACTAACAACACTGTATAGGAAGATTGATGTCGGAGATGGGACTGAACGTGAGGCGACGGAGCTCTTCATGCAAATGCTCGAGGTCTTCCGCCACCTCGCCGAACAGAAACCAGAAACCAAGGTTACGGCCCCTGAAACAACCTCGGCAGAGGTAGCCAATACTATGATGCCTATCAGAGAAGCGGCTCCTTACTGGATCCCGCCACGGGGCCAGGGAACGAGCGATGATATTAATAATGAACATGCAAAGGGAAGGGTTGTGTACAATTGGGTTTACCAACCATGGGACCGACAAGACATCCTAACCTTCAAGCAAACCTTGCCCGACTTAAGAAAGAACCCGACGGCATTTTATACTGAATTAGGCACAGCCTTGGGTTCGACAATAATGACTTTAGCAGATATTGACTTGTTCTTTGGGTTATGCCTGCCAGCTGATGTGTGGAAGCAAATCCGGAAAGTCGACCACACGGATCTGTTTGGACATACCTGGGACCAACTCGGTAAACTAGATAGACAGCGAGAGCCGGGGAGTAAACCAGTGAAGGACATACTGGAACTCCCAGACAAACTGGTCCAGAAGCTAAAAACCCTGGTCCCGGAAAGAAAAGTAGACTGGTCGATAGTCACGGCCTGTCGACAGAAACCCCAGGAGGATGTGTCAGAATACTTCTCCCGATTCGAGACAGTGTTCTCCGACTACAGTGGCCAAGACATGACCACCGCAACCGGACAACATCTGTTTGTGCAAAATTATGTAAAGGGACTAACGCAAGAAGTCTCCCAAAAACTGCAGACGAGTGAGAGTAGTTGGGGAGCCTCCAAACCCGCAGCCATCCTTCAGATGGCTCAGTATTACGAGCACCAAAAGAATGAGAATGATAGGGCGTCCGAGAAAAAGAAGAAAGATTTGAAGGAAAGGGTAATGATAGCCCAGATACAGGGTATAGCACTAGGACGGGAACACCAAAGGGGGAACTACCAATCAACCACCCCCAGAGAACTACCTCCTAAAGATCACACCCCAGCACCCCACACTGGACGTAGAGACGTTAGCAATGACCAATGCGCCTTCTGCAAAGGGCTCGGTCATTGGAAATTTCAGTGTCCAGTTCTGACAGAAATGAACAGAAATAGGGAATCCAGGGATGTGGCGGGTGGTCCGAGGAATAGAATACAGGGACGAGGGAGCCCCAACGACACCAATAATGACAGATCAGGAAGACTGAACACATTTGACCGTCCCCGACAGAACCAATATCAGCTATCCGAAGGTGAACATGCCCCCGACTTTGCATAGGACTGCCAGGGGCAAGGGAGGGATCCAGTCGAGCTCTGTGTTGACCAGCAAGGTCCTTATGTCACCGCTAAGGTCTTGGGTACAGAGTCTCCATTCTTGGTAGACACTGGGGCGACACGTAGTGTGTTATCAAAACGACTGATTCCAAGGGCACCCTTGTCTGGCTCACACATAACGTCGATAGGTTTCGATGGGACGCCCTCCACTAACCCCCTGTCCGTACCTATTACCTTTGACCTAGAAAACAACACTACTGACGCGACATTTCTCCTTTCCTCCAACTCCCCTGACGCCATTATGGGCATTGACTTACTGAAGCATTTTCGAGCTACCATTAGGTGTTCCCCAGATGGAATACGAGTCATCCTGTACGACAACCCAGACATGCCCAGATCCCGCCCCCCACGACACATGTGCCCTATAACTGACGCTGACCTATCCCTGCTTGACACCCTACCTTCGTACCTGTGGGCCAAAAATGACTCCGATGTGGGGCGAATGATGATTGACCCTATTCACATAACTGTACGACAGGACGCTATGCTCCCGAAACTCCCGCAGTATCGGATATCGCCAGAGGGTGAGAAGGCACTGGTAGCGATCATTCAGTCTCTGGTAGACGCAGGAGTGGTTGAAGAAGTGGTTAGCAACGTCTGCAACAGCCCAATCCTACCTATTGTTAAGAAGCAAGGTGAAGGAGATGAGAAAGCGTACCGCTTCATCATCGACTTGCGAGAGATTAACAAAGTAGTTGTACCCCAATATCCTGTGGTATCTGATATCACCACCATTCTAACCCTCATCCCGTCCACTGCCACCACCTTCACTGTTATCGACCTTAAGAACGCGTTTTTCTCTATCCCCATCCATCCAGACAGCCGTTATCTCTTCGGCTTCACTTTAAAATCCCGTTCGTACCGATTTTGTAGAGCTCCCCAGGGGTACACTGAAAGTCCCAGCATTTATAGCCAAGCCCTCAAAAGACAGTTGGATGCCTTCCAGCTACCAGAGGGAGTGGTGTTGATCCAATATGTCGATGATATCCTTTTGGCGGCTGACACCACCCCGCTTGCAACGACAGCCACCGTTCAACTCCTACACTTTCTTGCAGAAAATGGCCATAAAGTCTCCAAAAAGAAGTTACAGTTCTGCCAGCCACAGGTGACTTACCTAGGCCATCTTCTGTCCAAAGAAGGGAGAAAACTTACACCCGACCGAATCCAAACCATCCTAGATACCCCCATCCCGAAAACACAAAAGCAGGTCCGCTCTTTGGTTGGCCTGACATCTTTTTGCAGACAGTGGTTGCCTAACTACAGCCTCATTGTGAAACCATTACTTGCCCTACTGACCAAGGATGCCCCCTCCCCGTTTCCTTGGACCGCTGAGTGTCAAGCCTCTTTTAAGGAGTTACGGGATGCACTCTGCTCAGCGCCCGTCCTCGGAACGCCGGATTACTCCAAACCCTTCTCCCTCTTCACCCACGAAAGGGAGGGATGCGCATTGTCTGTCCTAACTCAATCAATTGGTCCTAAGCAGCGCCCTTGTGCCTACTTCTCCGCCACTCTTGATCCTGTAGCCAGAGCTTTGCCTGCCTGCCTTCGAGCAGTAGCTGCCGCTGCTGTCTCTATCCGTCAGAGCGAGGGAATTGTACTTTCCAACACTCTCACAGTGCTAGTACCCCATGCAGTTGACACCCTCTTGAACCAGACCAAAACCCAGCACCTGACTAGCGCCCGGCTGACAGGGTATGAACTGACGCTACTTGCACCCCACATCACGCTAAAGAGATGCACGACTTTGAATCCTGCCACATTGTTACCCCTGCCTGAAAATGACCCTGACCTTCCTCCCATCCATGACTGTGTGACCCTCACGGACGAACAAACTAGGAGTAGGGTTGACCTCCGAGACACTGCTTTTACTGACCCCGACGGAGAGCTATGGGTAGACGGCTCATGCATCAAACTCCCAGATGGCACCACTTCAGCTGCCTATGCAGTAACGACAGCCCGAACAGTAGTTGAGACAGCCTGCATCACACAACGATCTGCCCAAGCAGCAGAGCTGATAGCCCTCACTCGAGCATGCATCATAGCCGCAGGGACCACCACGAACGTATATACGGACAGCCAGTATGCCTTCGGAGTGGTCCACCATTTTGGGCTCCTGTGGAGGGAGAGGGGATTCCTGACGTCCCACGGCACCCCGATCCTCCACGGAGATTTAGTTTCCGCCCTGATTGAAGCAGTTCTCCTCCCCAAACGATTAGCGGTGATAAAATGTCAGGCACACAAAAGGGTGACAGACTTAGTTGGACAAGGGAATGCATTGGCCGACATTACTGCACGAACCACAGCTGAAAATAGGACGGTGACTCGCATGTACGTGACCAGGTCACAAGCAGAAACATGGAGTGACACAAGGACAATGATCAGAGACATACAATCGGCCAGCACCCCTCACGAGCTGACTAAATGGGCAGGGGTGGGTTTGAAGGATGAGGAAGGCTGTTGGCGAACGAAGGATGCAAGCAAATGGATGCTGCCCGACTCATATCTGATTCCCATACTGACCATGGCTCACTCCCCCGCACACATAGGATCTGCACCCATGATTGAACTCATTTCCAAAGTCTGGCATAACGACAAAATCCCTGACTCAGCCAGACGCCTAGTTCAGCAGTGCCTTATCTGTCTGCAACACAACCCCGGGAAAGGGACTGTAGTGCCCCGGGGAGGGTTCGGGACCCCCAATCACCCCTTTGAGGTCCTTCAGATGGATTACATCCAACTAGAGAGATGCCAAAACCTGAAGTATGTACTAGTCATCGTATGTGCCTTCAGCAAATGGGTAGAAGCCTATCCAACTCGTGACAACACTGCCATGACTACTGCCAAAGTACTACTGAAGGAATTCTTCCCTCGCTATGGCCTTTGCCGAATTTTGTGGAGCGACAATGGCCCCCACTTCATAGCTGAGGTTATCCAGCTAATCCTGAAAGGGTTGGGGGTGAAGCAACGATTCCATGCGGTCTTCCACCCCCAATCCGCTGGTCTAGTGGAACGCCACAATGCCACACTCAAGCTGAAACTGGCAAAAATAGTGGCCACCACTGGACTTAACTGGCCGGATGCCCTCCCACTGGCTTTGTTATCAATGCGCTCCACTCCCACCAAGCACCATTTGACCCCCTACGAGGTCGTGTTTGGGCGGCATATGAATCTCTGGACTGCCCCCAAACCGACCTCCATTCATGACGTCCCAGACGTCCTACTATCTGATTATTTGTGCAAGTTGACTAAAACGTTGTCTGTCATTCATCAACAGGTGCAGCAGGCCATCCCCGATGCTTCCAGGGGCCCCGGTCACGACATCCAACCGGGAAATTTTGTATTGATACGAAATTTCCAGCGAACCAAGAGTCTGGAACCTCGGTGGACGGGCCCCTGGCAAGTGCTGATCACCACCCGAACGGCACTCCGAGTGGAGGGGAAGAAGCACTGGCTGCACGCGCATCATTGTCGGAAGGTCCCTGCAAACCTGGCCACGACAGAAAACGTCAGCACCCAAGAAGAGCTCCTGAACAAAGACCGACCGATATTGGACTGTTATCCAGATACTGGGGCACTCGAACTTGCAAAGTTCTCTGATCCTACTGTGCCATCCAGAGAAGGGTATTTCCTGCGTCGAAAGGAGGGAGTCTCGGCTAAGTAGGCCACGGACTAAGTTAAAATCTCAGAACGGTGACCTACACACAATCAAGGGTTACCGGGAGAGAAGCTAAACGAGGTCTGTGGTTCTGCCCACTACCGAGCCCCTTGAAGGTGATGGAAGCGCCAAATAAGAAGATGATGGAAGCGCCAGATAAGAAGATGATGGAAGCAACGGGAAATACCCAGTATAGAAACCCAAAGACTGACAACCTGCACAAATCGAAGACAATTGCACTCTTCATTGTCTTCCTCTTCTGCCTCCTTCTCATGACCTCCTTCTGGATTCTGGAAGAGAGCACACCGGCTCATGAGACATTGCTACCTACTGCACAGCCAACACCTCTGAAAGAGCATCACCTAATCTCTCTGTCGCCTCAGCTCCGAGAAAGGCGCAGGGAATTCTGGAACAATTCCTTCGTGCAACTGTTGCACCAACATAACCTTGCTGCAAATGCTACGAACTGTTGGATCTGTGGGTTGCTCCCGCATGCCACTGGACACTCCATCCCCTTCATCCCTTCACCCTTCTCAGTTCACGGCTCTTGCCTCGCCTGGTTGATCCTCATGCAAGAGAGCCACAGGGACAACGCCACCTCCGGCCGGACAGTGTCACACTTCTACTCTGGGTTTTGGCTGAACAAAACAGGAAAGACCCCAGCTGCCCTGTGTCCTGCGCTCGCAGGCGCCACCTTCATCAAAGACATTCCAGCCAAAGAACGAGTCGAAGTACAGGTGCTCCACAATCCAGCCAGAACCACCTTCACTCATCTGCAAAAGCAAACTACTGCCACTCTAACTGTGGCCCTGTCCGTTATCAATGTCACAGGTCTCGTGTGTCTCGAAGGCCATGGAACGCAGCTGGTGGGTCACAGCGCCTGCCGAATCACCAGAACATTGGACTCAGCTGACCCCCCTTCCTTTGTTGCTTCTCCAAACATGTACTTTGTGTGTGGCACCAAGGCTTACACCTGGCTCCCGAAAGGCTGGAAGGGCACCTGTTATATTGCCTTCGTTCTTCCACCCACATATGTAGCCCCTGCCAACCACCACCGGCAGAGGCGTGCAGACGACCTTGGGCAAGCCGACTCCACTGGAGCACAGTTCCTGGATGCAGCAAAGGGACTTGTTCCTCTGTGGGGCCCAATGGCAAACAGCCGTGCTATCCGACACCTGACCCAGGCAGTAGAAACAACGATCAACATCACTGCTGGCATCCTCGCCAACAACACTGCGGAGCTTCAGGCGGTCCGCCTCGTGACCCTCCAAAATCGTCTTGTCTTAGACGTGGTCCTGGCCGACCGAGGAGGAGCATGCCGCATCATCGGATCCAGCTGCTGCACCTACGTGCCTGACAACTCGCCTTCAGTCTACAAAGCCATTGAACACCTCCACAGACTGTCCTCAGAGGTTCACCAAGAGCAGGAAGGATGGTCGCTTGGGAGCTGGTTTTGGGACACATTGAAAAATTGGGGTTGGAAGCTGTTTTCCTTCGTGCTGATACCTATTGTAATATTATGTGGGTGTTGCTTAGGTATCCAATGTCTGCCACCATTGTTCGGCCTTGTTTCCCACTGTATGTGCCCAAAGACTTTGGACTTCCGAAATGAGCACATGAGCCCCCTCTATGAAGTAGAGATACGTGGTCTTATGGGGATAGTTCCGAACTGACAAGTTGGCGAGATATGTTAAAAGGGAGGACTGTGGAATTTTAGTTTGCGATCTGAACATCATCTGCGCCAGCTTGTCACCTATGCACTACGCGCACGGCAGCCATTCTGGGTCACCTATGTATTACGTGCACGGCAGCCATCTTAGATATCATGGTCTCCCTGTCCACGACCGATCGCCAGCGCGCCCCTCTGACTCAGCAAGCATCCTCCGCGCGCCCTGGCTCCCCCCTCCCTCCTCCTTATGAGCATGACCCATCTGCATGACCCTGTCCTTAAGAGTCACGCCAGCGCCTGACCAACACCTCCTCTCCTCCCATGAATGCCCCTCTGTTGATAAACCTCCCCTCTGCGCTGGATTGTCCACGCAGCATGAATACCACTCCATTGATGGCCCCTCACCCGGTGTCCGACTGTCCACACAGGTCCGAGGCCACTGCCTAAGCCGGGAGATATCATTTACTGCCCCTTATTGCACGAGGTCGCTCTCCTTCAAAGGACCCTCTATTGATCCAGGGCTCCCCACCCCCCCTGTGACATAATCAGGCGCACACATCCTAAGACTCGACGAAGCACTCAGCTGCGTGATGACTCTCTCTCTTATCAGCAGGTTGAGGACCTCCATTGTGAATGTATATGGGGGTGGGATTAACACGAGGATTACGGGGATGTCTTTTCCCATGCCTTACAAAGTTGTGATTGTATTAAAGGAAGGTCACATGCCATAAACCAGTGTATAAGAGGCCAGGCCCCTGAGTGGCTGTTAGAGCACCTCGAGACGATACCTTGTTGTCTGATCTGATGTGTTCTGCTCCGTCGGAATAAACTTCTGTTTCCTGCCTTCTGGTCTCCGGCGCCTGCCTCATTGCTTGGTAAACTTGAATGGTACAAGGGCGGTTAGCGCCGGGCAATCTTGAGAAAGGTCCTAGCCCTACCTTTTTCTACACCCGGTGTACCTGACCAAAGCCTAATACGTGGGAAGGAGTAAGTAAGTAGCAGTTTAAGTTAAGTTGGTTTTGCCAAGAATCTGATTCAAGAATTCTCTGTAAGGGTTTAGTCAGCTCCGTACCTGGGTAATAGAATGCAGGAGGTCTGGTATCTCTTTTTCAGGACTCGATATCCCAGCAGCCCGCGAAGGCGGCTGAGAACACCGTAGCTGGATTTCTCGGCAGGAGAAAAGACAGCGTCTCTCTCTCAGTGCGTCAAAAGGGAGGGGCAGCGTCCGTGGGCTCTCGCATCAGCTGGGCTCTCTGGCAAGAAGATAGCTGCTCGGCTCCAAAACCACCACCGTGTGTTTGCTTAAGGCAACGTTGGTATATTTATACCTGAAAGGTGCCGGGTTTGACGTAAGGTTGGACATAAGACGTCAATAAAGATGTCACTAAGAACTGGCCGTTCTTACAGTGCTTCACAGGAGTTCTAGGACGAAATCAAAACATAAGCAAACAGGGTATTCCCAAGTTGCTGTAGGTTTGGTTTGTTTAGAGAACTCGTGCTTTCTAGGAGTCGATGGGAGTAGCCATGCTGTGCTTTGGATTGCATGGGCTATTACTGAATATGAATCAGATTCTTATGCCTTTGTCAGGACATTATTGATTATAACCTCACAAGGGCATAAATCGGGAATATCGAATTAGGGTCCTAGATAAGAACACAACACCCACTTCACGAATTGATGTCCATCATTACTAAAAACTAAGCAATATTAAACATTCAAAGGTGCATGCGTGTTTTCCGACCCACCCCAAAATACATATTTCGCATTTGAAATGGTATACGGTAAATACACGGAAATGAGTATTTGTACTGTACGCGTTTCAAGCAGTGTTTTCATTCAGATAAATGCATATAGGTATCAGCTGAACGAATTGCGAAAATTACACATGAAATGGCTCTAAATACAGAAAAGAAGGTCGAGACCATTTCATCACATATTTATACAGTTGCTGTAAATGTGCTAGAGGCTGAGGTAATATATTGTCTCTAGAGTTCCTAAAAATAGAAGCTCTGTTCTTTAAGAATAGTTCTACTTTAAGCAGAGTACATGTGCCAGAAAAAGGTAAATATTTTGGCAGTTGAAAAAAAAATAATTTCGCTTTCAGGGGAGAAAATAGTTCCAAATGTTTTCAGTAGCTTTTGTTTTTCAAAGCTGAAGGCCGAATTCAGAGTTCAGGGGAACGTTGTGTGCTCGTTGCTTAAAAAGTTATTCTTTCTGTTCAGGGGAGAACATCATTTCAGACAGACTTGCAAAAAAATGATCTACGACATTAGGTGAAAGTTAGACCAAGTTTGAAAATGCATCAACAGTGCAGTCGTGAGAATGATTGCTATCATCGATGTCAGGATCAGCAATGCTCACAGAAGGTCGTACCTGGGTGATGCTGCTCTCATCTCGTACTTCACTGCCACCTAATCGTAGTGGTGAAGTCTCAACGAATGCCGTCATCAGAATAGGTAGCCGCTGGGGACAACACGATGCATGAGCTGTTACAGGACTTAGCAAAGTATCTGTATCCAATGGTACTGCTGATGGTAGTGTAAGACAGACGTCCAACACGCATTCTTCTCCGCATAGCATACATCGAAGCACAGGTAGGATGCAATTTTGCCAGATTGGTCTGAATGAAAGAAACCCGGTCATATTCAGATCTCTTAGCGGGGCTAATCCAAGGACTTTAGTTATGCGGTCCCGATAGCGTATAGCTAGGATTGTTTCTTCCATCGTTGCTGCAGTCTTGTCTGCGACTTAGCTTGCCATATCGGAGCAGAAGGATCAAAAATAAAATTCCTGCTACGAGTCCCAAAAGTAGTGGGAGGCCACCAAAGACAGAATGGAAAAAATTGGGAAAAATGGCCAGAACTGTTTCGAAGGGTGTTAACAGTCCCGAAACAATTGTCTTAAATATATGTGGGATACCACTGGTATCAGACATATTTAGGATTTGGCTTAGCATTTTTACGAAATGCACGGGGCAATTTGTTGATAAAAGGGTATGTATCTCTGATTTTGTCCTTGCAACTAGAAGATCATACGTTTCTTTTGATGACGTTAAAGGCACGGTTGTCTGTAAAAGAACAGACTTCATTCTGCTTAAAGTATCAATTCGAATAGAAGAGATATTCAAAGAAGGCCAAATCGTCGTCTCCGTATCTGGAGTGCTGTTTAGATACAATACTTGCATACAGCAAGTGACCATGGAACTAATGCTTACGAGATAGGATTTCCCTGGCACCATGCCACAACAGCTGTGGTCCACTATTAGAATATAGCTCCCGTTAGAAAGCCGTCTAAAGAATGGCTCTATTTGTGTTGCAGGTGTGCCGTGCTGGTGACATGAAAGGTTATTTGAAGTCCCCTCACAGGCCCCATGCAAATTAATACCTTGGCACAGAAGTATACCGCTTACTGATTGTTTACAATTGTTACCACTAAGAAATACATTGTTTCTTTTCACTATAGCATGTGTGTGTGTGTAAGGTAATTTCCATGATGACTTAATGTACCCTTTACCCAACCTTTCATACTGGCCCGCTGGCATATACTTTTGGCAGTATTTAAATTGGAAAGTTGTTATCGGAATTGTAATTATTACGTGTATTATCCATTAAATGACAGGTCTTTCTGACATTGTCAATGGTAATCTCTCAAGTTTTTCAATGCTCAGAATCGTATAGTCTGCTCCTTTTTGTGCCAAACTGATTTGCTTATCAGTAAGGTTAAAGATAGGAAATAATGACGTTGTGTTTATCAAACGCCATGGCACGTAGCCTGAACGCAGATTTTGCAATGTCAGGCCGAGCTGTACAACAGAACGTAATTGGGACTGACCGTGTTGTAACATTAGTAAGTCCTGATCTATTATATCGATAGCAGATGATACAATACTCTCCAGTGAATATATTCTGGAGGACAGAGTCATTAACCCATTGTCCACAACAGAAAGTGATTTTTCCAAATTAATACGATCAATTTCTCGTATTTTTTCTGCTGTCTCAATTTGAGTTACTTTCCAAGCTTCGTTGTATGCAGCGTATATACCGGCTGCTATGAAACTTTTTTGACGCTGTTTGCGTGGTCCCATTATGAAATCACGCAAGTCAGCACCGTAAGTAAAGTTAAGTGTTGCTTAATTTCAGCCAGTGTGGATTTCTGTAGCCACTCAAGGCATAGTTTCCCTACACTGTATGTTGTTACTATCCCTGGATGTTGTCTCTGGGAGTATCTAGGGTCTGGTCTGGTCATTTTGAACCCCTGTATTTTGTTCAGGAATCTATCTTGACAGTTATTTGTGTCTGTGTAGCAGGTTGAGCAGTAATAGGCAACAAGCGGGTTTTAGTGCGTGGGGGTTTTATTTGTTGAAAGAGAAAGCCTGTACAAGTTTTCCTGGGAGGTGGTCTCCTCGGGGATCGGCTCCTCTCAGGTCGCTGTTTCCTCCTCGTAGCCTCGGTCTTTTTCCGGATTGGGCTCCGTCTCGTTTCCACGGTATCTGTCTCCGTGGTTATGCCGTCAGTCACCTCGGAGGAAGGGACACGAGAGGAGGTATTAATATTCGTGAATAAACACTTTGAGTGAGGGAAAAAGGAGTGAGGAATCACAGGTGCAGCTATACAACATCAGTGAGGGGGGTTAAGTGCTGGAAGGGTTCCCCGGGATTAGGGCCAGAAACGTATTTACACTACAAGCGGTCTCCCCGCCTTCTCACCCAACCCGAGATACGGTCACGTACCTCTGAGAGCCACACGCCTCCAGGTCGCGTGCGGCTGGGCGGCTCCTGATGTCGTTGGCCTCCTGGCTCCAGCGCTGCCGACGATTCTCGCCACTCCTCCGTCGTCTCTCGTGATGTTGAGTCGGGTCTTCCCTCTGTCGGTCCTTTTCTTCTCTCGTCTCTCCACCAGTCTCCTCGCGATATAGCGTCTTCCACTCCAACTCCCACGCCGGTGAACAAGCACACCCGGCTCTCTTCCGCGTCCGTATTTACTTCCTGATTAGGCTCCGCCTCCGCTCGCTTCCAGTTAAAGGGCCAGTCCATATCATCCTCTTCGTCGCAGCTATACCATTCGGCCGGTCCGGCCGTGACCTGTGACGGGGGAGGCTGAAATGACAGGGAGGGGGGGGGTCACAAGATGAGATGGTACTAGGGTAGGCACCCGCCTCCGAGGGGCCTTCTGGAACACCGACCCAGTTACACACCATCCCCCTGGACTCTTCCGATTTGGAAGAGGATGCCTAGACAGGAAGTCCGCCCCAGTATTCTCCACCCCCTTGCGGTGGTGAATGGTGAAAACATAAGGCTGTAGAGCCAGGAACCACCTCATGACCCTCGCATTGCTAGATTTGTTTCGGGCCATCCACAGTAAAGGGGCATGATCTGTGTACAGGTGAAAAGGATGTCCCTCAAGATAGTATGCCAACTTTTCCACCGCCCATTTCACCGCCAGACATTCTTTCCCCACCGTGGGATACTTAAGTTCTCGAGGGAACAGCTTCCGACTGATAAATAAGATGGGGTGGTCTTTCCCGTCCTCCCCCCTCCTGCGACAACACCGCCCCCACCCCATCCTCGGAGGCGTCGGTGTGTAGAGAAAAAGGTTGTGAAAAGTCAGGGGAGGACAGTATGGGGGTTGAAGTGATCATTCTTTTCAGTTCTTGGAAAGCCTCTTGCATAGCTGGGGTTGGGGATGTCAGGACCCCCTGTTTGATCTCGGTCCTCAGGGTGTTTGGGAGAGGGGCGGCCAGTTGTGCAAACCGAGGAATGAACCTCCTATAATATCCGATGAGGCCTAAAAAGACTCTCATCTCTTTCTTGGTGCAGGGAAACGGGGTATCGGCTATAGCCCGCACCTTTTCGATCTGTGGCTCTATCAGTCCGTGTCCCAACACATACCCCAAATATTTCACTTTCTGATAGGCTATTCTTGATTTCTTGGGGAGAAAATTACAAAAAACAATTTGATGGACAGAATGTAGATCAATGTCTTACATTCACCCCAGTACAAGGATCTGGGCCTAAATCCATCGTTTTTTGCACTCCACACCACCCTGGGTTAGATAATGGCTTTATGCAAATCCGCTCTGACCCTGTGCCCCATGGGAACAGTCCAGTCCGAACTACACAGCCATATCTTTCCCAGACCGGAATCAAGCATCCGAGGACCGGACCGGTTTCGAGGTAACACATCTCATCAGCCCGGCTTGCTTGACTCCAGTGGTGTGGAGGCTCTGGGACCCACGTCTGGGCTACCCCAGTACACTCAGGGAGAAAATTACAAAAAACTATTTGATGGACAGAATGTAGATCAATGTCTTACATTCACCACAGTACAAGGATCTGGGCCTAAATCCATCGTTTTTTGCACTCCACACCACCCTGGGTTAGATAATGGCTTTATGCAAATCAGCTCTGACCCTGTGCCCCATGGGAACAGTCCAGTCCGAACTACACAGCCATATCTTTCCTAGACCGGAATCAAGCATCCGAGGACCGGACCGGTTTCGAGGTAACACCTCTCATCAGCCCGGCTAGCTTGACTCCAGTGGTGTGGAGGCTCTGGGACCCACGTCTGGGCTACCCCAGTACACTCAGGGAGAAAATTACAAAAAACAATTTGATGGACAGAATGTAGATCAATGTCTTACATTCACCCCAGTACAAGGATCTGGGCCTAAATCCATCGTTTTTTGCACTCCACACCACCCTGGGTTAGATAATGGCTTTATGCAAATCAGCTCTGACCCTGTGCCCCATGGGAACAGTCCAGTCCGAACTACACAGCCATATCTTTCCCAGACCGGAATCAAGCATCCGAGGACCGGACCGGTTTTGAGGTAACACCTCATCAGCCCGGCTAGCTTGACTCCAGTGGTGTGGAGGCTCTGGGACCCACGTCTGGGCTACCCCAGTACACTCAGGGAGAAAATTACAAAAAACAATTTGATGGACAGAATGTAGATCAATGTCTTACATTCACCCCAGTACAAGGATCTAGGCCTAAATCCATCGTTTTTTGCACTCCACACCACCCTGGGTTAGATAATGGCTTTATGCAAATCAGCTCTGACCCTGTGCCCCATGGGAACAGTCCAGTCCGAACTACACAGCCATATCTTTCCCAGACCGGAATCAAGCATCCGAGGACCGGACTGGTTTCGAGGTAACCTCTCATCAGCCCGGCTAGCTTGACTCCAGTGGTGTGGAGGCTCTGGGACCCACGTCTGGGCTACCCCAGTACACTCAGGGAGAAAATTACAAAAAACAATTTGATGGACAGAATGTAGATCAATGTCTTACATTCACCCCAGTACAAGGATCTGGGCCTAAATCCATCGTTTTTTGCACTCCACACCACCCTGGGTTAGATAATGGCTTTATGCAAATCAGCTCTGACCCTGTGCCCCATGGGAACAGTCCAGTCCGAACTACACAGCCATATCTTTCCCAGACCGGAATCAAGCATCCGAGGACCGGACCGGTTTCGAGGTAACACCTCTCATCAGCCCGGCTAGCTTGACTCCAGTGGTGTGGAGGCTCTGGGACCCACGTCTGGGCTACCCCAGTACACTCAGGGAGAAAATTACAAAAAACAATTTGATGGACAGAATGTAGATCAATGTCTTACATTCACCCCAGTACAAGGATCTGGGCCTAAATCCATCGTTTTTTGCACTCCACACCACCCTGGGTTAGATAATGGCTTTATGCAAATCAGCTCTGACCCTGTGCCCCATGGGAACAGTCTAGTCCGAACTACACAGCCATATCTTTCCCAGACCGGAATCAAGCATCCGAGGACCGGACCGGTTTCGAGGTAACACCTCTCATCAGCCCGGCTAGCTTGACTCCAGTGGTGTGGAGGCTCTGGGACCCACGTCTGGGCTACCCCAGTACACTCAGGGAGAAAATTACAAAAAACAATTTGATGGACAGAATGTAGATCAATGTCTTACATTCACCCCAGTACAAGGATCTAGGCCTAAATCCATCGTTTTTTGCACTCCACACCACCCTGGGTTAGATAATGGCTTTATGCAAATCAGCTCTGACCCTGTGCCCCATGGGAACAGTCCAGTCCGAACTACACAGCCATATCTTTCCCAGACCGGAATCAAGCATCCGAGGACCGGACTGGTTTCGAGGTAACACCTCTCATCAGCCCGGCTAGCTTGACTCCAGTGGTGTGGAGGCTCTGGGACCCACGTCTGGGCTACCCCAGTACACTCAGGGAGAAAATTACAAAAAACAATTTGATGGACAGAATGTAGATCAATGTCTTACATTCACCCCAGTACAAGGATCTGGGCCTAAATCCATTGTTTTTTGCACTCCACACTACCCTTGGTTAGATAATGGCTTTATGCAAATCAGCTCTGACCCTGTGCCCCATGGGAACAGTCCAGTCCGAACTACACAGCCATATCTTTCCCAGACCGGAATCAAGCATCCGAGGACCGGACCGGTTTCGAGGTAACACCTCATCAGCCCGGCTAGCTTGACTCCAGTGGTGTGGAGGCTCTGGGTGGTGTGGCGTGCAAAAAAAACGATGGATTTGGGCCCAGATCTTTTGACTGGGTTGAATGTGTGACATTGATCCACATTCGGTCCATCACCTGTTTTGTTTGCAATTGCTGCCATAAGTGCGCTGGGGATGCTCAGACGTGGGTCCCAGGCACTCCACACCACTGGAGTCAAGCTAGCCGGGCTGATGAGAGGTGTTACCTCGAAACCGGTCCGGTCCTCGGATGCTTGATTCCGTTCTGGGAAGGACATGGCTTTTGTAGTTCGGACTGGACTGTTCCCATGGGGCACAGGGTCAGAGCTGATTTGCATATCGCCATTGTCTAACCCAGGGTGGTGTGGAGTGCAAAAAAACGATGGATTTGGGCCCAGATCTTTTGACTGTGTTGAATGTGTGACATTGATCCACATTCGGTCCATCACCTGTTTTGTTTGCAATTGCTGCCATAAGTGCGCTGGGGATGCTCAGACGTGGGTCCCAGGCACTCCACACCACTGGAGTCAAGCTAGCCGGGCTGATGAGAGGTGTTACCTCGAAACCGGTCCGGTCCTCGGATGCTTGATTCCGTTCTGGGAAGGACATGGCTTTTGTAGTTCGGACTGGACTGTTCCCATGGGGCACAGGGTCAGAGCTGATTTGCATATCGCCATTGTCTAACCTAGGGTGGTGTGGAGTGCAAAAAAACGATGGATTTGGGCCCAGATCTTTTGACTGGGTTGAATGTGTGACATTGATCCACATTCGGTCCATCACCTGTTTTGTTTGCAATTGCTGCCATAAGTGCGCTGGGGATGCTCAGACGTGGGTCCCAGGCACTCCACACCACTGGAGTCAAGCTAGTCGGGCTGATGAGAGGTGTTACCTCGAAACCAGTCCGGTCCTCGGATGCTTGATTCCGTTCTGGGAAGGACATGGCTTTTGTAGTTCGGACTGGACTGTTCCCATGGGGCACAGGGTCAGAGCTGATTTGCATATCGCCATTGTCTAACCCAGGGTGGTGTGGAGTGCAAAAAAACTATGGATTTGGGCCCAGATCTTTTGACTGGGTTGAATGTGTGACATTGATCCACATTCGGTCCATCACCTGTTTTGTTTGCAATTCTTGATTTCTTGGCATTAATCTTCAGGCCAGCATCATCTAAGGTTCTGAAGAGTTTCTGCAGATGTAACAAGTGTGTCTTCCAGTCTGGGCTAAAAACGACTATGTCGTCGAGGTACGCCGAAGTAAAGGTGCTGATGTTCTTCAATACTTGATTCATTAGTCTTTGAAAAGTTGCCGGGGCACCATGCAATCCGAAGGGCAGGACGGTAAACTCATAATGACCCGCATCCGTAGAGAAGGCCGTTTTCTGGCGGTCCTCTTCTCTAAGGGGTACCTGCCAGTACCCCTTTGTTAAATCGATGGTGGAGATGTACTTGGCGTCTCCCAGCTTCTCAATCAGCTCATCAATGCGTGGGATGGGGAAGGCGTCGAAGGATGATATTTCATTAAGGGCCCTGAAGTCCATGCAGAACCTCCGCGTTCCGTCTGGTTTTGATATCATCACTATAGGGCTAGACCAATTGCTCTTCGACGGTGTGATCACCCCTAGATCAAGCATGTCCTTGACTTGCTGTCGGATGTCTCGTCTACGTGCTTCCGGTATTCTGTAGGGTCTGATTTTTATGATTTTTCCTGGAGGGGTAATGATCTGATGTTCGGCCAAATTGGTCCTTTCGGGTTTATCCGAGAACACGGAAGCATGTTGTTGTAGGACCTTCTGGCGAGACAGATGTTCCTCTTCTCTCAGTTCTTCGTTGATTACCAGTTGGTTGAGAGTACTCTGGGTCTGATCCGTTTCCACCGTCACGATATGGGTTTCTTTTGGGGGGGGGCCTATCCATTTTTTCAGCATATTGATGTGGTATACTTGTATCTTCTTGGGTGTCACCTGAACCTTATAGCTGGTGTTCCCTACGGTGCCTACCACTCTATAGGATCCTCCCCATTCTGCCTTAAATTTCTGTGTGGAAGAGGGCAACAGTACCAGTGCCCAATCATCTTTCACCAACCGTCTCCACTTCTTCCCCTTATCGTAGATATGTTTTTGTTTCTATTGACTTTTCTCCAAATTAGTATACGCCAGGTCTCTTAGTTTCCCAAGTTTAGATTTTAATTTGCAGGCATATTCCAGTGTCTGCAGGGTTTCTTCTGGTACCTCATTTTCCCAGGCCTCCTTGGTCATGTCCAACAAGGAGCGGGTTGTCTGCCGTATAACAGTTCAAACGGGGATACTCCTAGACTGCTTTGTTTTTGACTTCGGATCACATACAGAGCCAGCGGCAGTATCTTGTCCCATTCAGCCCCGTTGATCTCTAACATTTTGCGTAGGTTTGTTTTTAATGTTCTGTTTTGAGGATGGTACACCGATGTACGTATCTGGTGGATGTTTAGTAGATGGCACACTTCCTTCATTAAGCGCGACATAAACGGGGTACCCTGGTCCGTGAGAATTTCTTTTGGGAAGCCCACACGGGAAAACAGCTCTAGCATCCGGTCCGCTACCTGTTTAGTAGTGGTCATAGACAATGGAAAGGCTTCAGTGAATCTGGTCGCGTAATCTACTATTACTAGTACGTATTGATTGTTTTTTCGCGTTTTTGGAAGAGGGCCGATCAAGTCCATACCGACCCTCTCAAATGGTATCCCTATGATAGGAAGTGGTTGAAGAGGTACTGCCGGTGGTCGCGTCATGTTTCTCTTCTGAAAGACTTCACACCGTTGACAGTAGGACATGGTATCTTTGTATATCCCCGGCCAATAGAAGTGTCTTAGAATGGACTGGGTGGTTTTTTCTGCCCCTGTGTGTCCGGCTATCAAATGGGCGTGTGAGTAGAAAAAGACTTGTTCTCTAAACGGGACGGGTACTAACAATTGCTCAGGGTCGTCTTTCTGTCCCTGCCTGTACAAGAGGTCCTCTTTTATAAAAAACCTGGGATATCGAGGGGGTCCATGTCTAGTGTTTGATGGGCTTGTTCCCATGCATCAAAGAGAGTGTTGTCGTTTGACTGAGCGAAGCGAAAGCTTCGGTCTAGGACCCAGGGTTCTGCTGACACTAATGCGGGAAGGGTGGTTTTGCTACTTAGATTTGCACTGACTGGCCTTTGTACCTCTCCCAGGCTGTTTTTAAACATTGCAATAAAGGAGGGATTGTCTGTTCCGATTATGAGGTCCTCGGGTACGGTGGGCAATATTCCTACTCTGACTACCTGTGGTTCCCCTTGAACGGGATGTAAGGGAAGGTGTGCTATGGGATAAGGCCTGACGTCTCCATGTACGCACCGTATATATACCCTTTCTTGAGGGATCAGCTGCTGTTTTTGAACATGCTGGGCCTGTACCACTGACTGACGACAGCCCGAATCTAACAGGGCATTTACCAGGGACCCATTTACTCTCCCACTCACTCGAAATGCGTGACCCATTTCCGCTGAGTATAATACTGTTCTGGGGAGGTAGCCAACCTCCATGGGCTCTTCTGCTTGTTTTCTCCGTGGGCAAAGCCGTGCGATATGGCCTCAATTACCGCACTCAAAGCATTGGGGCCCTCCAGTCGTTGGCGGTTCGTTTCTCCATGTTTTATGTCTACCCGGTTCAGGGATTTTTACCGTTTTTTTTTCCATTCGGGCCCGGTTTTAAAGGTTTTTTCAGTCTCGTATGGAAGTAACCTTGGTTGGGCCCGGGCGAATGTGGTGGCCATTTCCACCGCCTGGGCAGTGGTCAGATGGGGATGTTGCCGCAGCCACTTTTGTGTGGTGAAGGGAAGGACCTCGAGAAACTGTTCAAGATATACTCGGTCCATGATTTCCTCCTTGCTACTTACTGCCGGGGTTAGCCACTTGTCGGCAGCCATCTTGAGCCTGACAAACAATGTTTTAGGTGTTTCCCCCGGTACTCCCCTTTCTTTCTGGAACCTTATCCGATAGGCTTCTGGGTCGAGCCCTAAGTGATCCAGTATTATCTTCTTGATCTCGTCGTATGGTGTATTCCCCGTAGGATTTGCAACCTGGTAGGCTGCCTGGGCCTTTCCTACCAGCAACGGAGCAAGAAAAAATGGCCATTTCGCCACCGGCCACCCACATGCCCTGGCCGCCCTCTCGAAATTGAGAAGAAAGGCATCTGGGTCTTCACCCGGCTGATATTTTTGTAGGGATACCCCACTAATGTGCTGGTTGCCTCCTCCTGTCATCGGCCAGCTCTTCGTGGGGGGGGGGGAATCTGTTTGCCTGGCCGCCATCGCGGCCTTCATTATCTCTCTATCGGCCTCTGCCGCGCGTAGTTGTTGGTCGATCGCCCACTCCAGTCCCTCCTGGCCTTTTACAAGCTGCTGTACCACCAAATCCATCTCTGTTACACCGATGGAGGGAGTGCCTGCATTCTCCACCACTGTAGCGGGTTGAGCAGTAATAGGCAACAAGCTGGTTTTAGTGCATGGGGGTTTTATTTGTTGAAAGAGAAAGTCTGTACAAGTTTTCCTGGGAGGTGGTCTCCTCGGGGATCGACTCCTCTCAGGCCGCTGTTTCCTCCTCGTAGCCTCGGTCTTTTTCCGGATTGGGCTCTGTCTCGTTTCCACGGTATCTGTCTCCGTGGTTACGCCGTCAGTCGCCTCGGAGGAAGGGACACGAGAGGAGGTATTAATATTCGTGAATAAACACTTTGAGTGAGGGAAAAAGGAGTGAGGAATCACAGGTGCAGCTATACAACGTCGGTGAGGGGGGTTAAGTGCTGGAAGGGTTCCCCGGGATTAGGGCCAGAAACGTATTTACACTACAAGCGGTCTCCCTGCCTTCTCACCCAACCCGAGATACGGTCACGTACCTCTGAGAGCCACACGCCTCCAGGTCGCGTGCGGCTGGGCGGCTCGTGATGTCGTTGGCCTCCTGGCTCCAGCGCCGCCGACGATTCTCGCCACTCCTCCGCCGCCTCTCGTGATGTTGAGTCGGGTCTTTCCTCCGTCAGTCCTTTTCTTCTCTCATCTCTCCACCAGTCTCCTCGCGATATAGCGTCCTCCACTCCAACTCCTAAGCCGGTGAACAAGCACACCCGGCTCTCTTCCGTGTTCGTATTTACTTCCTGATTAGGCTCCGCCTCCGCCTCAGGTCGCTTCCAGTTAAAGGGCCAGTCCATATCATCCTCTTCGTCGCAGCTATACCATTCGGCCGGTCCGGCCGTGACCTGTGACGGGGGAGGCTGAAATGACAGGAGGGGTGGGGGTCACAAGATGAGATGCTACTAGGGTAGGCACCCGCCTCCGACGGGCCTTCTGGAACACCGACCCCGTTACAGTCTGTTGGCCAGATCAACCACTTTTTCCAATCAGGATGTGTTCTGTTTTGGTGTAATATATGGGATACGTCTATCTCAGCATCTGTAGTGGTATTACGATCAGGTATTGGCTTTGGAATAGACGGTATGTTTAAGTCTTTAATCTTAGCTAGGCCAAGACAAGTAGTCTGTTGAATGGTGTCATTCAAGATATTATTTGTTCTGGGATCATGCAGGCTCTAAATAATGCTTCTAAACCTTGGACCTGCCAATTTTTTGTACCCCAGATGGTTTTTGTTTCAATGTTGTTTTTCCAGAATTCAAAACCAAATGTATTCATTTTTTCAAAAAATGTTTCAGAATAAATCAATTTAGTATCTGTCAACATTGTTTTTATCCCTGTCTTATTTAACAGTTTAAAATAAAACGTTTCTGCATCACTTGTGTTAAACCCTGAGAAGTATGGGAAATTCTCAGAAAATGTTTTCGAACTGCTTTTAGGTGGAGTTGCACAATGTTCCCATTGATTATTAAAACATTTCTAGGTTGAGCAGATTTATGTAAATAGTGATGTGCAAAGTGATTGTAACAGTACATTTGTTCATAATTCGACGAACCCTGTAAGTAATCATGTTCTGTAAATTTTGCTGACATTACTAAATCTGACATCATATTATTTATGCTTTCAAAGTCCCAGTCATCAGAGAATGTACTTGGTTTTACAAAGTCACTTAATGAAACCTTGAACTGATGTGGATATTTCAAGAGTTAAACCGGGCCATAGATTTCGTAATCCGTTTTGTCCCAAGCTACCCCACTGGGTATTGGAATGGCTGTGACATTCACTGACCATAGTTCTCTTTTCTCGATGTGAGATGACTTCTGTGGCTTTAGGACCAAGTTGATGTTTTGACTTGCTGTGTCCATTGTACTGTATTTTCCCTCAATTAATTTTCCCAAACAAAGTACCATGATGAGCCAAAGCAAGAGGAAAAGTACACCTAACACAATCCAAAATTCAATCCATGGAGAAATCCGATAGGTTTCTTTGAGTTGATGAAAGAGTTCAGTTAATTTGTCTTTGAAAGTTTTTGTTGTTGGCGTTTCTTCAGGTTCGCTTGGATCTTCAGAAAAGTTATCGAAATTGATGAAGTAGCCAGATGCAGTTCTGTCAATTGTTGGAATTGCTTCAGAATTTTCTTTTGCTTTTTCATTTTTTCTTTCATTAGCATAGTCTGAGGCTAAATCGTTGTAGACAGGTGTTTCTTGACGAACTGTTGCAATTTGGGTTTCAAGAGGCACATGTTCCATGGCATTGTTGCATAGTCCTTTTTTATTCACTGCAGGTTTATCAAATGTGATTAGTCTCTCAGTTTGAACCTCTTGGATTGTAGCAAATTGTGGTATTCTGCTATTTCTTGGGAGTCCACTGGGCCTACTACTTATTATTGGCCACTTGATTGTGGTTTTACCAGGTCGATGGATACAACTCGGTTCTCCTTTTTACCAGCAAGGGGCGGTAGTACAACTGATCTTGTTCCGCTGACAGCTAAGACAGGTACTGCTTTCCTGTAAGAAGGCCCAAATTCCTTCTTCATCGCGATATTCTCTCTGACCAGATCCCCAATCTTTGGAATCCAGACAGGCCTTGCTGGTACAAGTGGTTTATCTTCAGTGGTTGTTGGCTGCTGTTTTAACTTTATGTTGCTCAGGGCTTTTCTTGTTTCATTTAAGTCCTGTAAAACAGCCAAATGATCTTTGATATCAAAGCATTTTTTGTCTTCTACCACTGAAGTCTGACTATCTAAGTCCTGAATATGCATTCTAGTACCGAACAATAGTTCGTGCGGACTGAAACCTTTTAGAGAATTTCTTGGCAGATTATTAAGACTACGTTGGACACTTGTTAAATGTTGGACCCACCCATCACCCGAACCTAATACCCTCGCCGTTATAGATTGCTTTATGTCCCGTTTTTTTCTTTCCACAATCCCATTTCCCTCAGGATGGAAGGGACAAGAGTACCGCAATGCAATGCTCATGCTGGTCATGGCCTCCTTATAAGCTCGAGAGCTAAAAGCAGGACCCTGGTCAGAATGTAGCATGCCAATTGCGTATGTGCCGATAAAGACTCACAAATCTTTTATAAAAGTTCTGCGTCAGCCGAGCGCTGGTGTCTGTATTTTTAAGTGAATCTTGTCTTAAAAAGAAATTAATGGGACGCTGGATTTTACTTATAGATAGCCTTATGCTAACTACAAGAAGGGCCATGGCAATACACCGGTCGGTTCGTTACTGCGATCTCTGTTGCAGTTTGGACAGCTCTTTGCAAATTTGTAATGTTGCAGGCTCATCCCCGGCCACCAGTATTCTGATTGTAATTCTTTCAGAGATTCCTTGATCTCTTGGTGCCACAAACCCAATCCCATGTGTGCGTCCGCTATTCAGAAGATTCTCCTGTTCGTGTTTGGAATTATTCTATCCCCCACTCCAGGGATTCGAGCAAAAGGAACGGAGTTTGCATCAATTATGTATGTATAATTGAGTGGATAGTTCACGGGTAGTGCTGCACAGTCGCCTTTTGAAGACGTTTTTACCGCCAGCATGGTTTCCCCGTCTATGTATTTTTCTGAAAGCTTTTTTGTGGCTACGGAAGCCGGTTGAGCTGCTTCCGCTGTGGCTGTATTAGCCAATGAATTCCGTGCAACGTGAACGCCATCACGTTGATGACTCAGTGTATGTATCACGTCAGTCTTTCGTAGTTCTTTCTGCAAAAGAACTACCTGCTCCCAAAGCTTTTTATGCTTTATTGTGGCACCTGTCATCTTTGTAATCGTTTTGAATCCAGTTCTGCAAGTCATTATTGTAAGATTTGACGCAAAAATGTGAATCGCACACTATTAGTGTCGGGAATTCACGATTGGCATTTTCAAGCGCCATCTTTAAAGATCTGATTTCAGCTCGCTGAGCCGAACAGTTTCTCAGTGATTCAGTTTTTGTTATATTTGGTCTAAATTTACCACAGCGCCAGCGACCTTTAACAATCGCGCACGCTGCATTGTAGGATTTATTATCCACATCGTAATGTAGTGCAAATCTGTCCATATAGATTGCACAAGAGTACTGTTGGAGAGGCAGAATTTCGATTGGCACAGGATATTCTTTTTCATATTTTAGGTCTTTCAGTTTTTTCATGTTCGGGTCAAAATAGTATTTCACGTCTTCTGCAGCAAGAGAATTTTCCCACTGTAACCATTTTGGATCTAATCCCACCGTTTTTAGATTAACTGGGCTTAATACCGCCTCAAGGGCTGATTCTGCTATATAAACAGTTATTCTTTTTCCTTGGGCTTGGGCTCTTTCTTTTGCTACAGCAGTTTGAACCGCATTTATAATATTTTCTGTAAGACAATGTTTTTTCAGCTTGTGTGTACAAATGTGATTTGTAAGCTATTGGTACCGTTTCTCCCTCATTAGAGGTCAGGTACGTGAATCCGCATCTTCCTGGGATGACTCGGATTACAAGGTTGCGTGTGTTGTCGCGAGTTTGTAGTTTTGTTTTAGCTAACATATCTGTTTGCAATGATCTCAAAATTTCTGTGTGTTTCTGAGTCCAACTGATTGGTTTAAAATCAGGTTTTATTAATTCATAAAGAGGTTTAACCCTCTCTGCATAATTTAGAATGTAAGTTCTTCAGAAATTCAGGAAACCTAGTATTGATTGTAAGTTCTTCAGCGTTTTTGGTGCTTGGATTACAGCGCACTTCTCTAAGAAGTTGTCTGCTAGGCTTTTGCCTTCACTTGATAATTCATATCCTAAAAACAGGACAGTTAGATGGGCAATTCGTGACTTTTTTAAAGTTGAATTTGTAACCCTCTGCTGCGAACCTAAGTTTTATGGTGTTCACTCTTTTCAAGTGAGTATCCAGGTCATCATCTGTGAGATAGATGTCATCGACATAAGATAATGCCTCATCATCATATATTTGTAGTAACTCTGTTACCCTTGCTGAGAATAATCCTGGGCTATTCTTGAATCCCTGTGGGAGTCGACAGAAATTTTTCTGTGACCCCATTATTCAGAAAGCGGTTAAATACCTGCTTTCAGGTGCAATGTTTTGACAAAAAAATCCATTAGAAATGTCAAATGTTGATTTGTATTTTTTGCGAATGATGTTATTCATTAGTGCTGCACTGTGTGAGTTTTGTACTGCAAATGTCTTGCAACATGAGTTAAGGTGTCTGTAGTCCAAGACTAGACGATGTGAATCGTCTGGCTTGGAGACAGGAAACAAAGGATTGTTCATTTGAGAGGTGCATGTTTTGATCACCCCTTGGTATTCAAGTTGATCTAAGATCTCCCTGACTTGTTTTTTAGCTTCTTGCTTAATTGGGTACTGCCTTTGTGCAGTGGGTTGACATTTTAACTGGATTTTGTGAGGAGGGGAGTCCTCATCCCATCCTACATGATTTTTATATAATGCAGGAGCTTGAGCTACTGCCCATTTTCTTGCATATGTGTATTTTCTATGAATTGGAATATGATTTGAGAAGGCAGGCATACTCATGTCTTCGCCATGAGGGCACTCCCTGACAAACTCAGGTGGCCAGTCTTTCTCAGCTAATAGGATGTCATAGCCTTTTGAAAGGTTATCCCAAAACAGACCCCTTACTTTCCTAGTCTTATCTCCCTCTATACGCAATGTTATTTCGTATATTTTATGAGGTTTGCTAACTCTGGTATCTGCAGTTTCCACCTGAATGTATTCATTCGTGTCCACTGTCTCCAGATGATTTATCAGGATCTTGCGAGCTATTGTCACTTCTGCTGCTCTGTCTAGCATTGTCTGGGCCCACTCTCCATTTTTCAGCTGTGTCCTCAGGATCCTCGGCATCTTTGATTATTTTAATACTGGCTACCTTCTTTCTTGGAAATTGTAATTTTTTACTTTGAGCGGGTTCCTTGTCTTTGGACTTAACGTGCTCTTCCCTGTGTTCTGACCGTCCTCTTCTTTCCGATTTCTGTGAGGAAGTCTGAAAAGATCGAGAGGGACGTATATCAATATCTTGATATCTATCAGGTTTTTTCAAATTATCCCTATTTCTAAGGTTGTATCTTTTTTCAGAGGGCTCCCTCTGGGGAGACTGATGTCCTTGGTCCGGAGATCTTTCTCTCCGCCGAGGAGACCTTCCTCTGTGCTGGAATCTTTTTTCTTTGGGAGTGGATTGTTTATTTCCATCCCAGCTCTTTTTTGTAGTGTTTACATTATTTTTAATAAATATTTTTTCAGGATTTTTAGTTAGTTGGGGTTTTACTGGGTTCCCACCCAAACTATCTCTACCTAGTTCTTCATAGGATTTTTCTATGATTCTGGCAAGTTCAATTGGTTGGTCTGCTATATCGGTTTCCTTCAGTTTCTGACGGATCGCCACAGATGCTGTTTCTCCTTTTATGTTGGCTAATAATATAGCTGAGAGCTGCTTGAAGTCTTTCAGTAATTTCATACCCAGAGTTAAAGCAGGTTCTGGACCGTATTCATTTTATATCTGTTTTAGTACATCTGTGTTACCGCCATGGACGGAACACCATGTGTTTTTGTGTAAATGGAAGCAAAGACTGTGCCTCAAGTGTCACAAGCCTCCACATGTGGTGTGATCCCCATTGGAATACAGATAGTCAGAATTCTGTGTTTCTAACCAGGGGTAGTATTCGGAAATACTGCCTCTATTTGAGTTATCTTTTGTGCTAGCCAGAATGGAATTTGTTCCCGTTTTGCGGGTGTTTTACCAAGACATGATTGTATGTTCTGTGGTGTAATTTTGTTTGTGTTCCCCTGATGAGGGGTCAGCTGTGGAATGTTAATTGTTGGTTGGATTGTTGAAGTCCGCATGACATATTGGACCAATTGTCTATGTATTTTAATTAGTAATTTTAGCTGAGCTAAAAGTTCCCGGTCTGACATTTTTTCAATGTCTGGATGTGGTGTGTAGCTGACTAGAACCGGCCACGTGGCTCCGGGTCTGCCTAGTGGACCGTGCCTGGTGATGTGATTTTGATGTTTTAGGGCGCCTTTAAACCAGAGCAGGTGCTCTTGGTAATTTAGTGGGACTTCAACGTCCTCAAAAGGAGTGTATTCATCCGGAGGTTCCTCTATTTTGTAATAGTGGAATTCTTTTGTTACAGCGTTTGCTGCTGGAAAATGTATCCATGAATTGAGTACCTCTGTCTGCCGATATTCATGGGCCTCTACCACGAATATGACTGTACCACCTCGTGATGACAGTCCATTCTCTATAAGTTTAATAGTTATAGTTCTTCTTACGCTGACCGGAATGATTATAGCATTCGGGTCATTGTCTTGGATGGTTGTGTCATCCACTACGAGCTGAGCCGCTATTCTAGCTCTCTCTGCTTCATCGTCACTTTCCACCATTTTTACTGACAGAAAGGTTTTTGTTGCAGATCAAGTTTCAAGGAAACAAAGTTTAGGTGCACAATATTTTGGAACACTGTATCCTTCAACGTTGACTAAACCAAAAACTATACATAGGAATCTCTTCCTACTAAGTTCAGGCGGATTTTAACCTCTCACCCACTCCAGACGTCTTTTGGAGTATTTACGGGGAAAAAGGGTGTGTGTGAAAAAGCACAACTGAGTTACTCTAACGTCTTGTGTTAGATTTATCGCCTTACCAAATGTTGGGCGCCATGTAGTGTAGTTCCTAAATTCCCAATAGGCTCTGCGCATTGGAATAATATATTCAGCAGTGTAGACGTAGGACTGAGGTCGATTAGATCTCTACTGACTATATTAGACTTAAGGTTTGCCAGCTAGCTCAGAGGTCACTAGAAACTTTCTCGAATAAACGAGGAGGAGTTTGACTTCCCTGGATAGACAAGAAGGGATTAGCTTCTGACAACCATATAACATGACAACTTTGCTCCCTCAGAATAAGAGTGTATCTCTAGTGTCGTGTGAAAACAATAGACAGCTATTTCACTCAGTCAATCGTGCGTACTTAGTTTCACCAGAGTGCAGAGAAAAGAGACAGGCGTTTTCAATAAAAAGGTGTAATTTATTGAGCAGTCTTCTTTCTCATGCAAGAGAAATGAATTGCCATAATTGCAATACTTAATGTAAAGTAAAGTGCGTACAGTAAAAGGAGTATTATGAAATAATACTGTAAAAGCATTGATATGGTTTCTTAGCCATAAGATACTTTAAAATGGATAAAATATATACATACATATATACATTAACTAACATACTCAACTGGTGCTTCTAAATACGCCTACCCTGGTGTACCTGACCTAAGCCTAATACGTGGGAAGGAGTAAGTAAGTAGCAGTTTAAGTTAAGTTGGTTTTGCCAAGAATCTGATTCAAGAATTCTCTGTAAGGGTTTAGTCAGCTCCGTACCTGGGTAATGGAATGCAGGAGGTCTGGTATCTCTCTTTCAGGACTCGATATCCCAGCAGCCCGCGAAGGAGGCTGAGAACACCGTAGCTGGATTTCTCGGCAGGTGAAAAGACAGCGTCTCTCTCAGTGCCTCAAAAGGGAGGGGCAGCGTCCGTGGGCTCTCGCATCAGCTGGGCTCTCGGGCAAGAAGATAGCTGCTCGGCTCCAAAACCACCACCGTGTGTTTGCTTAAGGCAACGTTGGTATATTTATACCTGAAAGGTGCCGGGTTTGACGTAAGGTTGGACATAAGACGTCAATAAAGATGTCACTAAGAACTGGCCGTTCTTACGGTGCTTCACAGGAGTTATAGGACAAAATCGAAACAAAAGCAAACCGGGATTTCCCAGGTTGCTGGAGGTTTGGTTTGTTTAGAGAACTCGTTGTGCTTTCTAGGAGTCAATGGGAGTAGCCATGCTGTGCTTTGGATTGCATGGGCTATAACTGAATATGAATCTGATTCTTATGCCTTTGTCAGGACATTATTGATTATAACCTCACAAGGGCATAAATCGGGAATATCGAATTAGGGTCCTAGATAAGAACACGACAGGATGACCTGGCTGTCTGTGAAGAGGGAGCCTACTTCTATGAGTGAGTGAACGGTCCAGGGCTTGAGAGCATGTGAGGTGTAATGTTCTTGGCGTTTGGGTATGCCCACAAAGGGTATTATGGGTGTATATGACGGGGTTCCTTGGTGGAGTCAAAGGATTCGGGACATACAGGAACGTACCACTTTCACTTGTATGGGGTGGGATTCCGCGGGCGGAGACATGGCAAGAGCATGCATCAAATTACCTTTACGCGCAGTGGCCCTGCGCCCATGGTGGTTTCTTCCAATTGCCCGCCCGCTGTTCAGCGTGAGCTGGGCTGCTAGGAAATGTGCTTCAAACTAGTGAGTAGCTAATATGCTGGGTCTATTAGTAGCTGTATTTTGCCTAGGGTGACTTTGTCTGCGCCCGTTCCCCCATATGAGTGTGAATAGTTGCGTGTTCAGTTCCTGAAAAAACAAGCGGTTGATGATTGAGAGGTGTGCAAATAAGTGTAGAAGACTGGGAACTAGACCATTTTGGCTAGTGCAGGCTTCCCTAGGGAGGACAATGGGAGGGTGTGCCAGTTTGGATGCCTGCCAGTATTGTACAGTGATTGCGGTTGTATATATCCTGCGAGGTGTGATATAATCGGATGCCTAGATATCGAGGTGTGCGCATATTTCAGGCAAGGTTGACGTTTCCTATTCATGTCGATTGTGGTAGTCATTAAGTGGGTGGATAAAACATTTGGCCCAGCTAACTATAAGGCCTGCTACAGTGGCAAAATCTGTGAGGGTGGTGAAAATGGGTGTGAGGCCCATTGCAATGTCTCATACGTATTGTAGTAGGTTGTCGGCATAAAGGGATATGCTGGGGGTGGTACCTGATAATGGGATACCCCAGTCTAAACCCTGCCTGCGAAGGAGGAACGCCAGTTGCTCCATGGCTAAGTTAAAAGGAGAGAGGAAAGCCCTGCCGAGTACCTCTGGATATCTGAAAGGAGGGGGAGATATGGCGTCTGATTCGGACTCTGGAGATAGGGTTTGTGTATATGAGTCGCGTGTATGCCTGTAATATTGGGCCCACTCATGTATCGAAGCACAGTGAAAAGATACTACCAAGATAAGGTGTCAAAGGCTTTTTCCAGGATCAGGCACCCGGCACGGGGGAAATGACCCTGTACCTAATCCTGAACATGGAACAACTGGCAAATGTTTTTGGACGTGCTCCTGGCCAGGACAAATCCAGACTGATCTGGGTGTATTAATGCTTGGAGAACCGTAGTGTAGCAGTCAGCTAATATCTCACCAAAAATGTTGTAATCTGCTGTGAGCAGTACAATTGGTCGGAAGGATCCTAGGAGTTGTGGGTCCCGGTCTGGTTTTGGAATGGAGACTATTACGGATTTGCATAGTGATTATGGGAGTTCTTTGATTTCTAGCGCAGCTTTGTACATGTCTGCGAGCCTTGGTGCTAGGAGTGTGGAAAAGGTGTGATAATATTCCATCCACAGGCCATTAAGGCCTGGTGTTTTGTTTTTTGCCAAGTTTTGTATTGCCTGTTTCACGTCTGTGGCTATGCTGGTGGCATCGAGAGAGCTTCTGTCGAATGAGGAGATATGCGGGAAAGGGTGGAGAGAAATGATTATATTAGTATAGGGTCTACTTGTGTGGGGCTTTGTAGACTTCTTTGTAGTAATTAAAAAAAAGATTGAGTAATATCTTCTTAGGAGCGGACTATTTTGTGTGTAGGGGTGATCATTTCGGATATTGGGCATGTGTGGTGTGTTGAATGAGCCATGCCAGCGGTGTTCCTGCTCAATCTGCACTCTGGTTGTGTGCGCCCTGAAAGTGTACCGTCGCCGGTAGTGGAGAGCTGTAGCGAACGCGGTTTTAGCATCTGTAATGTATGTCAGCGGTCCCTCATCTTTGTCTACCACTTGAGTGAGTGTTGCTAACTTGTGCTCTGCCTCTTGTATGCGTTGATCTAGCGTTGCACCTGTCTCTATTTGCTGTATGTATTCTCCCCTTATGACTACTTTAAATGCATAAGACACACAATTTTCTGGCCTGACAGTTCGGGCTGGACTGTTTCCCTTGGGTGCAGGGTCAAGACTGATTTGCATATGGCTGGGTTCAAACTGGAATGGCATGGAGAGCAAAAAAACAATGGATTTAGGCCCGGATCTCTCTACTGGGGTGAATGTATGACATTGTTCTGCATTCTTTCCAGCAATTGTTCTTTTTACTTTAAATCCATTCCATTCGAGCATTCTCGTGGTTGCTCTATTAGTGTTGTCAACAAGTAATTGATGATTACTTTGCCTTGTTCGAGCTGGAATACTAGTTCTTCTAAGCATTTGCTTGCCAGTCGCCAGGTAGGGATTGGAAGAGGAGGAGGTTGCCACTCCAGGGTGAACTTGGGTGCGTCGTGATCGGAAACAGTGCGCCCCAAATAGTCTGCACTTGAATTTTAGGGACAAAGGCGGGTGAGCAGAGGAATAAGTCCAGGCGGACCCCAAGATCATGGTGGATATAGTGAAAAGAGTAGAGGTTTGTTGTCAGGCATCCATTAGGGACCAATGATGTGTCCATGTGTTAAATTGTTTTGCCAGTGCGGCTGCCAGGGAGGTTGGGTGTGGGGCATGCGACCTGTCTAACGGAAGGTCATGACTCAATTGTAGTCCCACTCCTAGTATCCATGGGGATGTGGTAAATTGGGCTAATACGGTTGAGAAGATGTCCCAGAAACGTACTTTTTTTTAGTTTGTGGCGCAAATACTGACTATGGGGATTGGCTGTCCATCAGGAGCTCCTTTAACAGGGCAAATTATCCCTCCGGGTCGGTTACTCTATGTATTTCTTGGAAGGGAACTCCTGGTCGGAGCCATATCAATGCCCCCATGCATATGGAGAGTATGTGGTAGCGTAGAAGGTACCTCAACATAGTTTGCTTAGTTTATCTAGTTCCCCTGTTGTCATGTGCATTTTTTAGTACTGCTGTCTGCGCTTGTTGGCGTTTTATGTGAGTAGACTGCGTATCTTTTGCAGGCAGTGTGCATACCCTGTACATTTAGGGTAAGGATGTTGAGTTCATTTGTATGGTCTATATTGTGGCGTGGGTGTGCCATTAGGGGTGGTAGTGATTTGAATAGTACTGATCCTTACCCGTCTGCTTCCTAGTTGTGTCACACTGTAGTTTTTTTTTTTTTGGTCAAAGACGTTTTTATTAATTTTTTGTAAACAACTCATGGCACAGTCCGCCCATGTTCCCACACAGGGGCGACCAGATCAAAGGCATGCAATCAAACGAGCTGAGCAGGAACCCAAAGATCTAGGTCCACGTACCCCGGTCCCAATGTATAGGTCTATTGACAGGTTACAGATTCTAAGAATAACGGGTACTCCAGTAAACCCTTCTCAGCATTAATGTCAGTGGTAGTTCACTTGGCTTCAACATCCCTAGGGAAGAGCTTGTGCTCCCAATGGGTCCATCAGTGGGTAAAGTCCATTGCTCGCAAGTAAATAGGGATCGCCCCCTGGGGCTCAGAAAAGGGAAAAAGAAAAAAAAATAGCATTGGTAGCAGCCATGAGGCAAAACAATTAAACTGAACTCCTTCCACCCCCCCCCCCCCCCCCCCCAAACCCCCCCTCTCACCTGGTGGTGGCGTTAGCCCAGATCGGCGTCGCAAAAGTGGGATTACTTAGAGTTGGAAAAGAGGAAAAGATGTAAGGCCCGTACTGTGGGGGGACATACCGCTGAGGGCAACCCCCGAGAAAGAAAGGCGACCAGCGGTCCCCACCTGAATTCAAAGTTCTTGAAGTCCTCTCAGAAGATATGACATACGCTCCATACTGCAAAGCCTCCAGAGACGGGAATGCCACAAGGACATCGCCTGTGCCTCTTTTCTTCCACGCCGCCGCAATAGTGATTTTAGCTGCCCCTATACAGAGCCACATGATTCTCTTGTCCGCCCTGGTTTGGTGTTCTAGCATAGGGTCTCGGACACCCAAAAGAGTCTCAACCATGGAGGTCGGTATAGGGTACCCCAGTAAGTCCTTCACATGCGCTAGAATTTCTTCCCAAAAGGGTCTGATAGAGGGGACAGTCCCACCAAATGTGGAGTCTCCCAGGAGACCACACCCTCGCCAGCACCTATCCGATGTTCCTGGGAAGATTCGAGCTAATTTAGATGGATACAGATACCAATCCATCATCGTCTTTAAGTGTGCTTCCCGTAAATCTGCAGATTGATTGAATTTGAAAATATCTGACCATAAATGTGACCACTCCTTGTCAGTAATGTTCTGTTGGGCTAACCCTTCCCACATTGTCATGTATCGCGGTCGGGGGGACGGTGTTGAAGACAGCAGGAGTTTATATAGGAAGGAAATGGCACCTTTCATGTTTGAAGATTTAACTAGGAAGGATTCAAACTACGTGAGGGATCGGGTCGCCCCATCACACACCTGGGGAACTAGGGCCCAGTGTAGCATCTGAGTGTAGTGGAAGCGTTCAGAGTCCCCTATCCCATAGTTTCTCTTGCAATTTTCGAATGTGAGGGGATCATAATTGCGGAACAGGTGGGTCAAAGCCAGACAACCCCCCTCCCTCCAGGTGTCAAATGGTCCTTCTTGGAGTGCTGGGGGGAAAGCCGAGTTGAAATGGATAGGGGTGAAGGGCGAAGGAAAGGAAGACCAGCCATCCAATGTCGCCACCGAGTCCCAGACTTTCAGAGTGGTACGTGTCGGGGTGCTAAGGTAGGTGTTCTTGGGTCTGTCATGCTTTGCACGCCAGATGAGGTCCCAGATCGTTCTCCCCGCTACACTACGGTCCATATGAAGCCAGTGTTTCCCGGATTCTTCTTGCGACCAAGTTGGGCTGCTTTGTAGTAAAGTTGCATGTCAGGAAGGCCAGCTCCACCCTCCCTCTGGGGACGTCGAAGCATTTGGAAAGAGAAACGAGCGCTCCCTCCCTGCCATATAAAGTGCAGGATCATTGCTTTCACCCGTCCAAAGAAATCTTTGTCCATCTCTATGGGAAGTGACTGGAATAAGTACAGCAATTTGGGAAGGAGGGTCATCGTCACTGCGTGAATACGTCCCAACCAAGAGAGGAAAAGTGGTTTCCACCTCGTGAGCTACGCTTGGATGAGAGTCAGAAGAGGAGGAAAATTGGCCTCGTACAATTTCTCCACTTTTGATGTAAGCTGTACTCCCAAGTATTGGAGCGAGGAGGGTGCCCATGCTAGGGGTGTCAGTGTCTTAAGGTGACAGGCCTCTGCCGGGGAGAGAGTAATATTGAGTATGTAAGATTTAGTCAGGTTGACTTTGAAGCCAGCCGCATTTTCGAATCGCCTCAGCTCTGTCTGTAGGTGCGGGAGAGATGTTCTTGGATTGGAAAGGGACAAGAGGACTTCGTCCGCGAAGAGGGATATTTTATGGGATTCGCCCGTGAATGGTAGGCCCTCAATTCCTGGGTGTTCTCTGACGGCTATGGCCAAAGGTTCTATACTAAGGGCAAACAGCAAGGGGGATAAGGGACACCCCTGCCTGGTACCTCGGGAATGATAGAAGGGAGCAGACTGGGCACCATTCACCGAGACTCTAGAACTCGGGAGCCTATAATTGGCTTGAAGCATTTGTATGAATTTGGGGGAGAAGCCAAACGCAGTGAGCGTAGCCAAAAGAAACTTCCAATCGACGCGATCGAAGGCCTTTTCTGCGTCGAGCACAACCAGGATAGCAGGGATTTTAAGTTTGTTAGCTTTCTCGATTAGGTGAATGATGCGTCGGGTGTTCTCGTGCGTTTGGCGTCCCGCGATAAAGCCTGACTGGTCCTGGGGGATAATGAGCGGCATAAGGCCGTTCAGTCTTTTTGCTACGATTGAAGAGTAGAGCTTGGCGTTGATGTTTAAAAGGGCGATAGGCCTGTAGAAGGCACAAAGCGTGGGGTCTTTTCCCGCCTAAGGAATCACCGAGATCACTGCTTCGGCCATAGAGCTCGACGTGTCGCCATCGGAGGCCATCTGATTGAACAGCCGGACCAAGTGGTGACCGAGGTCGGCCGCAAAAGTTTTATAAAAAAGTGCAGTGTATCCATCGGTGCCCGGTGCCTCAGAGCTTTGATAGCGGAGAGCACCTCTTCCAGTGTAATCGGGGCTGTCGGTTCATCATTCCAGGCCGGGGAGACCTGTGGGATAGGTAGGTTTTGAAGGAAATCTTGCTGTGCGTCAGGGTCTAAAGCGTCTGCAGAATACAGTGCTCTGTAAAAGCCCCCGAACAGATTCGCTTTGTCCTCGTCTCTGTGGATAAGCACCCCCGAGGGGTCTTGAATACCACCTATGTACTCCCGCTCCCGTTTATCTCGCAACTGCCTGGCAAGGTGTTTCCCTATTTTATTGCCTTGGGTGTAGGATAGGTTGCGTAGTTTAAGCAGAGTGAATTCAGCTCGGTTATTATAAATAGCCCGCAGCTTGCCTCTGATGGCAGTGAGGTTGCGAAGTGTTTGTCTGGTGGGTGTAAGTTTGTGGGTACGTTAGACAGACGCCAGTTCCTCCTCCAAAATTTCCCTATCTTTTGCCCTTTGTTTATTCAGGGCGGAGTTAAGCGCTATACACTTGCCCCGAATCACAGCCTTAAGGGTGTCCCAAGTAATATATTCAGAGGTGTCCTCCAGTTTATTATGCTCATAAAAGTCCTTGATAGTCTCCCGCAGGAGGGTACACGAGTCCTTGTCCCGGGCTAGGGATGCTGGGAAATACCACCGGGCCGGTGAGGGAGCATTGCCAAGCCAGAACATGCAAATTCAGTACAAGCCGTGATCGGATACGGAGATGGGGAATATCTTTGCCTCCCTAAGCCTGCCTTGTAAAGACTGGCTGGTGAAGATGTAATCCAACCTAGAGTAGGAATGATGCACGTGGGAGAAAAAAGAGTAGTCTTTGGTGTGTGGATAAAGGGCGTGCCAGGTATCCAGCAGGCCCATGTCTTGAATAAGCCCCTGAGTGTCAGGATGGAAAGAGCCCAAGCCAGAGCGGTTAGTGTGCGTGCTGTCAAGTGAGGGATGCCAGACTAAGTTGAAATCACCTAGTAGAAATAAAGGGCCCTCTGCAAAATCCGTCACTTTACCCAAGAGTGTGTGTAGGAAGTCTTTCTGCCCGCTGTTGGGGGCGTAAAGCGTCACAAAGGTGCACATCTTCCCCTTCAGCCGCCCTTTGACCATCAGCCATCGACCGTCCTTGTCAGTTAGTATACCCAGGAGCTGAAAGTGAGTGGAGGAACGAAATAAGAGTGCCACCCCCCTGTGCTTGGTAGGAGCAGAGGACTTATAAATACGCTGGTACAATTTATGTTTCAGGCGGAAGTCCTCAGTTTTCATTAAGTGAGTTTCTTGTAGCGCAATTATGTCTTTATGGTGGTCTAAGATGTACTTCCAAACTTTCTGCCTCTTCTGAGGAGAGTTGAGCCCTATAACATTCCAAGTGCCTATTGTGATCGGCATTGCAATATAGAACCCAGGGCGTCTATATTGAAGAGGGTATTCGGGCTCCCAGATGGACACATGTCGTTGAGTCTCTCCCTTCTGTTTCACGGGGGCCGGCCGGATGTCGGCTCCAGTGCTATGTCAGTCACCCCCCTCGTGTCGCAGTTAAAGGCTCCGTTGCGTCCCAGCCAGTCTGTCTTCCCCCATCCATTCCAACCCAGTAGGCGCAGACCTTCTCCCAGGGTAGTGAGGTGGTGTCGCTTGTTGTGTAGTTCGAAGCTAAGACCAAAGGGGTAGGTCCACCTATATTTGATTCCGTCGTCCTGGAGTTTAGATGTGACAGGGCGCAGAGTTTGTCTTCTCGCCAGGGTTGACGGCTCGATGTCTTGAAACACGGAGCATGTAAAGTTCTGGAAGGAGACAGAGTCCTTGGCCCTTGCCGTCTGCAGGACCTTTTCTTTCACTTTGTACGAGTGGAATTTTGCCAGGACATCCCGAGGCCGCTGCCATTCGCCTTTCGGGGGAGGGCCCACTCTATGCACCCTCTCAAGCTTTATTTTGAGCACCGTGGGATGTAGGATTTCCGCAAAGAGGCCCTCCATGAACGCCTCCAGGTCGGGCCCCTCCGCGCCCTCCTCAAGGTCTTTGATGCGGGCATTTTCCCGCCGAGCGCGATTCTCCAAAACTTCGGTCTTCAGTTGTGTTTGCAGGAGCTGATCCTTTAGAGATCTGATGTCGTCTTGTCATTCCACCAGCGCTTGCTTGTGTGTTTGGCCTCTAAGTCGAGCACTCTTGTACCTACTGAGTCCACATCACGTTGAAGTGTGGCCATGCGTTCCGTGATATCCGAGCGCAGTTGGTCAATGGAAGATTTCATGTCCTGGCTCCGTTCCTTTCGCAATTCTGACTTGAAGTCCTTAAACATGGACTGGAGGTCCGCCTTAGAGTGGGCCATGGCTGCCTTTTCAGTGGAGCCCCGGAGAGCTGGCCTGGCGTCAGCTGAGACGAAAAAATCTGAAACCCTGCCAGTTCCTTTATTTGCGCCCTTCTTCGGAGGCATAAGGAGTAGGGTCACTCTCCTTGTCACTTCCACGTTTGCCGGTGAAGTCTCTCGTGCCCCTCAGCTTGTGCCAGTGACAGAGGGTTGCAGGTGACAGCCCTTCAGTAGTTATACAGCGCTCTCTGGTGGGCCCGCCACCCTAGGCCTAGATGGCGTCTCCTCGCTATTCACCAGCGTTTCAGGTCGTCAGGCTGCTTGGCGCGCCGCCCCCGTAGCTTCCCGGCACAGGCCCTATCGAAGCCGCTCTCCTCTCAGGCTCCGCCGTCAATCAGAGTGGTCGCTGCTCAGGTATCTTCAGCGCTGCATATCTGTGCCCATCTCAAACATTTGGGCTGAGCTCCGGAGTGCAGGGACGCCGCAGAGGCCCACGGGGCTGGTGCTCAATCAGAACGTCCCAGCGGCCACCATCTCGGAGTCAGGCATTCGGGGTGCTGTCTCCGTGCTTCTCAGAGCCAGCCAGTCGGTAATCGGGCATCAGTGGGGGCCCCAAGGCTTCTGGCAGTAGCGCCGGTCCGCCGGTCCGCCGCTCACCTCTCGTGACCCTCTCGTGACTTGCAGCCTGTGGCCGGTGTTCCCGGCGGACGTCCCGGCTCACTCGCCAGCCGCCATTTTGCGGTTAGAGCCCGGCGCCAAGCAGGATGAGCGAAAAGTGGAGCTCCGGTGCCTCTACGTTCACATGAGAGGCAGCTCGACACTCCCCATATGGTCCGCTGTCAGTGGCGCTCCAGAGCGACAAGTTTCATTCCAAATTGCCTCCGGGAAAGCCCGCCTAGTGCCGCACGGACCGGGAGCCGAAGCAGGTCACGTCTGCTCGGCCATCTTGCCCGGCCACGCCCCCTCACACTGTAGTTTTTGACCATATTTGGGTGCGTGGGCAGCGTATGTGTAGAAGGGACTATTGGAATGTGAACTGGGGGGGGCGAGTAACTCCCCAATACAAAGGACCTGCCGCAACAGGCGGTATGTTACCAATTCTATAGTGTTAAGTAGGGGTGGCTGGCATTGCAAATGCCTGTGTAGGATTTATGTAGTAGGTGGGATCGTGCAAATGCTTGTGCTACCATTGAAGCTGCTGTCCGTAAAACTAGAGAGTGGTCAACTCTGTGCGTGGAATGCAGTGTATGTATCCAATTTTACTTTTTTAAAGTTCAAATTAGTGTGTCTGCAGTTTATGGGGTCACAATGCGGGGGAGTCACTGAGCTTGCTTGCGAAGTGTTCGTGTCATTGCTTTTCTCATCCAAGGTGAATATGTGTGGGCCTTTTTCGTCATCTGCAACAGAGGGTTGGCCCAATGTCTGCTGCTGCTTGTAAAGCCTTTCTGCGATGATTTGTTCTAGTTCGGAAAATCCCATTAAAGAGCTGCGGTGTAGGGGGTCGGAGCACAGTTTGTTTTTCTTGCCAGGGCGGCATTTGCCTACGTGCTCTTGTAGCGAGTCCATGTGCTTCGGGGCTGATCGCTGGGAGCCATGGTGATGTTGCTTCAGCCATTTGCAGGACTCAGCCTGGTTGGTGAAGAACATGGTCATCAATTCCTTCCGGTAGGCATAGGACGCGGTTGTTAATTCTGTGGGAGCGTCCTTCCAAATAGTCAGTCAATTCCTCCAGTGTCCTCACTCGTTCCCGCAGTCTGTGCAGGGCTTCTTGCTGAGACTTTGCTATAGGCTGTAGGGTCTTTTCTCCTTCCGTAACTTTCTTGGCTAATTTGTGGTGGTCATCATGGAAGAGGTTCCAAATCTGTTCTCCATGGTGATTCTAGAGTGTTAAATGGCTGCTAGTAGTTTATCTAACTTGTCGGACATGGAGAGAGTTGATGGTGATTCTGACTCCTCTACTTGTGGTTTGATAGCTTAAGAGTGACTTTTTGTCATGGCTGGGCCTGATGGTCCGGTGTTGGATCTCAGCCGGCCCTTGATGTTGCTGGAGTGGATTCGGCTGGGCGCAATAGAGGGAGAATGCTGCTGAGATGCCTTTAGAGTCTTAGGTGCTGCTTTATCTGCCTTTGTTGGAATGGCTGCTGTGTCTGTGCCAGTGGGGGAAACGTGCAGTGAGAGAGCCTCTGTGGTAGCGCCTGCTTTGCAGCCTGGCGCTTGCTGTTCCTGATGGTATTTTAGGCCTGTTCAGATATGTACGCTGCCATTGCCTCCTGTTTGGATGCTGGGTCCTCCCTGCTGGTGCTGTGGTGGCAAGCAGGCAAGTGTTGGATGACTTTGTGTCTGTGGGGTTACCTGCCTTCTGAATACTTTTGTACTGAGTTGGACCCTCTAGTTAGATTTCCCGCTGTGTGCAGCTGGCAATTGCGTCACTCACCGCGAGGTGCTCGCCTGCGGGGGGGCAGCTTGACCGGTTCCTGGAGGTCACTGTGGCTCCTCTGTGATCTGTCTACATGTGGACCGATGTCCGCGTTAAGCCTGGTTGTCAGCTGTGCGTGCTTCCGCAGCAGTGAGGGTACGATCAGGAGCGAGGTTGCAGCCCGGTAGAAGTTGACTGTGTCGATTGGTAGTGGTCAACTGTAGTGCGTGTCATCGCTGTTTGGCACCGTTCGCCTGCTTGATTGGAGGGCTTCTTGTGCTCAGTCCCAGTGGTGCTGTGCTTCAGAGCAGTGAGGCCTCAATTGTTTAGGCACTAGTGCTGCTTAGACGTTGGAGCGCACTTAGCTTCGTTTTTTATTTTTTACAACTGGTGTTGTGGAGGAGGTTGGGCAGTTATTGAGCCACTTGTTGCCCCCCACGCACCCCCCACTCCTCTGATGGGGTTGCTGTTCTGCAACTTCGGGTGGGGATGGCAGGTGTAGTGCTTGCTGGCATTGCACGGTTATCTGGCAGGGGGGTTGCTCGGGAGAGTGAGCCTGGTCCCGTGATGCTACTTGTGGAGACTTGTGACCGGTCTCACTGGTGCTCAGAGCGGTGTGGCCTTGGTTATAGAGGCACAGCGCTGCCCACACTTTGTAGTTCACTGGGCTGTTTTAAACCGGTACTGCAACAGTAAGTGGGCAAGTATTTAAAGTCTCTTGTCTATGGTGGGGCTGCCGCCTTATGGGTAATGATGGCACTGGGCTGATCACTCTGGACGGGGTCTTCCACTGTACTTGCACAATACCTGCCAGGCTGTCACTCACCGTGGGGTCGCTCGACTGTGGGGGGATCAGCTCCTCTGCTTCCCGGTGGCTGCTGTGACTCCACTACATCTTCTCTGCGTGTGAACTGAAATCCACTTGGGTAGTGCCCTCCTCGGTGCTCGCAGCGGCTACTGCTGATCCTGTCGGCCGCGTGAATTTCTTTTTCTTGATTCTTTCCTTGGACAGGGGGAGTGCCCCTAGCCCCCTAGGGTCTACAACGACGTGACCAGACCGCCGCTTCCGCCCTAGCATTATGCTTAGATTTTGAAAATCTCCGAGCTTTTTTTCAAATGACCGACGATGCTGATAAAATTTTATAAAAAATCACCCGCCCTGAGTAAGCCCCAGGCCAGATGGCAGTGTAAGGGGGCGAAACACGTGTTGGCTGTTTCTCTCTGACCGACTTCTATGAATAGAGTACAAATAAACTCACTATCAACAAATTTAAAAAGCCATTGTTGAATTGTAATTTTTTCCAGGATACCTGAGACATAACAAATCTTGCCCAGACTATTCTAACACCAGGCCTCAACCCTAACTCCTCAACAGTCTTTCTGCTTCCCTGCTGACTAAAGTATCCCATCCCAATGCCAAGGCGAGAGGACATTGGATTCTTTTGGGGTGTTTTTTTTACATATGGCCAGGAGAGTGTGTCTGACTCCCAAATTAATGAATGGCTGCCGTTTTTGGGCTTGATTGGACTGCCGCTAGATATTGGGGAAGTCCAGGGGGGGGGGGGGTGATTCGCATGGATTTTCTTAACAAAATGCCCTGCAAACCCTAGCGTTGGGGATTACTGCGGTACTTGGGGCAGTGTCATGGAACCACACGTGCAAACCTACGATCCACAGACCTTTTTTAAAACTAGACAAAACGGGGATTATAGGGTGGTGTGCCTTGCGAAAATCTCGAGGTTTTCCTACCCACAATGCCCTGCAAACCTTGCCTGGAATTATGCATTTTCCTTACATTTTTGCTTTGGAAACTTCCTGAATTTTCAGGAATCCACAAATTTACTATCACCCAGCATTGCTCCACTTGTGGCGAAGAATTTGATGTGCCACTTGTGTGGCTGAGACTAGTGTCCTTGACCGGATCAAACCAAGGTCACCTCTGTTTGATGCTTTCCTGACTTTGGCACTAAACCAAACAGAGATCACCTCGTTTTGATCTGTTCCTGTCAAAGGAACAGAAAGAAGTCATTGGGATATGCTTGCTGTCAGTTTCTAGGGAGCATCCAGAGCAGCGATCAAAGCCGTAAAAGTACTGTTTGAAAGTGGACAATGTCTAATTTCAAGCAATACCTTTTCATAATGGATTCTGGCTTACAGATCTCCACAGGAGGGCTATTACCCCCCATACAAGGAACGAAGGGAGTGGCCCCCAGGCATGGTCAAGGTCCCCCCCCCCGGAAAAAAACCCCAATTCAACCATATTGCCTGCTTCTCTCCTCCAACCACCCTCTCTCCCTATTGGGAGGAGGACATTTTACCCATCTGTCTCCTGGGGGCATGAGGGGGAGGGAAGGCCCGAAAGCTCACTCAATACCAGGATTTTTATTTTAGGTCTCGCCTGAGCCAGTGCATGCACTGCTCTGGCGAGACATTTAGTAAGTGGGCTTTTAAAAGTGCTACCACACGCTTTCGCCGGCCTCAAGCTTGTGATTACGCACGTGTGCGCGCGCGCAACCACCATCTGCCTTTCATACTTCTTCCTCTAAGCGTCATGCGCCATCTGGCTTTCCTAGTCATGGCTCATTAGCTAGCGATCACTTTCACTTTTGCGTCTTCTGTTTCAGCACTCCGCACACATGTTTTCCCCTCTGCCTCCGTCGGTGTCTTCTCCATTCCTACCCGCTTAGTTCCTCGCCTCCGTCGGTGTCTTCTCCATTCCTACCCGCTTAGTTCCTCCCTCCCCCACCCTTCGTGTTTTCCTATGACCTGGAAGCATTTTCCCTTCTTGCTGAATCCATTTCTTTGAAATTGCTTCTTCCCACTCTGCATTCCTGCTTGCCCCGTACCCAATCACCCTCCTCTTGCTTGATCTCTCCTGTGCCCTATGGCTCTTTGGCTGATTGCTCCTTCCCTCTCCCACCATCATAGGGTGTTGTGTGCTCATGTCCTCCTTCCTTCTGCTCCCCGTCGTCCTGTTTGGCCTCTCCTCTGTCCCTTATGTTTGTTGTTTCAAAATGTGTTTCTATTCTCATGTGCGTTACCCTTTAGCTTTCCAAAACCCCTCACGCCCTTCCCCGCGTTGTACTAGGCAACCCAAGCGAGCTCACCAGACAAGCTGTGTTGCGCCTCGCTCCGCCTCTGTCTTGCTCGCCCCTCCCCAGAGTGTGTCTTGCGGCCACGTGTCATGTAAGTGGGTTTGGTACATCCGTCACATCTTCAGGTGAATCTTCCTTCCTACAGCCTGTTTCCAAATATTGGTGGGTATGCAGTTTTCTCACTCTGTTGCCTGCGCTTTACAAGAAGCGCATATTTGCCCTTTCAAAGAGAGCACCTTATTCACATAGCTGTTTCCCTCGTCTTTTCTAAGTCAGCAGCATTTCAGTACAGGCTCTATCACAATCGGATAAGACCGAGCAGTCCCAGAGTCTTTTTTTTGTGTCTCAAAAACAATGCGTCACAGTATTTTCCTACTCTGGGACTAACCCGCCATCTTAGTACAAGAGGTACACACTGAACTGCCACCAACTTCCCACCTTCTCTGCTTTTATTGGCACCATACTTGATCGGGGTCTTCGCAGCCCTAAACCTAACTTTTATAGAAAGATTAGTGTACTTTTTCACTAATAAGGCTGCTATGGAACTATCTTATCCGAAACTCATATGTTCCTAACTAACTTATCTAGTTGAGGAATCGTGTTTTTTCAACCTTGTTTTGGAAAAGTGTAGGTTTTTGAAGTACCAAGCACGCAGCTTGTTGAAATGGTTATGTTGCTGAGTAGCTTGGATTTAGCGGGAAATGGGTACATTGATATGTGGCCACATAACATGTTTTGATTAGCACGAGAAACCTCCAAAGTATAGTGAACTATATATCTCCAAAGGAAGTACACTTCTGTTAGAAAAATACAAATATGCGAACTGTCTCACACAAGTGATGTTTCTCTAAAGAAATCTGACCAAATATTCTCAGTTGTTAGGATGGCCGAGACCTAAATACTTATAAGGTCCCAAAAGCGAGATCTATTGGCTATGCCAAGGCTTGTTATTGGGTGCGGTGGGACAGCTCTCCCTAGCATCGGGCCGTGCCCTCATCCTGCAGTCTTTCTGCCTGCCCGAAGGGTGGGGGGGGGTCAAGCCTCCTCCTCTTCCTCCTCCATCTCGTCCTCCTCCCGAGCTACTGGTTGGAGAACCCTGGGATAAATCCTAATTTCTACTAATTTGCAATGGGAAATGGATGCACTATTCGGGCTCTGGGTCAGTAATAGGGGAATACTACAAACCTAAGACAATTCTGAGACCCAAGGGAATTTAGAGTGATGTAGATTGTATGCATCCTAGCACGGCTTTATTATCCAGAATGCTCTGTGAATATGAAACTAAAGTTCACAAAAGGCTATTTCCCCTTATTTTTCATATGAGAGAACTCCAAGCGAATGACTAAAGTCTTACAACTCTGTAGTCCCATAGTCTTTTGATTGCATCATTGCTTGCCATGTATGGGTGGACTTAACACATGTCCTGGAAACAGACCAAAACTGTAACTACGTAAAGACACCATTAATGCCACATTGACTTCACACACTTGAAGTTCTGACTGGAAGCTGTTGGAAGCAATCGCCCCAACCACAGAGGATGCGTACACTTTTTATTGTAAGAAGTGTGGCAAAGCGGAGTAGTAGCGAATCTGGACCTTTTCCTCACAGAAATGTGTGGAAATTATATGATTTATGTCAAAGTAAGACATTTACAGGACATTCTGTGTAAGAAAGCATAGGGGGTAGATGTAGCTTACACCACACTGGACTCTCATGGGTGTCTAGTTTTCAGAAATGTCTAGGTTCTGCTGATTTCCTTGGGTGCTGACTGGGCACAGCCCCAAATACTGTACCTAACCACATCATGAAAGCAGGTCAATTTGCAATGCTAATTTTTCATGTCTTTGTGTTGTTTTTGGTCCTTGCCTATCACCAGCACTAGGCAAAACTATACAAGCATTTCTTGATATCCATTGAATTTCTCTCCATCTATGAATCTCATGATAGTACAGGGAACCCTAAATTCATAGTTTCACAAATCTCCACTATTCCTAAAATCTGTATCTCAGGCACATTTTAGAAATGCATAGGTTTTCTCAATATCCATTTTCAATTCATTTCAATTTTACAATTTAAATTGAGGCATGGCCTGCACTCAATAGAATAATCATTATGAGCTGCAGCTCATTTGTTGGTACTGGGTGTCGCATGTTTTTGGACAACCAAAAAATACTATATATCATGTGTACAGAAGAGTTTGATTGACCTAGAGTAGTACTACTTTTTGTAAATCTGTCAGAAGGGCAAACAATTACAGATTAAGACGTAATCTACTTCTATTTTTTCCTACTTATTTTCATTTATTTTTTATTTTAACAATTGACAACCACCTAGAAAAATGCCAAAAATAAGGTTAAAAAAGACTTTTCTTTACAAATTTGCCTGTTCACAAAATGTGGGTTTGGGCACCAAACATGTGGGGGTAAAAGATGCAAATTTGGTTTGGGCAGCTGTTGTGCAGAAACTTGACTGAGGCTTAAGCACAAAGTGCCCCAAACATCATAAAAATGGCTTAGCAAAGTGGGGTTTGGCAGAAGGGGAACCTCAGCAGTTAAGGAGTTCAGTGCCAGAAAGGATTACTAATCTATGAAAGTAGATGTGGAATTGTAGACATAGGTAGGCATCTCCCATTTACAATGTTTACCCTGTTAAAAATATATTCAATAAATAAGCACAAATCCATACTTTATCTTCCATTTTATATTTAAACTGCTGGTTTTGTATCAGCACGAGCACCTCCATGCTCATTTACTTGAGCTTGCTTCATGGGGAATAGCTTTAAATTGAATAGCTGCTATTCCAGGAACAGGTTCCAGGGCATCTTTTTTGTAATGGATGTGGAATGACCGCATTCTTGTTCTTTATCAAACCTCCATGGTGAAGCAGCAGTAGAACTGTGCTTAATCAGCTGTTTCCCTCAGCATGTCACTCATTTCTCACTTGGATGAGAGACATTTATATTTATAGAAAAAGGTGTGCTCGTTTTAGCTTCTTGTGCTCTAATCATAATTTCCAAGACGCAATTAAATGTCTTGCCTTATTCCTTTGCTGTAGTCTTCTCTATAGCTTCTCTATAGCAACTTTTTTCAGTTCTGCTGCTTGTATTCTAATAACTAGGCATTCAGATCTACCTCACATTTGTCGTGAATATAGAATGTTAGAATGCTAGTTGTTCAGGAGATCTCTTTAGAGAAGCTACTGTAGAACACCAGGTAATCATCTGACAGGCTTCTATTATATTTAAAGGGTAAGTTTCACCCAGCATTTCAGAATTGTTTCTCACATGTGCAAGAACTTTTTGTGACTTTATGGATAATTTTCCCTTACTTTAGCTTCTCAAGCGCTACCCATATTTTCTAAAAGAAAATAAAAAAAAAAAGACTGTTTCTCTCAAAGATCGCTCATCGAATACCAGCACAGATCAGTATATTTCACAGGGTGAAGTCATTTTTGAAGTCACCACTGTTCCTAAAATTAGTATAGCACCACCAGTGAATGATTTATGTCGTCATTAAATCTGTTAACACCTTTTCTATTTGCTCCTGTTTGTTACATCAAAATCAGGAATCCACTCTAGTGCATTTTTCTGAAAGACCAGAATAATGGAGCCTTATCACCCAATAATCCTTACTTATTGTAACTTTCTACCTAAATAGTACCACAACAGAACACTATCTAACTATTTTGTGAATTTCATTCCAAATGTTACGGTTGTGGTTTACAACAGCGGTATTATCCAAGGCTGGGGTGGTTTCTCTGTTTCATCCCAAGCCTTCTGATGCCACCCTGTTAAGTAACTACCTAGGAGTGCCTTCTCCCTGAGACAATATTCTTAAACATAAAAAATGTAATTCATGAACCAGTCTTATAAAACTGGGGTTTTTAGATGAGCTTACGTATTTAGAACTATTTGAAAGAAGTTACCTGGTATCATTTGTTGAATTCCCAGCATTCACATACAACCTCGCTCTACAACCTTTTGAGAATGAAGTAAGAAGTAGCTAGAATCCATTTGGATGGTTGAACCTGATCTAATTATCTTTTTCGACCTAGCGCCCAAACAGAGTACTGCAAATACCCTTTAACTGTAGTATACCTCTTACCTCCCCCTACCCCCAAGGCCTGGAAGATTTACCAGAAACGCTAAAGACCTAACCCCTCCCTGATTGAACCCTAATGCATTATCAGAAAATGTTAGCAGAGGACTTGAAAATCTACTTTTACGAGCAAAAGATGTTCACAATAGTACAATTGATGTAATACCACTCTAATGACAAATTGTACTAATGAATAACATAGTATTCTTCCTAGCGGAGGTGCCCAATTTGAATGTTTAACGCAGGTTATCTGGAGTTCGATCCATATCTGGAGAGATTTTCAAAAGGGCAGGTGATTGTGAAATTTCTTAATTCAAACAGCAAAAGAGCTCGCTAGCTTTGCTGTCTGCAAGTAGACGGTTGTGTTTCAGGTGTTTGATGTTCGGAACTGTTTGGAGACTGCATTAAGGGCTGTCTTTGAATAATTCCTTCTGGATTGTCTAATTTTTCTTTGCACCAGTGGGTTTGGATGCATGAGATACTGTATTGCACCTAGTCGATGGTTACATTTTGCAGTATGAAGAATTTGACTGCTCATTGGCTACTGGTATTGAGAGAAAAGATGTCAAACCGCACTGAACAACAATGTAGCATCAAAATAACTGTGCTTGTCTTCCATATTTGACCAAGAGATCCACATTGTTTTTGTGAATTTTTGTATTCTCCGAATCCTTTCTTCTATTTTGTTACCATAACTAGTAATAGAAAATATTCTATTTTAAGTTCTTTCTGCAGTGCCTTCAGAAATTTGTGAAATGCGATGCACATGGTAATCTATATTTACTCTGATACCAAAAGTCCAGGGTTGTGATGTTTGTGCCTTTTGAAACCTCTGTCTAAAGAAATAGAAAAATGTTGCTGAGCACATCATATAATGGACATGGTAAGCTGCAAAGTGAGCAGAGATGAACTTCTTTGCCGAAGAACGTTCTGATGACTCATGGGCACAGAAGATGCTCAGAGTTAGCAGTTTCATCAGTCAGATGTTGAAGATCTGACATCACTAAATTAGTAGATTCCTGAAATCTTATCTAGACATTTTTTCCCTGCCCTGAAATCCCTTGCAAATAAAGGTCTTCTGAGTGGAGCAATTTGGAATCCCAGACTTAGTGCACATCTTTGACACTGAAAAACCTATAGACTGTAAAGCTTCAACTGGGTAAAAGAATGACAACACCATTAAAGAGAAGCCTAAAAAGTCTGGCTAAACTTCGAGAGATGATTGAAAAACTAAGAAAGACACCACTTTTCCAACACCAAAAAATTAGATCATTGCTAAGAGTTGAAAAGACAGAGTGCTCTACAATGTAAGAAAACAATTACACCATAAAACAGAGATGGAGGCACTTTTGCAAAAGATGGAATTTGTTTAAGTACTTAAAAGATTACTACAAAACAAGCCATCAAAATGACTGTAGAGCGGACCCAGTCCAAAGGAGGTGAATCTTGATCGCAGACTACTTACAGGAGACTCGTAAATTGATCAAAACAAGGAAGATAATGTTACTGGGAGTGGATCCAAAGTGCACCACTGTTGGTGGTGGCAGATATGATGGAGAAGAAGAAATCAACTGGTACATTTTCACACTGATTCTTCACATTATCAAATCAAATCTTTTGCATTCAGGCCACCCCTTCTTGATTACATACCTACATACTATACAGCAGTTAAAACAGCTGCAGAGACAAGGGGTTCAATTATAAATGGAAATTAAGGATTTATGGCTTTCTCTTAGGCTTTAAGTCCTTCACAAAGAAAGAATAGATTAATTACAAAGCTAACAAGCTCCCCGGAAAATGCCGGCAACGTATTTATAATCCCAGCCAGCTATGGAGCAAGTTAATCAGGAATAAATAAAAAAATAGACTCTCTGCGGAACCCTCTTTATGAAAAAATTATGGAGAGGCAGATTCCTAAATTGTCTCTACCACAGTGAAAAGGGCAAATAAGCCAGCATCTATAGGCCATGCTGACAAAGGCACCAAGAGGCTGGAGGCAGGTGATAAAGTTCGAAGAGAGCGGCAGCAACTTAATTGAGAACTGCTCATTAGAATGCTTTGCTAAGTAGGAGTGGATGTCGGCAATGGGAGGAGATGGTGAATAGAATTCAACACTTTCCAGGAGTGTACAAAAAGAGTTAAAAGTGTAATGCAGGAGGGAAAGACAACTGCAAATGTATGTCTTTTTCAGGGATTGGGAATTTCTATAGCCGCCAGGACATATTTTTTGGGGTCAGGGGCAACAAGTTTTAATGTGCATTTTGTCCTTGGGACAGGTAGGCCCAACCCCCTGCCGCACAAACCCTTTGGCTGCCAGTTTACAGTACCACATTGTGGCTCAGGGAAGGGCATTCTCTACAATTAAGGTAAAGTGTGTCTTATATGTAATGTGTGTTAATGCTGTTCAAACTTGTATATATGGTTCATTAACGCAAAGCCTTTATTATTAGGGTGAGCACTAAAAGTAAATGTTTTAAGCTCAGCCTGCACTACTGACAGTGGTTCCAGTATAAAAGTGTACACACATTTTCAAAGTTTAATAATATGAGGCTCTGTATAATGCACCCAGCATGCTCTCTGAGTATATGCAAATATTTGCAGAAGCTTGAAAGCATGTGATGATTCTTTGCTTTCAAATTAAAACGTTCAAAAAAAATGCATGTAAGAAAAGGAAACATTTAGCTAAACTACTGTAAGATTTTAGGTACCATATCTTTGCAGCATCATTTAGTAACATGTTGATGTATGTTAGTATTTCCCAAAAATATTCAGAATGGAATATCAGTGTAACCAGTTTAAATACGAATATGGAAAACAAGAACAAACCAGCATTGGCAAAGCTAGTGGGTCTGAAATTGGTGTTCAGCTTTTTGGTTTTGTCAAGGCGTGACTTGTTTAGGCATAGTTTTTGTAAAACCTTAACAGTGTGGGAGCTGCTGGGTCCTCACCATTCTAACAAGCACTGGCAAGAGCAAAACAACAACATTTTGGTCTCAGCACACATTGCCACAGTGGTTCTGGGCACTGAACAAAACTACTTTGTGTACCAATATGCTTCCTCTAAAAGAGCAAAATACTGTCACTTACAGGGACGCCAGCTGATAGATGTAGAGAGACAGAATAAAAAACAAAACAAAAGGTCATGGTTAAAGCCAGGCCTAATTAGAGGACCAATTATTAAAGAAAGTCTCGAAAGTGCATCCATGGTAAATATCCTTGCATATGTACAGTGTCCATGAATTCACAAGAATTTACAGAAGTAGGCCAAGAAATAGTACTCCCAGAAAATATTTGTGAACTGCATTTTAGCATGAGCAAATATGCAAGTGTAGATTTGCTTATGTGAAAATCTGAATGTTTTCAAGGTCATTTTTCCTCCAACCACTTTTTTCCCCAACCCTGGGAGAAGTTTTAAGTCTGCCACTGTCAGTAGTACATTTCCAACCGTTCTCAGTATGGGAAATGATTAGAGAAGAATTGGTGAAAACCATTAAAACATGCACGTTAGTAGGTTTGCACAGACTAAAAAGTGCATTCCAACCCTGAAACTATTGCTTACCACTACCTTCAGCCCCAGTATGTAGACCTGCAGAAACATAGCAGCATAAGGGAATTGCTAGTATTCAAACAATACTATGGTATGAACCCTGGTATAATCAGAAAGGCTATATCAGAACTCTTATATAACGAGATTGCTGCGTAATTTGTTGCTGCATTACATGGCACAAAGGGGACAAGTGGATTTTGTTACAGGACAAGTAGATTTATTAAGCAGCCTTCCCCATGGACAAGTAGATATTTTATTAAATTCCACACCCCTGCTTTTTTTCGGCGGACACATTAAGCAAACCACTTAGTGCCATCAACGGTATTAGGCAGGCGTGCATTGCTGCAAATCTGCAAACCTTGAGCTTCAATTCGGAGGTGCAAGCTAACCTCATTGGTAAATCTTTTCACTGGTGAACATGTTTTTTTTAAATAGAAATTCAGTGGTTTATTCTCTTGGTAAAAAATGAAAAAGATTAGTGAAACAGAAAGGGCAGTCAACGGCAAGTTTGATGTAAACCCGTGCAGCTATTCAGTGTATAGAAATTTCTATAAGAGCTAAAATGGGAACTTGCTTGTTTTTCTCCCCTCTTCCTCCTCTTTTAATTTTTTGCCACAGTCGACGGATGTTTAGGAAAGTTGGCAGGCTGAAACTTAGGGGACTAAGTAGCTTGCCAAATGTCATTTAAATCTGTCTTTATCCTTAAAGGTTATAGGCAAATCAAAAAATGCCTTTACAATTGGTACACCGTCTGAACCATGACCACACAGTGGTTCTGGCTCAAAAGCTGAAAACCACTCAAATTCCCCAGCAACTGAGAACTACACGCACAACTACTAGGCATATGTTTGTTTGTATTCTTATTTTGTGAGGTTCAGGTTTTTCTGCGGTTACAACTTTCTTTGATAGCATGGCATTTTTAGGGGGCTTTAGTTCCTACTTTCTCATGTAAGTTTGATAGATCACATTGGTGAGTAGTTATTGAAGTTAGTTTTTTGCCCTTGATTGTTTCTTGCTGTTTTAATAGTACTCAAAAGTACTGAACACCTGTGAAGATTTGCTGTAAACGAAGTAAATATAATCGAAATAAAGTTGTTTCACGTCATTGAAAGAATATGTAACACTGAAGCAAGAATAGTAGACATTTTAATTGCATGCATTGTTTCTGTGGGTACGATCATGTCAACTTTTGATGATTAAAGAGTGCCTCTCAGTGGCAACTGCTTGAATACCCTTTACAGGAAAAAAATATATATATATATGGCCTGCCCTACAATGTATAACTCAGTGCGGTGAAGCATACGATGTGCATGGCTTTCCTTACATATACTCACCCTGATGCTTCAAAAAACACAGTAGAACTGACTTCTTGCTTAACCTGCTGTTTTTCTTTGTTGTTCGTTTTTGCAGAAGCTTCATCTAGTTACTGATGTTTTGCCTTCTCCTCCCTCTTTTCTGTTTTTACAGGTGAGCGCCCAGAACATGAAGATGGGGGGCCTGCCCCGTACAACGCCTCCTACCCAGAAGCCGCCCAGCCCGCCCATGTCAGGCAAAGGAACCATTGGGTGAGTACTTTTAGGTGTGAGTGACTAGAAACACGCAGTTGTTTCACTCGCCACTCCAGGTGACGGTGCCGAAAGACTGCATGCATTAGATTAAGCTCAAAGCATTTCTGACAATTACTTCAGGCCTTTAACAAAAAACAGGTACTATATCAACCTTAGATAATAGATCCTTTTAGTAAAGCGATGCATCTTTTGAGCTGTGATTTTAAATTAAATGCTCCACCTTCCAAGCACTTTTGATATCTGGCTTCTGAGTTAGTTCTTGAACTGCCAGTTTTGGTACATGTGGAAAATTCAAGCATAGAGTTTGCTCGGAAGAATTAAAAACCTTTTTATGCCCTTTGCCCCTGGAACTCTTTTGTCAACACATGTCCAGTGAATATGAAAAGGATGCAGCTGTCAGGGTGTTGATCAACAGGTTCTGACTTGATGACAGAATTTCACTGCTAATAAAGATTTGCAACAAATGAAAATTAAAAAGCAATTCCCAAAACCTGGTCCATTCGTGAAGTTTCACTGTTCAACATTAGCACTCGATTATGGGCATTCCTTACAGCTGTAAAACTGTAGTCTGTTAAGTATTTCAAGTTGTTTTGACCCATATAAGTTTGTTGTCTGTACCTAGGTGATAAGTGGTCTAACTGGGGATCTCATATAGTTCCTTCTGTCCACAGCTTGTAGTTTTGACTCCCTCCTGTTAGGATTTATTTCCTATTTTGAAGCTACTTTAGTTGACATTGTGGGATCCTGACCATAGGTTCCAGATCACTACCAGGAAGTCACCCACCATGTGGGTCACATACGGATTTTGCAGTCGTATTGTTTAGTTGAACTGGTTTTATTGATTTTCTGGCATACATAAACCACCACAAACAACCGTCTAGCCAGCGCGGAGCCAAGCAAGCTGCTTTTATCGTACTATGAAGAGAAGCCAACACAAATTTACACTGTAAAACGTAACCCTCTCACCCCCAACTCTTCACCCATGACTTGATTGTTATGCAAAACGGGGGCAGAATCCAACAAATATGTTGTGTAACATGGGGTCGTTGTTTCTTTAAATCGATTTTTTTCAACCAGGGGGTGAGTCTATTCTGTGTGATAACTTTACATAATCGATAATGTAGATTCAAATGTTGTATACCGTCTGGATGATTTGGGTGGTATGTGCATGTTTCTGATAAGTACCTTCTTAACTGGTTTTTAGCCACCGGCAGCACAATGCACCTTGCCATTGCAAAAATGTCTTTCTTGATGATTTGTCTACGTCTGATATAAGGTTGTCTGTACCTCTTTAGTTAGAAGCTGTCCTGGCAGCTAAAAGGCCATAGCTTTTCGAGGTTGTCCTCACACTTTCTTTTGCTGCTGCCCCCGTGTATTAATATCTTGAGGATAGCCCCTGTATATTAATATCTTGAGGATAGCATTTTACTCTTATTTACATGTAACCACGTATGCATTAGACATTTCATGCTCAGTGCAATAAGATCCCACTTTAGAGTGAGAGAAAATTCGGAGTGTTTCAAGATTGAGATGTTCAGTCCAGGCAGACCAGGTGGTTGGTGGCTAATGTCCGTTTTACAATTTATTATGCTGGACTATTTCGTATTCTCTTTAAAGTTGAATTGAAGGCAAGATTGCATTCCAGTGCAATCAGTGGAAAGCGATGTTGGGGACTGTAGGGTCTAGACCCAACATTTTAGCTCCATAAGCCAGAATGCCGCCATACTTAAAGGTCCAGGCTTTTATCGCATATGGAGAAAGGGTGTTGCAGTGATTCCTGACAAGCCTGATAACTGTCTTTCCTGCTCCTTCAACTTTTGTCAGAGTTTTAAGTATGTGTTGTTTACAGCTTAGAGTGATGGCCACTTGAACCGCGAGGTTAGTATGGGCCTTCACCTTTTACAGGAAGTTACTAGGTGAGGTTCGGGAAGAGGTGTGGCGCAGCGGCCAGGACGACTGATGCCGGACACTGGGGATCACGGTTCGATCCCCAGCGGCAGGGGTCTGCCCAGCACCATGTGACTCTAGGCAATAGCTTGCTTAATTTTCCCGACCGCCCCCAGTCCCGGGAAACCTACGGGTAGCTGTGCGCTTTACAAATACAAGATTATTATTATTATTACTGCCCAGGGTAAACATGATTTTAAGCTGAAGTTGGCCAAACGCCATCATATTAGATTTAGAGATGTTGATATTTCATTGTTAGTTATATAATACAACTCTACTACCTTCCGTTGAGAGTGAAGTGCTTTAGGAGTTCGGGTAAGCAGTACCTTATCATTGACATATCTATTTTATGTCTAAAACACTAGACCTGAATATGTGATCATAACACATATTCGAACTAAGCTCCTTATGAGAAAAATTAACATTTTATATTGTGTGTTTAGTGAACTTTCTATTGCTATGTCTTTTATAATGTTACTTGTTAGTAGATGAAAATCTTAAGTCGAAAGCAATTGCATAAAATGAATGAAAATTAAACAAAATAACAGGCTATAAGTTCAGGTTTCAGACTAGGATGTGTACTTCTGCCACATCAATATACAGCGATCACTGGATTAAGACTTGAAGCAGAAGAGTGATCATTTCTCTCTGCCCAGCGACATTTTACTTGTTTGAGTGCTGTAGTGTGCTTTTACTTTTCAACTTGTTTTTTTTATTTCTGTAGAGCAGCTCTTGGCCATACTGTTTTCAATTTACTATACGAACTGTATACAATAAGATTATGCTTTGCATTTTGTCTGATGTTGCAATATTTGTGTGCGGTCACTTGATTGTGAGGCTAACGAGGCCAAGCCTTAGTGGCTAACCATAAACACTATCCAGATGGGTAGCTGATGTGGAAATGTTGCATATCCCTTCAACGAATAAAACCCTGTCGATGATTCTACTCCTCCTTGCATGGATATCTTGATCTAGATTACAAAACTTGCTCTGTGTGCTGTACCGAGTATGGGCATACAAAAGTATAGACCTACTGTTTGTTTACCTGTACTGTCGAGGCCTCTGCTACTGCAGTGAAGGAAGGAGCTTCTGAGTCTCAACAGTTACCAACGTATTTTCTCTTGCAGCTGAGTTGTCATTTTGTTAGCTTTTGTGTCGTAATCTCATAATCAGAATCGTGATGGCGTCTTTCAGTTTACTCTCATCCTAAAGAGGGCTGTAATAGAAAAAACAAATTTTTCCTTAAGATGACGCAACACCAATTTGTAGTATGTTCTCCCTTTGAAGAAAACTCAGGGCAAGAGGCTAAGACAACTTTTGAGGTCGCTCAGACTGATGATTTTCCATACCTCCCTGGCTCTGCTGGAAGATGGTCCGTCATCTGCTCTTAGACCTAGGAAATGCAAAAGGTTTTTGACAAAATCCTTACTCTGCACTGTTTTGTTGTCCATAGTTATCATGCACTGGATGGTTGCTCTGGTTTTCTCAATGAGCGCTGTATGATTTGTAAGGGTTTGTGATTCCCTGTAGAAATAGTTGTGGTTCTTGGCTTTTTTTAGCTTTGTTGCTCCCCTACTTTACTTGACGTTTAGGAGAGAGCCCTACTCCTGTGGGGTTTCTGCAGTTACAGGGGCTGCACTCCGACTCATTTTTTTTTAGGTGAGAGTGGTTTACAGTGTCCATGGCTTTACTTTCATAGGTGCCTCGTCTCGAAGGCATCTGCTGTATCAGCGATCTCATGCTTGCTTTGTTTTCAGGTTTGGCTTCTGGTTCTTAAATATAGTACCAATTTAATTTGGTTCTTGGATGGTTTATTTTAACTCACCTGTCCCTCAATGATTCCTTTGCTGTCAACAGGACTAAGTTGCTAATTTTTCAAATTTCTGTGGCGGGTTTGAAATGTTTTGATGTTGAATAGATCAGTATTTTAAAGTAACTTTTTGATGGTTTGATTTTACATCTGCTGCTACAAGATGACCTTGCAGTACATCCCCTCCATTACATATCCTGGCATTATATTGTCTCTGAATGCGGGGGAGTGGCCCACCTGCCCGACAGCTTCTGCCTCTTTCGCGCAATAACTACACTCCATGCTGTTACTTGAAGCGTAAAAGGCCATTTATTAGGACAAGGTTGCAATCATTTTAGACTTATTAACAGTACATCAATGCATGAAATATACATTTCCATAATCATTTAGACTTATTAACAGTACCTCAATGCATGAAATATACATTTCCATCCCATACCCACGCATTCTCCTTTCTGCCTTTCCAAAACCATCTCACCCGTTTGACTTCACCCATTCACTCGATAACCTCCTTCCTTTCCCCATTCTCACCTTCACTTGCCCTCCAACCATCCTCTGTTGACTTTGCCTTTATTGCTCATTGCCTCCCATGCCCCACTATCAGTCACCTGTGTACCGTTTTCCCCCCACCTGAGGGGTGGATCTGCCCATATGTGACTCCCCACCCCTCCAAAGTACCGTACCGCCTCTGCTCTGCAACCTGCCCTAAACTGGCATCCCAACCCTTGAAACACCCCCGGTCCTTCCCTAACACCTGCAGGGTGGGCGGGTGGACAAAATTAACACCCTCCAGGTGGTGCTCAGGTGTCAGGAAGAGGCCGGATCTTCCTCTCCTGGCACCTTATATGCCCTCCCCCATCCCACCCCTTCCTTTAACCCATGTAGTCCCGCCCTCCACCTTGTCCTTCCGTATTGCGCAAAAACCCCGGGGGAAGACTGGTCTGCGACCTTCGCTTCCCCTGGGGGCCGCATCGCGCAATAACTACACTCCACGCTGTTACTTGAAGCGTAAAAGGCCATTTATTAGGACAAGGTTGCAATCATTTTAGACTTATTAACAGTACATCAATGCATGAAATATACATTTCCATAATCATTTAGACTTATTAACAGTACCTCAATGCATGAAATATACATTTCCATCCCATACCCAAGCATTCTCCTTTCTGCCTTTCCAAAACCATCTCACCTGTTTGACTCTTCACCCATTCACTCGATAACCTCCTTCCTTTCCCCATTCTCACCTTCACTTGCCCTCCAAGCATCCTCTGTTGACTTTGTCTTTATTGCTCATTGCCTCCCATGCCCCACTATCAGTCACCTGTGTACCGTTTTCCCCCCACCCGAGGGGTGGATCTGCCCGTATGTGACTCCCCACCCCTCCAACGTACCGCCACCCAGGGAAACCCCGGAGGGCCGTTACCAGCTCCACTCCCCCCTGTCCTGCGCACCTTTCGCCTCCTGACAGCGACCCTACAGCCTCCCAGTGGATGACAATCCACCACCTCCCCCTGCGTCCTGCAGCAAAGCACCACTCTTGTTGCCAACGTGAATCGCATAAGGTGCCCTTTCCAGAAGGGGCCCACGCGCCCGTCCTTCCCGTGCCGAAAGGCAGCCTCCCACAGCAGCACCCGGTGAACGACCGTCCACCCAACATGCGTCCCCTTCAAGGCAGGAACGTCCCCAGGACAAAAAACCCCACCAAGAATGTTGGTCGCAATGCAGTGAGATTCCATCACTCCCACCAGTGTCTGTGTGTCGGGCAAGCAAAACCCCGCCTAGGGCCTTCCCCAGCCGGAAAAACGGCACCCCACACAACTCAGTGAACAGCCATCCACCACCTGGACCTACTCCCAAATAGACCAGCCACATGTCCAGTCCCAATCCTGTGAACCGACTACTGTCCTCTCACCCCCCCCCCCCCCCCCCCCGTGGCGAACGGCCATCCACCACCAGGCCTGCTTCCACCACCCGTACTCATGTCCAGCAGGACAAGCGACCGCTCCGGACCACTCATCGTCCATCCAATGTGCCCCCCTTCCTGAGGTGAACGACCACCATCCATTACCCCACCGGCAGCCAATGAACTATTCTGACCACCCTTGGCCCATAAAAAGGAGCCCCCCCCAAAAGCCGAGGCACATGACATCATACGTTCCCCCCCCCCATATGTAAGTGCATCCCTTCTATACAGAAGGAGTAGCCCTAAAAGCTCATGAAGACAAAGAAGCATTCAAGCGTGTGACGCGAACATCAAATGCATAAGTGATGCCAATGAAAACAACTGTGCACGTAGGTAAGCAGAAACCCCCCCCCCCCCCGCCTGTTTCCCTCACGTCATCCTCTATATCTATGCGAGTCGTACATTTCCCCCCCTCGTGGTGAACGATCGTCCACCACGCGTCCTTGGCTCACAAAGACCACCACCGGTCCGGGCCATACATTAGGCACCCAAGGTGCCCCCTCACTATTTCCGAGGTGAACGACCATCCACCCCATACACCCCCATCCTTTGCCTCCCTCGGCAAACAATAGCATCCGTAGACCGCTCGCGGTCCAAAAAAGGAATCCCCCATCAAACCAAATCGATCTTTGTTAATAACCGAAATCCTGCACGGTCATGCACACCTCAACTCTTATCTCCCCATGCGTCGGATACTTTACTGTGGATCCCACCACACTCAGTGAACGACCATTCACCAATCCGTGCCTGCATTCCGTACCCAAAATGGTCTCTGGCCAATCCTGGCCATGCTAGGCGCCCCCCCCCCCCCTCCCGTGGACGACCATCCACTGCCTGTACCATCACCCCCATGTACATGAGCAACAGTCCCCACCATTCTTGGACCATGACAGGCGGCTCCCTTTGACCAAAGGCCCCCACCATCGAGTCACACCGGACCGTCCCCATCACCCAAAGCGTCATGTCTTGGACCTCCAAATCCTCAGCCGACCAAACTGTCTCCCCCAAGCACAAACCCTGCACCCGACCAGGACGCCCCATGTTCCGTTCCCTGGAAACACCTCCCCTGCCAAGCACCTCAGGATATTTGCCAGCTTGACACATCCCAGCAACCATTCCCCTGCATGTGTCCCCAAATCAAGGCAACCATACATCCCCTGCGCCGTATGGCAAACGTAATGGCACCCACACCTTCCAATGTCCTTCGCCCCAGTCTCCTACCGTCCACCACCCAATCATCGGGGAACCTGCCCCAAAAACGTCCACACCCCCGCTAGCGCACCTCTTGTGTGTATCACCTGCCGGGAGAAAGCCCCCCCCCCTCCTCCAGGCGACAAACCTGGTTCCGGTCTTACCTCCTGGCCCCTTGGTAGAAAAGAAAAAGTAGTCCCACAAGAAATACATGGTGATCCCCCAGCCCCTTTACAGCTTATTCACATAACATAAGAAAGCAGGCAGGAAAATCGCTGCCAGCGTCAAACAGAGAGCAGACCCGGCAAGACTCCCAGAATCATGTACAAGACACTCTTACAATTCGTACAGACTACTTATATAGTCCCGAGATATGCAACCCTGGAGCCAGTTCTGGAATTACCAAAATAATCTACAAAGTAATCAACTGTGTTCATATAAGGAAATCCATTGAGCCCAATGCTAAATTGTGTACAGAATTGTGTTGCCTACTCCAACCCCTGTACCTACAGTCTTTACAAAGTGTATTGGCTTACCGCAAATAACTCTTCTGAGACCTCCCAGATTGCGAACAGTATATTTTTGATACCAGCTGGGTCTAGAAAGAAAACAACTCTATTTTCGATATAAAAACAATTGGCCTGGAGTCCAGTCTGTATGCGAAACATTTTGCTGACTGAGTGTGCACAACACATGCTTACACTGTCCCCTGGTACTGCCTTACTGCTCGACCAAGCTACAACTTCAGAGAGGAAGGTTACACCTGGCTTTAACCTCCTTTATACCTCTGGGATTTCTGGACTCTATTCACACTGCACCTTATTCTGGTCCAGTACTCTCACACAACTCATGTCACAGAATATAGACTCACTTGGAATCCGAATGCACGCTTTCCGATTTGTGAAACTTACATGGATGTATTGCCACCGGAAACTGGGGAAGCAACTCCAAAAGAAACATGTTGGAGATCAGAATCTGAATGACCACTAAAGATGCCATTATATTTTGGTCTTATCATGCCACAGTTGCTATGTTTTGAAGGACAAAGGTGAAAATGCCAGGCTATGATAGAGGTCAAAATTCTCGCAGTTCGGTTCCTATCCTTTTAACAAGTACCCTTGCGTTTACTTTTCAGTATCCCACCGCAAAAGTAGAGACTTTTGAAAAGGTAATTCTCTCATAATCCTGCTAGACTGCACTGAGTTGAAAGGAAAGTTGTGGGATGTCAGTTTTTATCTCAACCACAACTTATATTATAATATTTCAGAACACGTCAGCAGTTAGGAAAGCACAAATGCCATACCACCAAAATCCGGAAACGAAAACCTCTGAACCTCCGGCATAGCCCTGCACAACCATCCCCCTGCCCGTGCGTGAGCAGCCACCCCCCCCCCCCCCCCCCCCCCCCGGCCACCCCCACTTTTGCGCATCCGCTAAGTCAAGATGTGCAGCAGTCCTCCTCCTACATGGTACACCCAAACCTGGCCAACACCCCAGGAGCATCTAGCCCCCGCCTCCACCTTCTCCACTCCACTCTGGCGCCCATGTGACGCCGCCACGCCGGCCTGCCCGTCACGGGGAGGGCAGTGTTGTATCCCGCGGAGGACACCCCGGGGTATAAACATCCACCCCGGAGCCACTACCAACCCGAACAACCAAATGCCATGTCACCAAATGACTAAATGGGAGCCGACCGGCCATCCCGGTCAACCCCGCTGTTGTAATATCCACTGTGAAGCTCGCCACCCACCTGGGTCCCATCATTACTCCATCCAGCAGCAGTACTGGTATCCCCCAGGACACCCCCACACCTGCAGCGCCCCGCATCAGAAGCGCCACGGTCCCCGCGCATCTTGCCTTATCCCCGGGCCCCAGCCACAAACGTGTACCTAAAGTTGCTCCAGCACAACGCCCCTCTGCACCTGGGCGCCATGCCCATCTCGGCTGTGCCCGCGGATCCTACAACGGCCGCCCTTGACCCCCGCAACCATAAAGAAACCGCCCAGCCACCATTTACCTCCCCGAAACCACCAAACGGCCCCCAGCCCTGCTCACACAAACTTCCAATCGACCCAACACCCCCACCACACAACTCCCACAGAGCCCCCAACGCCCACAACTCCCTTCACCATCACACCCACCGACCCCCAGCACCGCTATCACGACAAACACACCGACTCTCACACCGCACAAACCGAACAGGTCACACCATACATAAGTAAACATTGCTTGGATAAAAACGTTGCATTGGACGCTGCACGAATCCCCCGACGGAGGGCAGGCCGCCGCGGACCCCCCTACTGCTTCGGACCAGCGTTAGGAGGCCGTAGTGCGCCCCACTGGTCACACCTGCTGCCGAGCTGGACCGCCATCCTCAGTTCGCCTCCCCCACCGGGTCGCCAGAACCAGGTGAGCCCAAACACCACCGGGCCTCGTGCCGTCATGGCCGTCCCTCACACGTGACCCTGATACCCTACACATCGCCACCTACCAACTCCCCAGGGGCCCGGTCCCGGCCCCCCCCAGCCATCAGCATTGCCCAGGGACCAACCCGAATAGCGCAGGCTGCCCGTAGGGGCGGGCCCACGCCCCCACCACGCTGCAGATAAAACAGGGGGGGGAGGGAGAGAGGGCCAGCGAGACCGCAGCCAGCTCCGGGCGTCGTCGTAACATGCGACGCCCCGCCCCACTGCCCTACCCCTGTTCTGAAATGCCTGCCAAAACTGAGGCCCGCCTGTCTGCCGAAGGAAGGGGAGCCACTGAAAGGCCAGAAGCAGCTATGCCCGAAAACCCACCCCCGAACAAACTGGGGCCGGTTCCCGCACCCCCCCCCCCCCCCCCCGGCACCCCAGCAAGCCCCCCCCTCGGGACTGCAGGCAAAGCCAGGACACCCTCCCTCCCCACCCCCGCTGCGGGGCCCCCATCAGCCCCGCACCGGCCACATGCCCGCCCCCCCCCCACCCCTTGCGGAGACCGGCAGCGCACCCAGAACCAGGGAAAGCCTTAGAGGAAGAGAACCAGACGCACGTGGCGCAGAGCCCCGCCCGCTCCCGAAAGGGTGTCCCCTCCCAGGGGTGCTGCCATAGCAATGCGTCTCCTCCTCATCCAATTTAAGTACTTATACAGAGTCTACTTTACCAGGGTTCGGCTCTGGCGGGCGGGACTGATTGTCTCACCGGACTGCCTCCGCTGTAATAGGGAGGAAGGGTCGTTCATACATACAGTCTGGAGTTGTGGATACCTAGATCGGTTCTGGAGGGGGATCCTGGCCTGTTTATCCGAGGTGTTGGGATGGGTGCTCCCACGTACGCCACAGTTAGCCCTGCTGCATGTAATGGATGGGGTGGGGGGCAACCTCTACAAAAGGCGCCTGATGTTACTTGGCCTTACGTCGGCCAAAAGAGACATTGCTAAGGGATGGAAGGACTCACAGGCCCCGTCCGTGGCCGTCTGGAAGAGGGGGTTGGATTTTTTGTATGGGGCTGGAGCAGCCGATATTTGTGGCCAGGGGATGCCCGCGAAAACATTATAAAATCTGGAAGCGCTGGGCAGACAAAAGGGGGCTGCGGCTTGAACCCCCTGTGGAGCAGGAAGACCTTCCCCGGGAGGGGTGATGGGACAAGAGGTTCGGAGCTGAGGGGCAGGGAGGCAGGTGTGCATGAACATGTCTTACGTTTTTTTTTCCTCTGTATACTTCTCGATATGAGTGGGTAGAGACTAGTGGTGGTTGTGCGACTCTGGGGGGTGGGTAGTTGGGGTGGGGCTTTGGGGTTGGTGGAGGGAGGGAGGGAGGAGAGGTTGGTTAAAGAGTGCTTGGTTATCCACTCACCAGTATGTACTCGTAAAGTGAAAAGTCGATTGCCTTTTGATACTGATATGTTTGTTACCTGCAGTTGTCCCTGGGTTACAGGGCCCTGCAGCATATATGCAGTCTGACAATAAAATCTGTTTAAAAAAGAAAAAAAAAGTAAAGGAAATAAAAATTCCACCAGGAGCAGGATGGTACCAGCTCAGCCCTAACTCTCAACTGAAATCCTAGAGCTCTGTAGCATCTATTACATCATCATGATGTCCACATTCTACAGGGCTAGGCAGAAGACTATGGGGAAGGAAGAATGAAGTGCAGTCACTACACATCTTCCCCTTTTACAATATCAACAAAAAACATAAGCCTTAAATAATACAGGAAGAAGAAGACACAGTAGAGAAGAATAAGAAAAACACCAAAAGAAAGAACAATAAGAAAAGAACATCAAGAATGATAATAGGAGAAAGCAATAAAAGCATAAGGTGGAACAGGTATATACAACACCTGAACAAAAAACTAGAAAACATGAATGAAGAACTGCTAGGGTGCCCTGCGAAGGACAAGAACTAAGCCAGGAAGAAAGAATAAAGATGAGCAAGGATGAAAGAAGGAAGACAGGACATCTTCTCCTTCAACGACAAAATAGGAAAGAGAAAGAGGAAAATAAAACGAAGAATGCCACAGAAAGACGTAAGGTAACACGTATATAAAAAAAACGTTCAAGATACAGCGATACCAGTTGGCCATACTGGAATGGATGCATGAATCAAGGAACCCTAAATAATGAAAAGAAAACACAGATAACAAATAAAAGCAAGAACATGACTCCAAGAGGAGAGCATAAGAGATCTCCAACACATGAAAGTGTTAAGAAGAAGAGTGAGGGAAAAACACACCCAAAAGGAGTAATAATCAAGAATGAATTAAAGGAAAATCTTAACTGCCAGGAAAATATCTGATGAAAACTTTGCGCACAATTGAACAGAACCTGGCATAACTTTAGAAGAAAATTAATTAACAGGGGTTCCCTGCACAGAACCGCTATGAAAACTCATGAGTGAACATAGTGAATGAATAAGAAATTAGCAGGAGTCGACATCCTTTAACAAGATATTAGAATTATGTGAAATGAACCTATTAAAAATTAAAACCTGTGAGGCAATACACAGTGCAAGAACTTAAGCGAAGGTACAAAAATTCTGCATTCAAACAAACATAGTAAATTGAATGCATCATAAAAATACGAAGAAGCTGTGAAAAGCTGTTTGAAATAAATATGGAAAGTCATATCAGACATAACAATAAGCAAACAGAATTACGTTATGCAAAAGTTGAAAATGTCATTGAAATTATTTCATGAATAAAGAGAAATACATTGCAGTACAAGCTAAAGTCACATTCAAGAATTGTGCAGACCATTAGATAATACATATTGTAGAAGCAAACACCGGTGAAGAAGTCAAAACAAAGAAATATAATTCAAAAAGTAGTCACCGTTGTCATGAGAAATGTAGAAAGAAATAAAGTACTCACGCAATTTCGTGCCATCTTAATGAGGAAAGTCACATTCACTAAGTAGAAAAACATGAAGAGCTGTTAAGGTGCTCAATTGTATTTTAACCCCTTCCACGCTGATGACGAGCTGGGCTAGTCATGGCGTAGCCTCCTCGCACGCTGATGACGAGCCCAGCTCGTCACGTAACATGCGCTTTTGAAAATCTCAGCGTAGGAGCGGAATTCCGCTAGCGCGCATGTGGTTAACAATATTGAATGTTCAAGCATGATGGTGCTGGAACCACTAGGTGGCACCTTGAACTAAATCTGTCCTTGAAGAAAAGTCTTGGTCAAATAAACTTTCAGACAACAGATGATAGTTCCACTAATCGGAAATAAGATCAAAGATTGCACTGAAATGCAGGTCGCAAAGTTGAAAAATTTTCAGCAGTGGAAGTTATGGCGGAATGAAAATGTAGAAGACCTCAATAAGGTGCAAGACGCAACTTGGAAGACTCATGTTGGCAAAGTGAGGAATTTGAAGTACTTATGGTGAACGAGGAGGTTGGTAAAAACTTTATTGCGCTTGACGGGGAAAAAATAAAACATGGTTGGCAAGGGTGGATGGCAGAAATGAAGAAATCCACGCTAAGAAAATGACGGCACGTTACTGATGTACAGCCGAATGACTCACGGCACGCAAATACACCAAATGTAGCCGCACAACGGTGCTGACGTTGATGAACGAAGGAGCAACGTTATAGGAATGCAAATTGTCGCTGGAAGCAATCTAAGGTAAGCGGCGCACGCAATCCAAGTTGTACCGCTTTTTAGATAACAGTATGAGTTTGAGTTTGAGTTTAAAGTATTTATAGAGCGCACGTTCACCTGGCGGTTTCATGGCGCTGTTGTGTACCGAACCCAGAGAACAAGAGGATCAGGAGGGAGGCAGAGACAAGACAGTTACAGTGGGAAAGCTTGTGCGAAGAGATGTTTTTAGCGCCTTTCGGAAGTGTGAGAATTGAGTAGAAGATCTGAGGTGGGCGGGGAGAGAATTCCAAAAGGCGGGGGCAAGTGTAGAAAATTTCGTGCCCCCCCCCACTTTTTACGCCTAAAGCGGGGAACTGCCAACAATTGTTGGGAGGATGAGCGCAGTTCCCTAGCGGGGGCGTAGGCTTTCATTTCCGAAGAAATGAAAGCAGGGGCTGCGCCGACCCGAGCCTGAAAAGTAATACAGCCCATCTTGAACTGAGCTCGTTCTCGAATAGGGAGCCAGTGCAAGGACTTGAGGAGCGGGGTGACATGGTGGAACTTAGCCAGATTATAAACCAGGCTTGCAACCTGGTTTTGAACCAGCTGTAATCGCTGCATACTGTAGGCGGGCATGCCACAATATAGAGCGTTGCCATAATAGAGGCGAGAGATCACCATCGCCAGGACTATGAGTTTTAAGGCGGAGAAAGAAAAAAAACGAGAGACTTTCCGAATGGTGCGGAGTGAAAGAAAAGAAGAGGACACCACTAAACTAACCTGGGAGTGCAGAGTGAGTTGGTCGTTCAATTTAATCCCAAGAGTTTTCACAGAGGAAGATGGAGAAGGGGGGGGGACCCAGGGAGGGGGGCCAAAAAAGAGAGGTCCAGGGACTGGAGCTGCCACCTGTCAAAACCAGCTCAGTTTTGTCTGGGTTTAACTTCAGGTGATTGTGATTCATCCAGTCCCGGATAAAGATCATAACAGACTGGAACTTAACCATGGACTCAGGGGATGGGGACAAATTAAAAATAAGCTGAAGTTCGTCCGCATAATCGTAGACGGAGACCTCCATTTGCTGAAGGGCAACAATAAGAGGGGCAATGTACAAGTTAAATAAAAGAGGGGAGAGGGAGGAGCCCTGAGGAACCCCGCATTGTACTTTCCGGAAATTTGCCGAAAAGTCACTGAGTGCGGTCCCTCAAAAAGGAGGACAGCCAGACCAAGGCAGAGCCTCCAACCCCCGCCGCCCTGACACGGGAAAGTAAGATGGAATAGTCAACCGTGTCGAAGGCGGCGGAGAGGTCGAGGAGGACCAGGGCCTGGGGATGGTTAGTGTCCATGCCTTCCCTGAGGTTGTCGAGGACCGATAGCACCACGGACTCCGTAGAGTGTGCGGGCGGAAACCAGCCTGCCGGGGGGCTAACACACTGTTCTCCCCCACAAAGGTACTGAGCGCTCTGGTCACATGGCGCTCCAATACCTTCCCCAGAAAGGGCAATAATGAAATGGGGCGGTAGTTGGCAAGAGCGGAGGGGTCAGCGCCAGGTTTTTTGAGGATAGGGACAATGATGGCCGATTTAAGTGGTTGGATGACAATGCCCTGGGACAGTGAACTATTGAGAAATTTGAGAGGGGGCTGCACACAGACTGAGTAGATGTGTTTAAGGATTTGGGCAGGACAGGGGTCTAAAGGGGAGCCTGATTTGACCATAGAATGGAGGGAGAGGAAAGACTCTTCTGTCAGGAGCGGGAAGGAGTCAAGACGTGCCCCGACTGACGGGCACTGGGGGTCAACAAAGGAAGCAGGGGGGGGGAAATTGGCTTTAATGTTAGAAATTTTGTCCAGGAAATAAGTGTTAAGGGAGTCACATAGGTCCTGGGAAGGGGAGGGTTTGAGGGTAGCTCTATCGGCGAAGGCGAGATTGTGTACAATGGAGAAAATTTCTCTAGGCTGATTTTCGGCAGCAAGGATTTTTGAGGAGAAATAAGCAGTCTTAGCAGCCAAAATAGATTTTTTGTACTGGAAAAGGAGGATGACATACTGAGTTTTAAGGTTGGGGCAGTAGTCTCACCTCCAGGCCCGCTCAGCGTGGCGCACAGTTAGTTTTATGGCCTTTAGTTCCTCATTGAACCAACGGTTCGCGTCGTTCGCACGCCTGGAGGCCACCCGCCTGAGGGGAGCGACCGAATCGCAGCCTGTCAGGAGCCAGGAGTTAATAGAATCAGCTTGTGCGGAAGACGACAGACCGTATAGATCCGGACTAGATGCAGAGAGTGTGGCAGACAGAGAGGCCACATCCACCTGTTTCCAAGAGTGCGCCCAGAAGTTTGAGAAGGGGGGGCTTGGTGACTGGACGAAGGTGAAGGGAAAAGGAAATCAAGGAGTGATCGGACCAAGTGCAGGGGGAGATGGACAAGGAGGCTATTGGACAATTAGGGACCAAATCTGATCAAGGATGTGACCCTGAGTGTGAGTGGGGGGATGAACGTGGGAGTCAAAATTGAGGGAACGAAGAGTCTCTGAGAATTCTTTAGAAGTCGAGCATTCTGCGGGGTCTGAGGGCCAAAAATTAAAATCTCCTAATACCAGGATTGAGGAATTGTTGACCGCTAGAGTGGCCACCAGATTTTGGAATCCGGAGAGAAAGTGTTGAGAAGGTTGGGGGGGCCGATACATAAGCAAGCAGGTGAGTGGGACTCTAAAAGACGGTGAACGGACAACCAAAAAGTCTGATGATCCAATAGAGGAAAAAGTTAGAGGCTGAAAGGAGAATTCGGTACGGGCAATCAGAGCGACGCCGCCGCCAGATTTGCCGGAGGGTCGGTCGGCGCGCAGAGCATAATATGAGGCAGGGAGGGCAGCTAAAAGAGAAGGAAGGGAGTTGTCACAGAACCAGGTCTCTGTAAGAAATAGGAGAACCGGCTTGTGCGAGTCCAGTAAGACGAAAAGTTCGTGACAGTGCTTTACTGCTGACCTAGTATTAAGATAGTAGGCGGATAGGGTAGCTGGCAAGGGAGTAGCAGGGACATCGGAAGATGAACCGGGGGGGGGGAGAAGGAAGGGGGATAAGGACGGGAGATAGGGGAGTGGACACGGAGCTGTCAATCCCAGTCTACCAATGTGCAGAATCAGTCAACCAAAGGCCACGGACCTTGAAGGTTGCAGAGCTGCACTGAAGAGTATTGTACAGTCTGGGCATGGTGGGGAGCCCCTAGGCCCGGCCGGCCTCGGACGGGCGCAGACGGGCTTTCCTTTGGCGCACCATTGGTGCGCTGGCGGCGCGCCCGCAGCGCGCATCCGCTGCGCGTCCGGCCAGTGCACATCCTTATGAGGGAAGTGAGGGGGGGCGTGGCCTCGGGCAGTGGGCGTGGTCTCACTTCCCTTGCAGGTGTCTGTAATTATTTGTCAGGGCCGCGGCAGCGTTCAGATCGGCTGCGCGGTGACTGCGAGCAACTCGAGGAGGGGGGGGGGGCTGCTCCAAGGTGCAAGTGCGACGAACAGGTATTTTTAAAACAACAAGTTGAACAAAAGTGCTTAAAACCGCGATCAATTCCTCCCGGCTTCCGCCTCAGCAGTTCTCTGTGATGGCTAATGCGGGCGGTAGCTGTTAAACTGCCATTAATGGCGCAGTAAATAAAACAATAGTAGAATGCCGCAAAACGATGGCAAATGTACAAACTGTGGAAAAAGAAAAGAAAAGCAGACACTGTTTCACAGCACAATGACCGTCGCTCCCACATAGCAGGCAGACACCAGTGGTGTACTCCAACCAGGCAATAGTTCTCAAATGCAAAGTTGTAGTTCCAACCATGCAGAGGGAGATAAGGATCGTAGCTTATGAGGGACAAAACTCTCCAGAGGGACGCCGCCTCATGAGGAAAGCAGTGCACTCCTTCACGGGAGAGCGAGGAGCACATAAAGGGCATTTGCTTCATAACAGCACTTGCTTAAGGGCAGCTGGAAGAATAAAAGGCATTGCAGAAAGCATGTAGAATGCAGGCTTGAAGAAAGCATGACTGAAAGTTAACGCTGCTGTGGAAAACTGTGCCTTTGAGAAACATACTTCGAAGGTAGCAGTAAGGTAACAGGTGTTAATCATGGCAGACAGTTTAATCACGTTGACAGATTAAGTCATTAAAGTTCTTTTGAACACTGCCAGTTTGTTTTGAAAACTAATGCCAGATCGTAGTTCATGGAGTACGTGGCACAACAATCAGAAAAGCATGGGAATCTTCATGAAGACAGGAAATGAATTACAGCAAGGACTGAAATGCTTGCTTCAAGAAGGTATCAATTACAGCAGGGACTGGCAGTTTAAGGAAGAGGGCGACCGGTGGATTGGTCACTGGTGGGGCTATCCAGTATGCTTCAGAAAGAAGTATAAGTTGGTTACCTTGTAGTTGCTTGAAATTAAAGGTCCTTGTAGTAGCAGGTTACCTTGTAGTTGCTTGAAATTAAAGGTCCTTGTAGGAAGCAGGCTGAAGTATGCCCAACTTGTCGCCAAAATAAAGTGTAGTGAAGGATGATCAGGAATCCAGGTAGTTGATGAAGAATATTTATTTAAATTAAGATTGTACATAATAGTAGTACATTCATTAAATAAAAATAAAAACCCCACCAGGAGCAGGATGGTACCAGCTCAGCCCAAACTCTCAACTGAAATCCTAGAGCTCTGTAGCATTTTATTACATCATCAGGATGTCAACATTCTACAGGGCTAGGACTAGGCAGGAGAATACGGGGAAGGAAGAATGAAGTGCAGTTTTGAATATATACAGTGTTAAAAAAGATTCAACATGGTGGAAACCATAAAAAAGCAGTCTTTTATAAGGTTAACTGCTTTTTTTTAGGAGCCGTTATGATATCCTCAATTTTGTGAGTGTAATTCCTTGTAGATGGGAAACTCAAAACTACACCCCTTGATATACAAGTATCCCAAAGGTACCTTGTATTTTTCTGTTTAAGCTCGTCATTTGCACTTTTGTATTTTTTGGTTTTCACTAACTGAGCTACCAAAAGTCATCCATAACGAGCATAGGATGTCCACAGGATATGTGTACACTATGTGGTAGGTAGACTACCGCATAGTGTATGAAAACATGATACTTCTTTTCACCTCTGAAATTTTCATATTCTGGTATCACAGGCTTAGGATATGTTGTTGATCTTTACTTGGTCAACATTCTGTTTTCCAATGCGGTTTTCAGGTGATTGTTTTATGTTCTTGTACATGAGTAATATCTTTTTTCAACGCTTCAAGTAGTTTTTTTTTACATTTTAGGTCATCTGATTAAATTCAATGGCTCCTCTGTTGGGGTGAATTAACTTTATCATTCACTCCAACATTGGAGTCTGAAAATAGACCAGATCCAATTGCTCACCATTTTAATTGCTGGTCTGATTTTAGACGTCTCACAGAGGAGGAGGAGGTGGTGATATCTAAAATTTGTATAATCAAGTCGGGCTCTCCTCTCTACCCTTGTTCCATTAGGATTTTTATACAATTCGCCTATTTATTTCTATCGTTTGATGACTAATATATGTAATAACTCCTTAGAGAGGGATGTGGTACTTATGGTACCTGTTTTGTAAATTAGCTTTAGTTACTCGGCCCTTGAAAAGAGACTCTAGCATTTCCTCTAAATATTTACCTCGTTCTCATACTCAGTTTTTTGCAAAAATCCTGGAGAGTTGGATAAATACACATCTAGCTTCTTGCAGTGAGGAAAATGGTGTATTTAATAAGCACCGATCTGGATTCAGATTCTTCCTTAGCACTGAAACCATATTTATGGTGGCTACCAATGACATCCACATGATCTTGGCTGGAGAAAGTTCAGCGTCACTCCTCCTTGATTTGTCAGCCGCCTTGATATGGTTTCTCATGCTATTTTTCTGGAAAGGTTATTTGCTATTGGCCTGTGAGGCAAGCCACTGAGATGGTTTGAATCCTTTCTGGAATATAGAACCCAGGCAGTCCAGATTGCAACTTTTCCAGAGATGGTTTGAATCCTTTCTGGAATATAGAACCCAGGCAGTCCAGATTGCAACTTTTCCAGTGCTTAATTTGTTTAAAAAAAACACAAAAGTAGGTTCCAGGGTCCTTCTCAGGAGGCCACTGTAACCCGCACTACCCATTGCCCTGCTAACTCTACCAATTACACTACGAACACAACTACTAGCCATCGCACTCCTACACGTGTGACAATTCAGGCTATTCAAGGTCCCCAACCCTGTTGTAATTGTGTGAGCGACAGGCATTGTTCTTTTTACTGTATTTTGACTTATTAAACAGTGTTATTGTGCTAATCTGAAAAAATAGACAGACAGCACCACAATGTTGTGGACTGCCACTAGAGCTGATGCTAACAATTAAGTGCCGGTGCCAAACACTGGAAACCACTGGCTCAAATTAAGCACTGCTTTTCACTCACATTTTGAGGATATTGTTTGTAGAGTTCCTCAGGGGGTCTGCTCTTAGTCCTACTTTTTTCAAATATATATGTTGCTCCCCTGGCAGGTTTGGTTGCCTCTTTTGACTTTCAATTTCATGGCTGTGCGGATGACACTCAAATAATCATCCACATTTAGGGCAACATTTCTTAACTCCAGGATAGGTTCAAAGGCTGTTTAATCAAGTTAGCTAGCTGAATGAATGCCAGTTATCTACGGCTAAATTCGGATAAAACAGAGATTTTTATATTTGGTAATTCCTTGTTCTGGTCCTCTGTGCTGGCCCCAGTTGTTAGAAGAATGTCCGGAACCAACATCCAATGTCTGTAATCTGGACGTGCTATTTGATTACAAACTCTCATTTAAGTGTCAGATTAGTAAATTAATGTCTATGTTCTTCCTGCTAATAAAACAACTAAAGAAGATCCTCCTTTTTATTCCTCAATTTTCTCGACAGTTGTTGATGCAAACCCAGATTTTAAGCGGACTGGACTATTATAATGCTCTATATATTGGCCTTCCTGATTATCTTATGTAAAGTTTACACCTAATACAAAATGCTGTAGCTAGGCAAAAAATTTTTTTTGGGGGGGCGGGGTGGAGGGAGTAAGTTTGATAGCATCTCGTCTTTACTTGGCCAGTTACACTGGCTCCATGTTGATATGAGATGAGGGTTTATAAGGCCCTTTACCCAGTAGCATAATCTTTGTATATATCTGATGAGTTTAAAAAATACTTTCCTCCCATACTACTTCACTCGACCGCCGCCTGTCTGATCAAGATACCTAAATACCGGAGAACAGGCTATTTCTGTGGTTACAGCTTAGACATGACACAAACTGCCACCTGAGTTACGCCTACACCCAAATATCTTAAAGTTTCCTAGGGCTCTAAAAACTAATTTGTTTAGATAGGCTTTGCCTGAAGCCATTATTTATGCGAGTTTCTGTATAGATTAGTTTGCTAGCGCCAGAACACCCTTGGGTAATTGCACGCTCTATGAAATTACTCAATAAATACTTCTGATGGTGTGTCTTTCCCATCCTTTGAAGTAATTGTTTACTTCTGGCTACTGTACCATGCTTGCCCCTGTCTCTCCTCTCCCGTCCCAGTGGAAACACTTTCCCCGTGTCCTGCGTGAAGTGTGCATCATCCCAAAGTGGTAGACAGAAAAACTTGAAGAACCAAGGGCGTGCTATTTAGAATGTATTCTCACAGTTGTCAACTTAGTGCTTGAGTCTGTCTGAATTTAGTGTAAAGTTCCTTAATTTGCTGGCAATAGACAGGAACCTCGTCTTCACGGTACCCAGCCCCAGGGTAGGACTGAAGTAGAAATCCAGCTAGGTGAGACCTGAGTTCTCTGGAAGCAGAAATTTCACACTGGAGCGACCACACAGAAGCAACAGCTTCCATAGCCCAGCAACACCCAAATGGAGTAAGCCCTGAAGATGTCATCAATAATACAACAAATCTTTGTCACATTGGAGTAGTTAAATCATGATAGAAGAGATGGCGCTGGAGAATAAATAGAGTAAAGTTTCAGCTGCCAAAGCCCAACTAAATTCACAAATGTTGTGGCCTGGGTTTCTCCAAGAGCAGATAGCAGAGCTTCTTACAAGTGAGTAATGAAAGCAGGAGAGAAAAGAAAGAGTGAAGATTAAACAAGGGCTCAGTTTACCTTTCGGAGCCCTGTATGACCCACCCAGAGGGAGATCTGGGATAACACAAAGTGCAAGAAACTCCTCACTGGGACTAATTGTAGGAGCTGAAGGATACATAGGGTGTGCTCTCTTTTGTTTGCACCAAGCAACGGCCATGAGGCAGAATGTCCGGGGAGTCTTGGAGACTATACATTATGAAACTCACAATATGCATCAACATCTATACAAATTATTCCCAAGGATCTCAAACAGCACACAAAATCACAGAGCTGCGTTTTAATAGTCTAATGGGCTGTGTGAGCTCATTAATATGATGTGTCCAGTCTGCTTTAAGGAATGCAGAATGTACCCACTATCACAAGGGGAGCAAAGTAGGAGCTGGGGATTAAGGTGCTCTGGCTCAACTGACCTGGATCACTGCACCATACAGATTGCACTCTGTGAAGCTTGTGGAGCCCGCAACTTACAAACTTGTGACAGGGAAGTTATCCTGTTGTCAGAACAGCAGAATTCGTAAAGTTGTTTTGTCAGTGCTCAGCATCATCCATACAATGGAGCTTTCCTAGCAGTCCTAGCTTGGGAGCAAAGATAGAGGTGGAAAACAAAAAAAGTATATGGCAGTCATGATAAATCAGCAACTTATGCCCAAAGTGTTGTCGTGGAAAGTCAAGGATCCAGCAACATGTATATTAATTGAATAAAAGTAATTTTACTGTGAGACTCCAGACCAATCTGAAAAAAAACAATTGCCTATGGTCTGGCAAAATTAGCCAGCAGCATTTGTAGTGCAGGCTAAGAAATAAAGGAATGTCACAGAGCATAAAATCCAAGAAGGCAATCCTACTGCGAGAGCAAAGACAGCTGAAGACTAAAGTCTGTGGTCCGTTTCTAATGGTAAGCAACATTGGCACAATAGACCGTCCGTGGATCTTATCTATCTTAAAACTCTTCACATTTGAGTAAATATAGCGTTGGACCTTAAACAAAAAAAGGGTCCCTATTTACAAAGCCATTTGTGCTTGTAAATTTACTAATTCCAATGACTGCATATATTACTAATAGGGGTTAGGAAAAAGATGACTTGGCGAAGATAAATGCATTTACTCTGATGCAATTTTACGTGGAGAGTAAATCCCAAACTAGAAGTGGAAAGTTGTTCATTGCATGTTCAGCCTTGACAGTTTGTGAACATTCATATTTTCGGCCATTCACAAGCTTCTTTGAATCAATGGAGAATGTCAGAGATTTGCTCAAGGCAAAGTCTGGAGAAAATCCCGTAAAGTTCGTAGTAACTACAGTTCCACGTTGTATTGTGAATGACTAAACTGCACTGTTTTCATGCATTACTTTGTGCAGGTTTTCTTTACCACACTTTCTTTATTCGCATCATGTACTAGTGATTTCAAACGATGCACTCATTGACTCCTTAGCTATAATTCTTTGCAGTTAGATATTCTGTGATCTTTTCATGCGGGGATAAATAAAGTAGAACGTGACATGTTTGCTGGTTCTAGAACTGTGCAAAGAAGCATCATTCAGTGTTCCAGTTGTGACCTCCTTTAGCCCCTGTTCTGTGGAACTGCAAAGGAGGTTATCTGCATAATCTTTTAACTATAGATTTTTACCTTGTCATGGAATATTCCGCCTGGTGAGACTGAATGATTCTTCGGAGATTCCTAGTTAAAGGTCAGTAGACAAGTACCACATTTTCATCTCACCCCTCCTTATCATGTATATTGTATACATGCTTTGTGTAAAACGTGTATGTGTTCACAGTTATGTTTAAATGTTTGTGTATGTATATATGTATGGCAATTTGTGTATGTGTTGTATATAAAATGTGTATGCTGTTCTGTTCTAGCCATTCTTGCAAACGTTAGAACTCAAAAATCAATCAATTTAAGGGTTAGCCACATTATGATGGTTTTTACCACCACTTTGGGAATTTGAAGGAGGCTGTCCGTTTAAGAAACTGTCACCAACAGGTAATTGGTTCGAACACATACACAGGTATTTTTTTTAATCCGGTTTTAATCTTTGTTGAAAATCAAAAAACAAATTGATAATTGGGTTGTATTTCTTTTTCTCATAGGCGCCACTCTCCTTATCGCACACTTGAGCCTGTCCGACCTCCAGTGGTACCAAATGACTATGTACCCAGCCCCACACGTAACATGGCTCCTGCACAGCAACAGAGTCCTGTTAGAACAGCCTCTGTGAACCAGAGGAATCGCACATACAGGTATTGTTAGTTTGTAGCATACTTTCCCTCAAGCAGTCCATGTTTGTCAAGTCCAGGCACATACAATTAGTGGAGACTGGACACTGAAACGTTCATCTAAAGTCAAACTTTTAATCGTGATCTACCCACATTTTACACTGGTTAGCGACTTGTATATCTGATTCAGTCAAATGTGCTACTACTTGTTTTCCTCCATGGTCTGTCTTTGTAAAACTGAATCAAGGTAAACAAGTTACACAAACTTATAATTTTTTTATATTTTACATTGACCAGTGTTATTTTATAGTGGTAAAACATTTGGTGACAAGAGACTGGTAGACTATCACTGCAGAAGTCAAAGCTGTGCTTCACTGGTCCCTATTCTGATATTGATGGCCAGGTAAAATATTAATATAAGTTTCTTAGCCTGATACTCGTATTCCACCTCTTTCACATTCACAACTAGTTGTGCTTTGACAAGCTTGAGAAAAGATTAGAAAGATGGTGTGATGCCAGGCTCACACGTGCACAGTCTTACTTGTCAGTCATTGCGCCTCACCTTGCACAGCCTTGGTTTTCTTCCACCTGTCTTCTTACTAATATGCAAACCTGTGAGGTTTTGTATGAAGTCTTCTTAAGAAGATTGTTTCTTCTAATGATTAACTATATTCCTCTCCACACAAACATTACTAGGTTTTCATTTAGCGCTCATCGAGATTAAGTAAAGGTATTCGCACATCTGTCTTCTTTTCTTTCGCAGAGTCTAGTAACTACAGCCACCTATTGGTGGGCGTTATACGAGCATGTAATGTAAAATGTAAAAAGGATTTGTAGAGCGCTGCGTTCACCGGACGGTTTCTTGGCGCTGAGCATCACTGGTGGCTCAGTTATCATAACGAGAACATAGTGGGGCAACTCTCTCTGTATATATGTCTTTATATAGATCTATATCTATATCCCTCTCTGTTTCTGAACCAACACCTTTTCATGCTTGAACTGCTTGCACTTACCTCTACTAAACCCTTACACTAGTGTTTAGATCTAAGAGGTTAAGATGTTTTTCCTTTTCAAACGTGGAACAGGCTTTCCTTCAGCTTGAGACTAGTTGGCACTCAGAGCACCTCCTTGAATTTGAGAAGCTCTTGCTCCTTATTCCCACCAGTGATCACTGCCCACACACAGGACTGCTGTGTAATTTCTGTCTCGTCTTGTACTGTCTCACTCACAGCCTTCCTTACCCTCTCCTGTTTTCTATAACCATGCACTGTTCAGTCTTATGTGATGTTTGATGTAACTTCTGTGAATTATTTTTAATCGAGATACTATCTCACCTAAAGAGATAAAAATGTACTATTAGCAACTGGAGAGGCAGGTTTCAAGGATTTTTGAGTTTTTCGGATGTCTCCCAGGCTGATAAATCCAGCAGTTTAGACCTACTTCCATTCCCAGTAGTAGCAATCTACAGATTGATGTGGTAAGCGGCTCTTTATTGTAACAGATTTCCTTTCAGTTGTGTCCTGCTATATCCTGCATTACATTCTATTAAAGACTGTCTGTCAGTTCGGGAAGCACCTCATCCGATTATTTCCATTACTACGATTCCTCAGAGTTTGACTGCAAAATACATTGGGAGAACAACTTTCAGATTGAAGTTCTACAACAGGAAGCTCTCTCCTGGCCATTCTTAGGGCTCTTCAAAGTAGAAGTGTCTCTCGCTATAGAAATTACAAAACCCTTATTTAGATATTATGTGTTAGGTGTGACCTTGGTGTAGCAGGTTTTGCTATCTGGTGGTTGCTAAAGCACTTGAATACTCTTAATTATTAGGTGATGGCCTATCCCTCATGAATGAATTAATAGGATATGGTGTTAGCTCAGTTCAAATGATATGCCTCAAGGCATCCTTGGATGGTGGATTAGGAGGCCTATCGATGGAGAAAGAATAGAGTTTGTTTTTTCCTCCTAAAAATGGAGATGGTTGCTTTAAGTACATAATTCCATAGGAGTTTTCCAAAGCTCTTGTCCGTGAATGGGAAAGTGTGGTCTACTTTAAAGGTGTGATCTGGGAATTTAAAGTGGGTGTTCATACATCACTTATATTAAGCTATCTAAATGGACTCTAGTGAGCATTGCCAGTCTGACATATTCACATGCTCCTACGTAATACCATTATCAAGTATTTAAATAAATTCTTTATTATCATCAGTGATGGCTGGTAATCCTTGCTCTGCCTAGCATTAAGCAAAACCCCGCCCCCCCAAACCTAGGTCAGTAATTACCTCTATTGTGTCAGGGCCAGCATTGTGTCATGGGTTCCCCTTGCCAAAAATTACATACAGAGTGCCAGTGCCAGAATTTTGACGTCGATGCTATCCATATACCATCAGTGACCCTTAGGTCAGAAACTACTAATAGTATGTTGAGCCAATTCTTTGTCATGGTTGCCCTCCATTCCCATGTCCGCATAAGTCACGGTTGTCCTCTCTTATTTCCCCTCTAATCCTGGTAGTTAGACATAAGCAACGGATTATGAGATTTGCTCTTTATGCACTGGCACAAAACTGTTCAATTCACCCGAACTTGCAGTCAAACATTGCATAATATGCTCTGCACCTGTAATTAATTGATAACCCTGTCTATAACATTGACATATATTGTAATGGTTCAAAATGCAAATAAAGTTGTGTTAAAAAAACAGTTGTCCTAACTCATGCCATGAATTACTTCCAATAGGGCCCCACGAGCATATTGCTATGTGTGCCCCATAGTCCAAGAATTACCTTCTGTATTCCAGCACTGGTTTTGTTCTATAAGTGCTCACTATGCCAATAATTATCGCCAGTATGCCAATATCATCATTATGCCATGTCTCAAGTGTCCAGTATTTCCTATTGTATGACATGCCCAGCATTTAGCCACAAGTGTCCTTTATGCTGACAATTACTGCTGATAACCCAGTGCCATTATTTTGCCATCTGTGCCACTGTAAGAATCACTTCCAGGATGGCAAGGCTGACTTTCAAGCAGAACGCTCATGTTCTGTCACTTAAGCTCACTTAAATTCATCCCACTCATTCTGACACTTTGTTTCAAACTCACTTACTTTCTCATTAACTCATTGTCACAAACTCCTTACTTGTACTCACTCTTGTTCATTCTCACTCACACTTGCATCCACTCACTCTTTTGCACCTACCTGTCATCAAGTCTCACCTATTCTCACTCACCCTGACTCACTAATTGCTACTTGGTTACACTCACTGTCACTCATGTGTCAATCATTTTCTCGCATTCACTCTCTGTACACCTTTACACTCATACTAGTCTGTTTTCACTTCCTCTACCTCACACATTCTCTCCTAGTATCAATTATTCTCTGTCACTCTGACTCACTTACATATTCTCACTACCGGTCATTCAGTCAGTTTTACTTGAGTTCTCATGTTCACACATATACATAAAATGTGAAGGCAGTGTTTTATTTTCCTCAGCTGCTTTTACAGGTCCTTTTTCAGCACCTGACAATGCACTGACCCTCTGGGTCGGCACGCAGCTCCCTTGTGCCTTCACATCACTCCTTTTAAACTCTTTGAGCTGGGAAAGGGTATAGTGACAACCGGATTGGTGTGTAGCCCAGAGCACTTAAGGGGGCTGCCATTGCAAGTGGTGACTGTCACAAATGGCTCGGCATTGAGGCATGGCAAGCCTCTAAGCCAATGGCTGGGATTTCACCTGTCGGAATTTGCCAGCCATCGCACAGATGTCACTGCCTGCCTCCGAGTGCTGCTTGACCCTCACTCTGAGTAGCAAGGGTACAATTTTTTAATTATACTATTAGAGCATAATAATCGGTTATGCCATATTAGTATAATAAAATAGGGGTATGCAACAAGTGGAAAGAACCCCAGTACCATTAAAGTGAATCGCCCCTGATTATGCTATTAATTTGTTTCTCCATGCAAAGGGAATCATCTCCTTCATTCTTGTTGTCCGTATTAAAGCACAGACAATTTGAACTTGTAGCTTGATATGAATTTCCTTGTTTAAGCCTGCATTTGTAGTATCAGACGCATGTTCCATTCGGATCTGGGATCTTCTGGCAGTGTTATTAACTGATACTTTCTAATAGATATTAACTCCTGCAGATTCCTTCCTATACCAGGTGGAAGATTGTCCGGACATTTTTCTACAGTCATTGTTCCATCATTGTTGTCATTTGGCTATGCATGACATCAGCACCAGCTGCGCCACAGGAAATGAGATGCCAAGTACCATATGAGATGCTGTATGTATTGGTGAAATCCATTCCATTCTGGCCTGACTTCAGTGGACATGGGATCAGGAGATGCTGAGTTTTTATTTAAAATGTTTCTAAATTGCTAAAACTTTTAATATTAGGTCTCTGAAGTCTTTTGTTGTCAAACCACGCACGGCCTTCAGATGCTAGTGACTTACTCTCAGGCCTTTTGTATCTGGTTTCTGAGTGAACTGCATGACCCTGCTTTGTATTATCTGTGCCAGAGGATGCATCCAAAGGCTTTGATTGAAAGGCAGACAAAGCTTTTTATGGACTCCTAGAATGAAAAGCCCAGGCTTTTCATTACTTTACTGAACGTCACACTAGACTGAGGTCTAGGATAGTTAGAGGTTGTGGTACCCTTCTGTGGAAAGGAAAGACCAAATATATAAGAAAGAGCACCTCTTCGCGAAAAAAGAGGTCTCCTTACAAATCCGATAGGGGACAAGGAGAAAAGAATTGGAAAATAAGAAAAGTCCCTCACACCTCAATGGGATAAATTACTAGCAGCTGATTAAAGAGCCCACTAGTGCCATCTAATACATATTTATCGTCATGTTGTGCAATTGTGATAAAAACAATTATATAAAACACTTATATTTAGCAAAATTTCATTCAGTAGTTTATTCTTAAAAAATACATTTTATGCATACACGTGCCATGTCAGCAGAACATTAAAAGCTGTGTAGAAACACATTAACAAATTTAAAACATAAATAACTTGAAAGAAAACAAAATGTTGACGCAGCGTTTCGGTATGTTGCAATAACACCTTCAGGACAGTTCTCTAATTAAAGAAAACATACAGTTATTATACATATTGACAGAGTCTTCTACCACAGTCACACAGTCTTTGGTCTACATGGTCTATTTAAAAAAAAAAAAAACTCTTAACAGATTTTACCCATGGCATGCTGGTGATGTAGAGAATAAAAGGAAAAAAAGAACAGTTTTTCATGTCACGTTTCAACACAGTCAGGAAAGGTTTAAACAGTAGAGAAGACTGGGAACGCATTTTATGAGATAATCCACAAACGTAAGGGCAGAAATAGAATGCACCCCTTAGTTGCGACGCATGAGATACAGACTGTAACCACCATGAGGAAATTGGCGATTATCAATGTGAACAAAGTACCTATACCTCCTATAGAATGGGACGACATTGTTCCCTAACTTATAGTGCGGTTTGGAATAATTCATTGAAAACATTAAAGCTTGAAAATCTCAAGTAGGAGTGGTATCTCCAAAACCCGCCTAATCAATTTGCCTATATAGCTACAATAACTTAAAACCAAATGTAAATTGTTGTAGTTAGAACTTGTAACAAGTTCAACGCGGTTATATCACGTAGACAGGTGTATGTTTACCACGTTGTACCTATATGAAATATAAGGTGGTATAATGACACAGGGGCACATGTTTTACTTTGACAATAGAAATCGATATTATAACAATTGAACAACAAAAGGTCCGCATGGTCAGTAAGAAGGTAGGAATAAGACCTGCTCGGCTTAGGTGCATAATTTACGAACTGTGAAATGTTTGTGCATTGCCCAAACAAGAGTACCAATAAAGTTGTGTAATATGTCAAACCGGGATCAACAAGAACGCCGTGGGTTAGACGCCCTCCGTTACCATAGGAACCCATGACGTTAGTGTAGTTAGTGGTGACGTAACATCGCGAGATCTCGGCCGGGATGAATACTAGAAAAAACCCGGTTCCGAGCCGCCAAGAAAGATTGGCGCGAAATTGGATCCGTATCTGAGGAGCAGGGAGGCCGGCCATTATCCTACAGGTGAGCACTAGGGACCCCTTTGCCAACAATAGACCATTAAGCATAAATCAACGCGCTAGCTACTGGGAAAGTAATACAGTTACAAACGGGAGCGGGAGAACACTTTCTCGCCCCCCTGGCCAAGATGTGAGCACTTCGTAAACATTAAGAAAAGGGAAAAGGCCGAACAACAAATATGGGCTGAGACAGGATTACGACAGCCTAATTGTACGTAGATATATAACACATATGCAAAGCGGCACGGGGGCATTTTAAATAGAAACACTGCCACCCATGTAATTAAGCACGAGCAATACGGAAGTACGATAACTGTTACCACTAAGACCAATGCGCCTACAGCACACATGTAGAGCGATGGTGGCCATGCAATTACATCCCACCAATGCTGTACATTGCACATACGTCAGTGTAGATATCATGTTAGAAAAGAGAATAACACCATGAGAAAGAATAAAGCTCGATCAAACGATGCACTCAAATAAGAATATAGAAAGTAGTGCAAAGTGATTGTCGCTTTATAAAGTTAAAGGCGGGAATAAAAAATTGCCGAGTACAATAAGGTCAGAGAGGAAGAAGTAGAGACCAACAACATTGCACCCCTAAGGCCATTTTTGCACTTATTACAGATGGTGAATTGATAAACCAGCAGCAAAACAAGATAGCCCTTGCATCAAACGAGGAACAAACGATCACAGGTGCATCACCGGCCAGAAATAAATAACTGGGTAAGCTCCATTCATAAGAACCTTGGGGATACTGCATTTTGTAAAGGTCTTAATAGAACAGTATAAACTAAAGAACACTTATTTGGCTTCATTTCACAGTGATTGAATTTTAACTAACACATCGGTGGCTCCTCAGTACGTAAAGAAAAGGAGACATTGTAACATGAAGGTAAACTTTTTGACCCCTCCACTTTAGTAATCTGAGTAGAGAGAATAGGGTCCAGATTGAAATAAATATCACTCTTCTCTGTCTGATTTTAAAGGTTCATAACATCCAGCTCAAATCAACCACAGGTGTCTGACAAATCCAAATAAGAAAAAAGGAACTGAGACTTAAAGGTAACCCTGTTGTGACCCCCTAGAGCATAAAACGGGACCCCCAAGAGTAAGCCCTAAATAATAGGATTTATTTCCCATTATGTCCCCAAAGTTGAAATTGTTTTTTAAAAAAACAGGACTTGGAAAATTACCAGTCTTGAGAGTCTTAAAGCAGATCAAGCTGTAGTGTAGTTCCTATATTCCCAATAGGCTCTGCGCATTGGAATAATATATTCAGCAGTGTAATCGTAGGACTGATGTCGACTAGGTCTCTACTGACTATATTAGACTTAAGGTTTGCCAGCTAGCTCAGAGGTCACTAGAAACGTTCTCGGATAAACGAGGAGGAGTTTAACCTCCCTGGATAGATAAGAAGGGATTAGCTTCCGACAACCTTATAACATGGCAACTTTGCTCCCTCAGAATAAGAGTAAATCTCTCGAGTCGTGTGAAAACAATAGACAGCTATTTCACTCAGTCAATTGTGCGTTCTTAGTTTCACCAGAGTGCAGAGAAGAGAGAGACGGGCGTTTTCAATAAAAGGTATAATTTATTGAGCAGTCTTCCTTCTCATGCAAGAGAAATGAATTGCCACAATTGCAATACTTAAAGTAAAGTACGTACAGTAAAAGGAGTATTATGAAATAACACTGTAAAAGCATTGATATGGTTTCTTAGCCATAAGATACTTTAAAATGGATAAAATATATACATACATATATACATTGACTAACGTGTTCAACTGGTGCTTCTAAAATACGCCTACCCCGGTGTACCGGACCTAAGCCTAATACGAGGGAAGGAGTAAGTAAGTAGCAGTTGAAGTTAAATTGGTTTTGCCAAGAATCTGATTCAAGAATTCTCTTTAAGGGTTTAGTCAGCACTGTACCTTGGGAATAGAATGTAGGAGGTCTGGTATCTCTTTCCTCAGGACTTGATATCCCAGCAACCCGCAAGGGTAGGCTGGAAACGCCGGAGCTGGATTTTCTCGGCAGGAGAAAAGACAGCGTCTTTCTCAGCGCGTCAAAGAGAAGGGACAGCGTCCGTGGGCTCTCGGGCAAGTAGATCGCTGCTCTGCTCCAAAACCACCACCGTTTGTTTGCTTAAGGCAACGTTGGTATATTTATACCTGAAAGGTGCAGAGTTTGACGTAAGGTTTGGACATAAGACGTCAATAAAGATTTCACTAAGAACTGGCCGTTCTTACAGTGCTCGCAGGAGTTCTATTACAAATCAAAACAAAGCAAATGGGGATTTCCCAGGTTGCTGGAGGTTTGGTGTGTCGAAAGAACTCGTTGTGCTTTCTAGGAATCCAAGGAAGTAGCTTTTGCCGTGCCTTGGACTGCAAGGGCTATTTACTTAAATATGGAACTGATTCTTATGCCATTATAGGGATATTATTAATTATAGCCGTACAAGGGCATAAAATAGCAATATTGATTCAGGTTCCTAGATAAAAACACAATACCCACTCCACGATCTAATGTCCATCATTACTAAAACTAAGCAATAGTAAACATTTAAAGGTGCATGTGTAATATTTTGTCTCTAGAATTACTAAAAATAGAAGCTCTGTTCTTTAAGAAAAGTTCTACTTTAAGCAGAGTACATGTGCCAGAAAAAGGGTAAATATTTTGGAAATTTGAAAAAAAAAAATTTTGTTTTCAGGGGGGAAAATAGTTCCAAATGTTTTCAGTAGCTTTTGTTTATCAAAGCCGAAGGCCGAACTCAGAGTTCAGGGGAACGCTGTGTGCCGGTTTGCTTAAAAAGTTATTCTTTCTGTTCAGGGGAGAACATCATTTCAGATAGATGTGCAAAAAGGCAGTCTACAGCTTCAGGTGAAAGTTCGACCAAGTTTGAAAATGCTGCAACGGTGCAGTTGTGAGAATGATTGCTATCATCGATGTCAGGATCAGCAATGCTCACAGAAGGTCGTACCTGGGTGATGTTGCTCTCATCTCGTACTTCACTGACACCTAATCGTAGTGGTGAAGTCTCAACGAATGCCGTCATCAGGATTGGTAACCGCTGGGGACAACACGATGCATGAGCCGTTACAGGACTTAGCAAAGTATCGATATCCATTGGTACTGCTGATTGTAGTGTAAGACAGGTGTCCAACACGCATTCTTCTCCGCATAGCATACATCGAAGCACAGGTAAGATTCAGTTTTGCCATATAGGTCTGAATGAAAGAAACCAGATCATATTCAGATCTCTTAGCCGGGCTAATCCAAGGACTTTAGAAGAGTCAAAACTAAAATTCCTGCTACGAGTCCCCAAAGTAGTGGTAGGCCACCAAAGACAGAATGGACAAAATTGGGAAAGATGCCCAGAACTGCTTCGAAGGGTGTTAACAGTCCCGAAAAAATTGTCTTAAATACATGTGCGATGCCACTGGTATCTGACGTATTTAGAATTTGGCTTAGCATTTCTACGAAATGCACCGGGCAATTAGTTGATAAAAGTGTATGTATCTCTGCTGTTGTCCTTGCAACTTGAAGATCATACGTTTCTTTTGATGACGTTAAAGGCACGGTTGTCTGTAAAAGAACAGACTTCATTCTGCTTAAAGTATCAATTTGTATATAAGAGATATTCAAAGAAGGCCAAATCGTCGCCTCTGTATCCAGAGGGCCGTTTGGATACAATACTTGCATACAGCAAGTGACCATGGAACTAACGCTTACGAGATATGCTTTCCCTGGCACCATGCCACAACAGCTGTGGTCCGTTATTGGAACGTAACTCCTGTTAGAAAGTTGTCTAAAGAATGGCTCTATCTGTGTTGCAGGTGTGCCGTGCTGGTGGCATGAAAGGTTATTTGAAGTCCCCTCACAGGCCCCATGCAAATTAATACCTTGGCACAGAAGTATACCGCTTGGTGATCGTTTACAATTGTTACCACTAAGAAATACATTCTGGTTCTTGTCACTATAACATGTGTGTGTGTAAGGTAATTTCCATGATGACTTAATGTACCCTTTACCAAACCTTTCATACTGGCCTGCTGGTATATACTCTTGGCAATTTTTAAATTGGAAAGTTGTTATCGGAATTGTGATTATTCCGTGTATTATCCATTCAATGACAGGTCTTTCTGACATTGTCAATGGTAATCTCTCAAGTTTTTCAATGCTCAGAATCGTATCGTCTGCTCCTTTTTGTGCCAAACTGATTTGTTTATCAGTAAGGTTAAAGATAGAGAATAATGACGCTGTGTTTATCAGACGCCATGGCACGTAGCTTGAACGCAGATTTTGCAACGTCCAGCCTAGCTGTACAATAGAACGTAATTGGGACTGACCGTGTTGTAATATTAGCAAGTCCTGATCTATTATATCGATAGCAGATGATACAATACTGTCCAGTGAATATATTCTGGAGGACAGAGTCAATATCCCATTGTCCACAACAGAAAGCGATTTTTCCAAATTAATACGATCAATTTCTCGTATTTTCTCTGCTGTCTCAATTTGAGTTACTTTCCAAGCTTCGTTGTACGCAGCGTATATATATACTGGCCGCTATGAAACGTTTTTGACGCTGTTTGCGTGGTCCCATTATGAAATCGCGCAAGTCAGCACCGTCTTTAAGTAAAGTCAAGTGTTGCTTAATTTCTGCTGGTGTGGATGTCTGTAGCCATTCAAGGCATAGTTTCCCTACACTGTATGTTGTTACTATCCCTGGATTTTGTCTCTTGGAGTATCTACGGTCTGGTCTTGTCATTTTGAACCCCTGTATTTTGTTCAGGAATCTATCTTGACAGTTATTTGTGTCTGTTGGCCAGATTAACAACATTTTCCAATCAGGATGTGCTCTGTTTTGGTGTAAAATTTGGGATACGTCTATCTCAATATCTGTGGTCGTATTATCAGGTATTGGCTTTGGAATAACAGTTTGTTTAGGTCTTTAATCTTAGCTAGGCCAAGACAAGTATTCTGTTGAATGGTGTCATTCAAGAACATTATTTGTTCTGGGATCATGCAGGCTCGAAATAATGCTTCTAAACCTTGGACATGCCATTCTTTTGTACCCCAGATGGTTTTTGTTTCAATGTTGTTTTTCCAGAAATCAAAACCAAATGTAATCATTTTTTCATAAAATGTTTCCGAATAAATCAATTTAGTATTTGTCAACATAGTTTTTTTCCCTGTTTTATCTAACAGTTTATAATAAAATGTTTCTGCATCACTTGTGTTAAACCCTGAGAAGTATGGGAATTTCTCATAAAATGTTTTCGAACTGCTTTTAGGTGGAGTTGCACAATGTTCCCATTGATTAAACTTAAAAACATTTCTAGGTTGAGCAGATTTATGCAAATAGTGATGTGCAAAGTGATTGTAACAGTACATTTGTTCATAATTTGACGAACCCTGTAAGTAATCATGTTCTGTAAATTTTGCTGACATTACTAAATCTGACATCATATTATTTATGCTTTCAAAGTCCCAATCATCAGAGAATGTACTTGGTTTTACAAAGTCACTTAATGAAACTTTGAATTGATGTGGATATTTCAAGAGTTCAACCGGGCCACTGGGTATTGGAATGGCTGTGACATTCACTGATGATAGTTCTCTTTTCTCGATGTGAGATGACTTGTGTGGCTTTAGGACCAAGTTGATGTTCTGACTTGCTGTGTCCATTGTACTGTATTTTCCCTCAATGAATTTTCCCAAACAAAGTACCATGATGAGCCAAAGCAGGAGGAAAAGTACACCTAACACAATACAAAATTCAAACCATGGAGAAATCAGATAGGTTTCTTTGAGTTGATGACAGAGTTCTGTTGCTTTGTCTTTAAAAGTTTTTGTTGCTGGCGTTTCTTCAGGTTCGCTTGGATCTTCAGAAAAGTTATCAAAATTGATAAAGTAGCCAGATGAAGTTCTGTCAATAGTTGGAATTGCTTTTTCAATTTTTTTTTCATTAGCATAGTCTGAGGCTACATCGTTGTAGACTGGTGTTTCTTGACGAACTGTTTCAATTTGGATTTCAAGAGGCACAAGTCCATGGCATTGTTGCATAGTCCTTTTTTATTCACTTCAGGTTTATCAAATGTGATTAGTCTCTCAGTTTGAACCTCTTGGATTGTAGCAAGTTTTGGAATTCTGCTAATTCTTGGGAGTCCACTGGGCCTACTACTCATTATTGGCCACATGATTGTGGTTTTACCAGGTCGATGGATACAACTCAGTTCTCCTTTTTACCAGCAAGGGGCGGTAGTACAACTGATCTTGTTCGGCTGACAGCTAAGACAGGTACTGCTTTTCTGTAAGAAGGCCCAAATTCCTTCTTCACCGCGATCTTCTCTCTGATCAGATCCCCAATCTTTGGAATCCAGACAGGCCTTGCTGGGACAGGTGGTTTATCTTCAGTGGCTGTTGGCTGCTGTTTTAACTTTATGTTGCTCAGGGCTTTTCTTGTTTCATTTAAGTCCTGTAAAACAGCCAAACGATCTTTGATGTCAAAGCATTTTTTCTTATCTTCTACCACTGAAGTCTGACTATCTAAATCCTGAATATACATTCTAGTTCCGAACAATAGTTCGTACGGGCTGAAACCTTTTAGAGAATTTCTTGGCAGATTGTTAAGACTACGTTGGACACTTGTTAAATGTTGGACCCACCCATCACCCGAACCTAATACCTTTGCCATTATAGATTGCTTTATGTCTCGATTTTTTCTTTCCACAATCCCATTTCCCTCAGGATGGAAGGGACAAGAGTACTGCAATGCAATGCCCATGCTGGTCATGGCTTCCTTATACCCTCAAGAGCTAAAAGCAGGACCCTGGTCAGAATGTAGCATGCCAATTGCGTATGTGCCGATGAAGACTCGCAAATCTTTTATAACGGTTCTGGCGTCAGCCGAGCGCTGGGGCCACATTTTTAAGTGAATCTAGTCTTAGAAGGAAATTAATGCAACGCTGGAATTTACTTATAGATAGCCTTATGCTAACTACAAGAATGGCCATGGCAATACTCCGGTCGGTTCGCTACTGCGATCTCTGTTGCAGTTTGGACAGCTCTTTGCAAATTTATAATGTTGCAGGCTCATCTTCGGCCACCAGTATTCTGATTGTAATTCTTTCAGAGATTCCTTGATCTGTTTGTGCCTTGGACCCAATCCCATGTGTGCGTCCGCTGTTAAGAAGACTCTCCTGTTCGTGTTTGGAATTACTCTATCCCCCACTCCAGGGATTCGAGCAAAAGGAACGGAGTTTGCGTCAATTACGTATGTATAATTGAGTGGATAGTTCACGGGAATTGCTGCACAGTCGCCTTTTGAAGACGTTTTTACCGCCAGCATGGTTTCCCCGTCTATGTATTTTTCTGAACGCTTTTTTGTGGCTACGGAAGCTGGTTGATTTCTACAGAAGGGAGGTGGTCCACAGAGGAATCCAAATCCACATTAGTTTTCACAGGGTTTTGATAATGGTAACACACTCAAAAAAACTCTGGACCTCTTGAGTTTTCAGACAGTGAAGTATTTGAAGGGGATGATGAGTGTGTTAGGTGTTGCGTCTTAGTGTCCTTAGGCGCAATCCTTTTTTGTATGAACAGAATCAATAGAGTCCTTGCTTTGTAGAAAAGTTGCTCTTTATTTGTGTAGATAAAAACGTGGACAGCCGACACGTGTTTCGCCCCTGTGGCGAATTTCGCCAGGGCTTTTTCAAGGCTGTAATGAATCACAATTAAAAATTGTAAGTGTACATAAATGAAACGAGAGCGCCTATGACCCCAAGAGATGTGCTCGAGTTCGAAAGAGAGGTAGTGTGGAGTGCAAATTCATTGATATGATTTCTGGTATGTGATCAGCGGATAGAAGGAACCCCTTTTGTGAATTTTTAAACAACATTGAGAAGAGATGTGTGCATGAAGACAGAGAGCATCAAACACTGTGAGTTGTACCACCAAGGTTTTGTGCAAGTTATATAAAAAGGGGTTGAAAGTTACAATTCTGATTTATTAGAGGTGAGATAAAATCTAAGCGATCATGAGTAAACAGTTACCGCCACAAGTCTAGTTATAGAGATAGTTGAGGTATTTTACCAAAGCAGAGAGATTAAAAGATGTGAAGAAAAAAGCTTAACCGTATCTGTTTCATACCTATTTACAATGTTATTTGCTCTGTACACTTCCTCATCTTATACACAGTATTTTTCAACATCAAATCCGGTTTTTAAATCTGTTGACACAACATTTTCATTTTTTAGAAAAAAATGTTGTTATAAGAAGCCATTTTTACTGTATTCATTAAATAACAACTTTTGCCTGTTTCTAAGCCTACTAACAATCTGATTAGAAGGGTGCGATGTAATGTGCAGACATCTTTTTACATTGATACCACTGTTTCCATCATATGATTCATAACATTTGAACCCAGATATTCTAACATATATCACAGACTTATCACAGGTTAACACTCGATGTGTCGCAATTAATCAGGTAAGATCCGGGTAATGGGTTAGAGTCAAATGGGTCATGTGGAAAAGTATTAATCTGGGAAATAGGTCCCTTAGTTCGTAGAGACGTAATCGTTAAGGAGTAAGGGCAAATGGTCAAGCAATGAGGAGTTGGTGGATTATTGCATTCAGAGGGTCTAATTTATAACGTATTAGAGCTTAAGGGAAGACAAGATTTAAAAGATCTCAGCAAATTGTTCCAGCCTACGGGAGTAGAGCTCTCCGGTATGGAGACACAAGCTTGGCGTTTTTTTTTAATGGGTACAGTAGAAGAACACTGGCTCTGGCAAGAAAGATCTGAGGAAATCATCGACAATATAATTATGTGGGGTCGCTACATAGATGATATTCTTTTTATATGGCAGGGCAGTGAACAAAAACTGAGAGCCTTCATCAAATCACTAGTACCAAATAAATGGGGCATTGAAATCACATACAACATCTCAAGAACAGAAGTAGATTTTCTAGATCTAACTATATATGTTTCGGACCAGCAACTACAAACAAAAATACACAGGAAACCAACATCTGTAAATTCGATCCTCCATGCCTCGAGCAGCCATCCCTCACACACAATCGACAACATCCCAGGAGGAGAATATAGACGGGCCCGTCTAAATTGCAGTGCAGTAAAAGAATATCAAAACCACTCAGAGGCAGTAACCCAACGACTAAAACAAAGAGGCTACAATGAACAAAAACTATCTAAAGCACAAGAAAAATTTCTAAAAACTGACAGACAATCCCTACTTCACAATAACTCGTTCAAGGAGAAAAAAACAACCATTCGCTTCAATACTGAATACCACAGTGGTGAATATACAATCCGAAAAATTCTAAATAGACATTGGCACTTATTGAGAGACAATCCAACCCTAAAAGACTCTCTAACATCTAAGCCACAACTAGGTTTTTCCAGATGCAGGAACCTACGTGACATACTTTGTCCATCCTTCTTTGAGGTGAAAAACAAACCTAGGAACTTTCCACCACAAACCATCGGCTTTTACACCTGCACGAACTGCTCAATCTGCAAACTTGGCCAGTCTAAGACCAAAGAAGTCAGTATAAATGGACAAAAATACACAATCAGAGACTTCATCAATTGCGAAAGCACCAACACGATCTACCTTATCACCTGCCCTTGTGGGAAAAACTATATTGGTAGCTCAAGAAGACCTCTTAAAATTCGCATTCAGGAACCCTACCGGAACATCCACAAAACTGACACTAGACAATCCCTTGTAGAACACTTTCTGCAACGCCATGAGCACAATCGAACATTCTCTTTCGTAGGCATTAAAAGACTAAAGACACCAAAACGTGGCGGAGATGTGGACCGCCTCCTACGAAGAGAAGAAAGTGCGCTCATTATAAAAATGGACACAGTGGACAAGGGCTTAAACCAAGAATATGAATGGCACCATTGGCTGGAATAAACTACATCTGAGAACAATACAGAGCGATACAGAGACAATGAATAGCTCAACTAAGTAAACAACTGTCTTGATTTAGTTCAATATTGATTACAACTGCTTATCAATAGTATCAAACAAGGTGATGCCTAACTGTTACAATCAATAGACATACTGAATAAAGATACACCCCTAGAGACCGCCAACGGCAGTACCCCCTTTTATCCCTCGTTAGAACGCTGTGGGATCTCAACCTGACAAAAATGCACCTCTTCACTAAAAGTAGAAGAATAGAATACAAGGACACTTGCCTTGCCCATCTCTCATATATAAGATTCATAGCGGGGGGAATTCCCCTCTACCCCTCCACCCTCACGAATTCACAGACTAGTGAGCAGTACACAATGTATCATTATGAGATTAGTCTAATAATATAACACCCTCCCCGGACTTATTGAGACCGAATGTATAACTGCTTTTGTCCATTGTGATCAATAATGTAGTTAACAACCGTCATATACACCACTTGTAAATGGCGTAACCCTTACACATCTTCAGTCTCTAAAAAAAGTCCGTCTTTGACTTTTACTTACATACGCCCATTCATCTATCACCTCTGAGCTGCGAGATGGAAAAATGAACGAATATAATAATAGAAGCGCATATTTAATATCAATGACTTCGCAAAATGTAGATTCCCCCTTTTTAGGTCTCCTGGCGTTTAACAGCGCGTCAGCGCTGTGTCCGCCAGGAGATCTTTTGTTGCTGACTATGCTTCCCAGGAGACAGCACCGGCCGCGCGCAAAGGCGATCGGCGTAGGCCACGCGCGCGCGAACACGCTCAGCTGCCGTCTCCTGGGAAGCTCCAACACCCTATGCGCATGCGCATACGCAGAGACACACACACACACACACACACACACGAGCGCCCATGCACGCATGCACCCCCACATAGAGAACTCACCCCTGCTGTTGCATACACGCATACACGCATACACACACACACACACACACACACACACGTGCATCAAGCGCCCCCCCCCCCCCCCACCGCTACTCCGGTCTTCAGCTGCCACCGCGGGGCTCTCTCTAGGGCATGGGCTTCTCTCCGTGGGCGCGGCTTCTCTCCGTGGGCGGTTCGATCCCCGGCCGCTCCTCCTCACACGTGGGTGTCCTCCCTGACGGTTGCATGCGTCAGTAATACCATGTGACCCCAAGGCAGGCACGTACAGCAACGAGAGGGGGCCCACTGCCGACAGGACCCCCAGGTGCCTGTGCTACGGCTCCCTACAGCATTTTAAAGGCGGAGCGAGGACGCCGCGCGAACCTGCACCTAGATATGGAGATACTGAGACAGGAAACAAACCAAACGTTTCCACCGAAATTTGTACAGACTGGAGCAGTGCGTAGGTTTCAGTGCACGCGCGTGTGTGTAAATAAGTGCGAAGTGGGGATGGGCAGGCCATTTTACAAGCATGCAAAACACACTTTGACGTAAAGGCTCTAGGTTCTGTAATAACTACCTTCAAGGTTGAAGCAGATGGTTATGAAGCCGGGCTACGGGGTTCGAGTCCTGGCAACGGCTCAAACACCCTGCAGCGCCAAAACGAGGCCAGGCGGGGTGCCGGGGGAGGGTGGGCTTAAGTACGGGGAGCCGGGCTCGGGGGAGGCCTTATTTGGGTTCAGGACAGGCCCACCTGCGAGGAGTCACGGCCTAGACGCTTCCAGTTCCGTTCATCCGGTGCACCCTGCAAGGAGGGGTACGAGGCGCCGCGATGTCCGCCTCTGAGCTCTACAGCAAGGTAAGGCCTGCACCTTTAACATGCACAGGGGGCCCGGCTTGGGGTGAGGCTGGGAGGGATGGGGTGTTGTTGAAAGTGGTTAACTGTCTCGAAAGAGCACGTAGACCTTCATAGCTGCCAAGGTTTCAGATTGCTATGTGTGACGTTTTCATAATTTATGTGTAATTATGAGTGACATTTCAGCGGTTATGAGTGATACTTTTTCGGAAGCAAAATCAAGCAATAAAGTCTGGGAAGTCATACATATCTGCAACCTGAAGCCCTACTGCCCTCCTAAACTGATCGTACTGTTAATAAGAAACGAGGACTCCGATGTGCACCCCTCTCATTGAAAGTCCACACTGCACCACTGCAAACAAAAGAACGTTTCTGCAAATGTCAGCAAAGTCAGTTATTGTAGTAGGGTCAGTTAGAAAACCTGCGCAGTGTGCCTGCCACTTGCTCACCTCGAGTAGAGAAAATATCATAATGACTGCAATACTAGGGGGTACTGAATGTAGCCGAGGTTCAGATTCCATTTGCCATATTTTTGTGTACCGCTTTATTTTCTTCTGCTTTACCTGATGTCTTTCTTGACTGCTCGGCCGCTTCCCGGGTGACCTCTTAGAGGACGAGGCAGGCCGTGGTGGTGCAAGAGGCGGCATGCTCGTCACCTCAGCTACCCGGACCTCATGTAATAACCACCTGCTCCTGCAGTCCCTCTGACATGACTGTAGGGCCCGCATCACCATCCAGTGACCGCTGGATCCAGGAGGCGCCAACGTTACCCCTTAAAGCACAACTCCTGGAAGCCTACTGTACACCTACCTGTTCACGAGCCACCATATTGCAGTGCTGATGTGTTTTAAAATGAAGTTAAAGTGCAATCTGGATTTGTAATGAAAGCATCTGATAACTCGCTGTGGGGAAATTAGTGGGAATTACTACGGTCAATGTTTCTGATTTTACTGCATAGGCTGCATACAGTACATGTATTTTCCCCCATCATTTTGCATGCAGTAACATTTAAATTGCTTAATATTTGAAGGGAAAATGATGGCTTATTCTCACAGCAAACTGGATATTGTTGGATGTTTGTGTCCCTGGTGCCGTTTTAAGAAGTGTAAATGTTCCAGATGCCAGGATCCTACCAACTCTGTTTTGAATCCAATGAGTGCACTATAGCTGTGGCCCTTCGTTTAAGCCTTTCCCCCATATGTTGCTAGCACAGAGTGGAAAAATCAGGCGGGTGTCTTCATGGGTCTTTTTAAAATAGTTTGCTTGGCAAAGTTCAAAGAAGAGGTTGTGAAAATGAATTTTGCCTTTTTTTCCTTCAAATTTCCCTACTCATGTCATGCCAATCAGGACAGTTTGCCCATTACCAGACTTCCTCATGTCATGCCAACCAAGACAGTTTGCCCATTACCAGACTTATTGTGATATGCAGAGACAGTAGCGTAGGAAGGTGCAGGCTGCCCCCGGGGTCATCACTGTGTGTGAATAATAACCGCTGTGAGGCCGTGCATGAGGTGCATCATCAGAGCTGTGTGAATAATAACAGCTGTGAGCCCCGTGCTGAGGTGCATCATCAGAGCTGTGTGAATAATAGCTGTAAGCCCGTGCCAGAGGTGCATCATCAGAGCTGTGTGAATAATAACTGCGTCAGCCCCGTGCGTGAGGTGCATCATCAGAGCTGTGTGAATAATAACAGCTATGAGCCCGTGCGTGAGGTGCATCATCAGAGCTGTGTGCATAATAATAGCTGTAAGCCCGTGCCAGAGGTGCATCATCAGAGCTGTGTGAATAATAACAGCTGTGAGCCCGTGCCTGAGGTGCATCATCAGAGCTGTGTGAATAATAACTGTCAGCCCCGTGCGTGAGGTGCATCATCAGAGCTGTGTGAATAATAACATCTGTGAGCCCGTACCTGAGGTGCATCAGAGCTGTGTGAATAATAACTGTGTCAGCCCCGTGTGTGAGGTGCATCATCCACATTGTTCAGGTCACCCAAATTCCTGCACTCTCTACCACACTGCTTTCAAGAACACCATACTCTTGCACACACTCACACTGCTCACCAATTCAAAGTGTGCTAAAAATTTGATGCAACGCATTGTCATATACAATGCCAATAACTCAAACTTTAATGCTGGGAGACCTATTGCATTGTAAATGCTTGTCTTGTTTCAATCATGCTGCTGCACATTAGATCTAAAATTAATATAAAAAAACCCGTGTAGAATTATATTGTAGACCAGCCCTTCCGGGTTAACATCCCTCTTTCGGTTTAAAAGAGGCAGAGTCCACTAAACGCGCAGTTCGTGAAAGCGGTAGAAGAAACGAGAGACTTCCAAGAGCACGCCAGGGATTCTACCCCAAAAAAGTAAGTGACTAAATAGCCGCATCTTAGTCTCCATCCGTATCAACAATCCCGGTGAGTGCGCTGCATCGTAGCACTCTGTCGGACTGCCACCCCCGCGCACACACCTATTGGGTGATCTGTTTACGAAACCGCGTTATTACTGCATGCCTTAAAAAAAAACGCCAAGCTCGTGTCTCCATACCAGAGAGCTCTACTCCTGTAGCCTGGAACAATTTGCTGAGATCTTTTGTAACTTTCAACCCCTTTTTATATAACTTGCACAAAACCTTGGTGGTACAACTCAGTGTTTGATGCTCTCTGTCTTCATGCACACATCTCTTCTCAATGTTTAAAAATTCACAAAAGGGGTTCCTTCTATCCGCTGATCACATACCAGAAATCATATCAATGAATTTGCACTCCACACTACCTCTCTTTCGAACTCGTGCACATCTCTTGGGGTCATAGGCGCTCTCTTTTCATTTATGTACACTTACAATTTTTAATTGTGATTCATTACAGCCTTGAAAAAGCCCTGGCGAAATTCGCCACAGGGGCGAAACACGTGTCGGCTGTCCACGTTTTTATCTACACAAATAAAGAGCAACTTTTCTACAAAGCAAGGACTCTCTTGATTCTGTTCATACAAAAAAGGATTGAGCCTAAGGACACTAAGACGCAACACCTAACACACACATCATCCCCTTCAAATACGGAAGCTGGTTGAGTTGCTTCCGCTGTGGCTGTATTAGCCAATGAATTCCCTGCAACGTGAACGCCATCACGTTGATGACTCTGTGTGTATCACGTGAGTCTTCTGTAGTTCTTTTGTAAAAGAACTACCTGTTCCCAAAGCTTCTTATGCTTTATTGTGGCACCTGTGTCATCTTTGTAATCGTTTTGAACCCAGTTCTGCAAGTCATTATTGTAAGATGTGACGCAGAAATGCGAATCTCACACTATTAGTGTCGGGAATTCATAACCGGCATTTTCAAGCGCCATCTTTAAAGATCTGATTTCAGCTCGCTGAGCCGAACAGTTTCTCAGTGATTCAGTTTTTGTTATTTTTGGTCTGAATTTACCACAGCGCCAGCGACCTTTAACAATCGTGCATGCTGCATTGTAGGATTTATTATCCACATCGTAATGTTGTACAAATCTGTCCGTATAGATTATACAAGAGTACTGTTGGAGAGGCAGAATTTCGATTGGCAGAGGATATTCTTCTTCATATTTCAGATCCTTCAGTTTTTTCATGTTCGGGTCAAAATAGTATTTCACGTCTTCTGCAGCAAGAAAATGTTCCCACTGTATCCATTTTGGATCTAGTGCCACCGTTTTTAGATTAACTGGCCTGAATAACGCCTCAAAGGCTAATTCTGCTGTAAAAACAGTTATTCCTTTGCCTTTGGCTTGGGCTCTTTCTTTTGCTACAGCAGTCTGAACCGCATTTACAATATTTTCTGTAAGACTGAATGTTTTTTCAGCTTCTGTGTACAAATGTGATTTGTAAGCTATTGGTACCGTTTCTCCCTCATTAGAGGTCAGGTACGTGGGATGACTCGGATTACAAGGTTGCGTGTGTTGTCGCGAGTTTGTAATTTGTTTTAGCTAACATGTCTGTTTGCAATGATCTCAAAATTTCTGTGTGTTTCTGAGTCCAATTGATTGGTTTAAAATCAGGTTTTATTAATTCATAGAGAGGTTTAACCCTCTATGCATAATTTAGAATGTAAGTTCTTCCGAAATTCAGGAAACCTAGTATTGATTGTAAGTTCTTCAGCGTTTTTGGTGCTTGGATTACAGCGCACTTCTCTAAGAAGTTGTCTGCTAGGCTTTTGCCTTCACTTGATAATTCATATCCTAAAAACAGGACAGTTAGATGGGCAATTCGTGACTTTTTAAAGTTGAATTTGTAACCCTCTGCTGCGAACCCAAGTATTATGGTGTTCACTCTTTTCAAGTGAGTATCCAGGTCATCATCTGTGAGATAGATGTCATCGACATAAGATAATGCCTCATCATCATATATTTGTAGTAACTCTGTTACTCTTGCTGAGAATAATCCTGGGCTATTCTTGAATCCCTGTGGGAGTCGACAGAATTTTTTTCTGTGACCCCATTATTGAGAAAGCGGTTAAATACCTGCTTTCCGGTGCAATATTTTGACAAAAGAATCCATTAGAAATGTCTAATGTTGTTTTGTATTTTTTTGCGAATGATGTTATTCATTAGTGCCGCACTGTGCGAATTTTGTACCACAAATGTCTTGCAACATGAGTTAAGGTGTCTGTAGTCCAAGACTAGACGATATGAATAGTCTGGTTTGGAGACAGGAAACAAAGGATTGTTCATTTGAGAGGTGCATGTTTCAATCACCCCTTGGTATTCGAGTTGATCTAAGATCTCCCTGACTTGTTTTTTAGCTTCTTGCTTAATTGGGTACTGTCTTTGTGCAGTTGGTTGACATTTTAACTGGATTTTGTGAGGAGGGGAGTCCTCATCCCATCCTACATGATTTTTATATAATGCAGGAGCTTGAGCTACTGCCCATTTTCTTGCATATGTGTATTTTCTATGAATTGGAATATGATTTGAGAAGGCAGGCATAATCATTTCTTCGCCATGAGGGCACCCCCTGACAAACTGGTGGCCAGTCTTTCTCAGCTAATAGGATGTCATAGCCTTTTGAGAGATTATCCCCCAACAGACCTCTTACCTTCCTAGTCTTCTCTCCCTCTATACGCAATGTTATTTCGTATATTTTATGAAGTTCGCTAACTCTGGTATTTGCAGTTTCCACTTGAATGTATTCATTCGTGTCCACTGTCTCCAGATGATTAATCAGGATCTTGCGAGCTATGGTCACTTCTGCTGCGCTGCCTAGCATTGTCTGTGCCCACTCTCCGTTTTTCAGCTGTGGCCTGGGTATCCTCGGCATGTTTGATTATTTTATTACTTGCTACCTTCTTTCTTGGAAATTGTAATTTTTTACTTTGAGCAGGTTCCTTGTCTTTGGACTTGACGTGCTCTTCCCTGTGTTCTGACCGTCCTCTTCTTTCCGATTTCTGCGAGGAAGTCTGAAAATATCGAGAGGGACGTGTATCAATATCTTGATATCAATCAGGCTTTTTCAAATTATCCCTATTTCTAAGGTTGTATCTTTTTTCAGAGGGCTCCCTTTGGGGAGACTTGTTCTCGGTTCGGAGATCTTTCTCTCCGCCGAGGAGACCTTCCTCTGGACTGGAATCTTTTTTTCTTTGGGAGTGGATTGTTTATTTCCATCCCAGCTCTTTTTTGGAGTGTTTAGATTATTATTATTTTTTTTTCACAACAAATGTTATTGATTGATTAGGTAGAAGCATAAATACAGCTCTCCACAGTCAGGAGATCACTGCCAAATAGCAAGACATGTTTCCGTGTTATTACAAACCCAATCAATAGAAAGAACAACCCCCGTCTCCCCCCACCTCCCCCAACTACCCAACATCCCCGCTACCCACCCCTTATCCCACCCTAACACGGTGCACGTGATCACAATAAGCCTTTATCACTTGATTATATTGTATTAGGCATCGTGCGCCCCTCTAGGCCTGAAGGTCCTCATCCATATGTAGCCCATCTTCCGGTTCTGCTGGAGGCTCCAGAGTCAAACCCCTATAGTCTGCCCACCTTTTCCATATTTTGTAATGTTTTCGGGGGCATCCTCTGGCCTCAAACACCGGGCGCTCCAACCCCATGAAGTAATCTAGTCCGACCTTCCAGGCGCCCAATGGGGGAGCTCGCTCACCCTTCCATGCCTGTGCCAGATCCCGCTTGGCGACCACCAGGCCTAATAACAAAAGGTGACGCTTGTAGATGTTCCCACCCACGCTCTCTAATACATGGAGAAGTCCCAACCGGGGGGTACGGGGGAGATCCCATCCCAGTACCTCCGACAAACCGCTCCAAACACCATTCCAGAATCGAGTCAGGCCGACACAAGACCACACAGTATGCAACAGCGTACCCCTCTCATTCCACAGCGCAGGCACTCCAGGGACGCAATTCAGGCCCGCCTTCCACAACCGCTCCCGGGTATAGTAAGCCCTGTGCAGATATTTAAACTCGATCAATCGGAGTTGCACTGAAATAGCAGCCCCACGCGGGGACTCCAAGGCCTTCCTCCAATCATCTTCGTCCAGGGGTCCAACGTCCTTCTCCCAGGTATCCTTTAATGGAAGCAAGGAAGAGGAGCAGTGAGTGACTAGCGTCTGGTAGATTCGGGACACCTTTTTATCCCCCAGGTCCCCCATGAAAACTTTCGCTTCCACTGGGCTGAACTCCGGTAGCGACTCCAAGCCAGCTAGGCTAGGGGCTAGCGCGTGGCGAAACTGCAGGTTCTTGAAGAATTGGGTCTTGGGCATATGGAATTCATTCCTAAGCTCCTGGAAGGATTTGAGAGTTACGCCGGTCAGAACGTGCCCAAGCGAAGAAATCCCGATAGAATCCCAGCCGCCAAACCCCGCCAGCGAGGCCAGTGCGGGAAGCCGTCCGTTGTGCCACAACAGGGTCTCCGCCGTCAGCCTACCCCACCAGCCCATGCGACGCAGAACCTGTCGCCAAATCACAAAGACCACCTGAGTGGCACAGGACAACTTCCTCCGCAGCCTGGCCGAGTACAGGAGCGTGTGCAGCGTGTTGTCTCCCATCAGCAAGCGCTCGAGGGCGTATGCTGGGTCTCCTCTATTGCCATACCACCATTCGTTTAGTACTAGCAGATGGGAGGCCTGATAATAGGACAGGAGATCCGATGTGGCAAGACCCCCACAATACGTGGACAGAAAGCATGTTCACAGCGCCACCCTGGCGGCACCCCCAGCCCATAAAAAGCGGCCTAAAACAGAGTTGACCTGCCGAAACCACCCGGGTGCGATTTGATGTGGGTAATTCTGCTGTTGGTATATCAGGCGCGGAAGTGCGACCATTTTAAAGATCGCTGACCTACCGAATATGGTGAGAGGCATCCGGGACCATGTTTTAATGTCCGTCTGGACTCTCTCCCACACTGGTATCTCGTTGCGCTCCCACGCAACGTCTGCGGACTCGGACAGGAACACTCCCAGGTACTTCAGTCCCCCGGCCGCCACCTGCAATGCCGACGCCCAGGAGTACGCACTTGCCTCGTCACCCAGTACCCATAGGGTGGACTTACGCGGGTTAAGACAAAGGCCCGACACCTCGCCAAATATAGGCATAATTTCCAAGACTCGGGGGCCCGATCGATTTAAATCCGTAAGGAAGAAGAGGACATCGTCCGCATAGAGTGCGATCCTGTCGGTGAGTCCCTCGCCCCACACAAAGCCCCACAGCTGCACGTCGATGCGTACCCATGAGGCAAGGAGCTCCATGGCCAGCGCAAACAGATATTGGGACAGCGGGCATCCCTGCCGGGTCCCCCGACCGACTGCCGCGGATACACGCACGGACGCAGTGATATCAGTATATAGGAGTTTGATGTATGAAATAAACACCGGGCCCAGATTAAGATATGGCAGGAGCGCAAACAAATATGTCCAACTTAGAGTCAAAGGCCCTATCTATATCCGCTAACAATAAGGCCGCCCGCTCTCCAGTGGCCCCCATGGCATCAACAGCCGTCTGCGCCCGTCTGATGTTGTGTTGCGTCGCCCTATGTGGCATGAAGCCAGCCTGGTCCGGGTGGACCAGATCGGCCACGTATGTGAGAAGACGATTCGCCAACGCCTTAGCCAGCAGTTTAGCCTCGATATTGATCAGGGATATGGGGCGATATGAGTCATGCCGGTCCGGGGGTCTACCCGGCTTCTGGAACACTACAACCTCGGCGTGTCGCCAGTCAGCTGGCAGTCTACCCAGTTCCCGGGCTGCCTCCAGCGCGGTCCTATAGTGGGACCCCAATTGGAGTTGGAATTTCTTATAAAATTCACATGCAAAGCCACTCGGCCCGGGTGCCTTCCCTGTGTTGAGCTGCCGTAACGCGTCACCCAGTTCTTCCGCCGTTAAAGGGAGGTCTAGAGCTGTTCTCGTCTCATCGAAGACTGCCCTCGGGGGCAGCAATGAATTTATCGATCGCTTCTGCCGGAAGACAGTCCTGCGGTGCTTATTGCTCCATATAATAACGGGCAAAACTCGCTGCTAGTTCAGCTGGGTCCGTTATAGCTACTCCTTCCCCATCTGTGAGACCCGGTAGTGTATTTATTTTTAATAAATATCTTTTCAGGATTTTCAAGTAGTTGGGGTTTTACCGGTTTCCCGCCCAAACTATCTCTACCTAGTTCTTCATAGGATTTTTCTATGATTCCGGCAAGTTCAATTGGTTGGTCTGCTATATCTGTTTCTTTCAATTTTTGGAGGTAATAATATGTAGAAAAGAAATAGCCACCCACGATCTAGAAGAGATTAAAAATAAAGAAGGCAGCTCCAACAGGCAGCATTAAATGATAGAGGTAAGATCCAGGATTTAGAAAAGGAACTGGGCAAGATACAGGCACGCTTTAAGGCTAGTACTGATAAAAATTAACAGGGATAGGTGGGAAGTGAGCAAGCTTCGTAATTTCGAATATGGGGAAAAATGTGGCTCGCTTCTCGCATGGAAGGCTAGATCGGAGAGAAGCAGAAATAACATTATGTTGTTAATTCAGGAGGGAACAGGGTCAAAGTTAAAAGAGGATTCTGAAACAAGGGATGAAGCAAGAGGGTTTATGGAGGAAATGTACAAAGAACAAGATATGCCCAGCGAAAATGTATTGGAAAATTGGTGGATGGAGAAAGAACTGCCACAGTTGAGTGAATCGGATAAACTTTACCTAGTTATAGCTCTAACGGAGGGGGAGGTGAGGACCCAACTGAAAAAAATGTCTAGAAACAAAGCGGCTGGCCCGGATGGGCTGCCAACTGAAGTTTATAAGGACAACGTAGAGGGGGTAGTAGGCCCACTTATTTCATTATTTAATAAAATTCTTATAGAAGGGGAATGTATTCCGGATACTTCGGCTGAGGCAACAATAACATTACTGGCTAAACCTAACAAGGATCCAAAAATAATAGCTTCATACAGGCCTATTTCCCTCTTTAATTCAGATTCCAAAATATATTCCGGCATCCTTTCGACTAGACTCGCAAAAGTAATTAAATCCATCATACATTCAGATCAGAGAGGTTTTATACCTGGACGCCAATTAAATGAACTAACTTACCAGGTTATAGGGGCCATAGACTTTGCAACTAAAAACGGGCTTCCACTGGCTATTGTTGCGATCGATGCTGCAAAAGCCTTTGATCAGGTAAATTGGAGGTTTTTGTGGAAAACGATGGAAAAATTTGGATTCCCGGACACATTTATTAAGGGGATTGAGACTCTATACAGACGACCTAGAGCTAAAGTTTTAGTTAACGGGAGCTTAACAGATTGGCTATATATTTCCAGAGGAACAAGACAGGGCTGTCCCCTGTCGCCTCTTCTCTTTGATATCTATATAGAGCCTTTTGTTTGCTCTATAAGATCTGATTTCAATATTTTACCATTTGTGTTGGGAAATCTGGAACTTAAGACGGCACTTTACGCTGACGATCTTTTACTTTATACATCAAACCCTGATGAGGCTATTCCACGTTTAATAGAATTGGTCAAAGATTTTGGTACAGTGTCAGGGTACGGAATAAATCAAGATAAAACCGACATGTGTTGGAATTGCCTGTCCCCCATATTAGAGGCGAAAACAAAAATAAGATATTTGGGGATTCAAATAACTCAAACCCTGGATGAAGTAGTGAAGGCCAGTTGGAATGTTGCATTAAAGGAAGTTAAGAAACTCTTGACTAGATGGAACGCTCTGCCTTTTAATATCTATGGCAGAGTGAATCTGGTAAAGATGATTATTTTACCAAAGTTAACTTTCTTATTTAATTCAATTTCTCTGGGCTTCGATAAAAAAGACATAGCTAATCTCCAAGGTAGGATAGGCTCATTTATATGGGCTACTAAATCCCCTAGAATAGCATGGAGAAAATTGAGAAGGGGTTTGAAACTAGGAGGCTTGGCTTTACCAGATTTACTTTTTTATTGTTATGCTTTTCAGTTTAAAAATTTTAGGCTTCTAGCAAATAAATTGGACTCATCATCCCATGGTAAACTTTTTCAAGCCATGCTCACAGACTTGCCACAAGGCTTAGATTTTTTTTTGTTTAAATTTGGAGACCAGAAATTTTTTAAAAAGGTTTGTCTTAAGGTTCTGAAAACTGCGCTCGCCATATGGCAGGCGATACGAAGAATTTTTGATATTCCCTACTATCATAATTTGGCCCCCATTTGGGATTCTCCAGGTACCCCGGAATGCTTAATGGATCGTTTAGCTATTCCATTGAAAGTTGCAGGTTTTTCGCAGTGGGGTGACCTGTGTAATCATGGAGAAATATTGAGCTGGGAATCTCTTCTTAACCTTACAAGAGGTACTATTTCAAGGTTTAAGTTTTACCAGCTATCTTCATGGTGGGAAGAGCAATGTGGGGGGAATAGAAAAGAGATTGTAATGTTGGAGCATGTTAACAGGGGAGGGGGCTGGAAGGGTGAGATATCACACTGGTACACTATGATGTCACACGAGAAAGATAATCTGGGAGCAGAAACAATTAAACTCTTGGGAGACTTAATAACCGAGGACCCTGGGGAAATGGTAAAATTATGGACAGATTCTTTTGTCCTTTCACAGAATGTTATAAAGCCCTCTAACCTACGGTGGAACCATCTTTATACAGCATATAGGGCTTATTGGACTCCATCTAAGCTCTGAAAGATATCTGCAGATGAGTATTTATGTCCCAGATGCAAGAAAGTAGCAGCTGATGATAGGCATATGTTTGCGGAGTGTCCCATATCGGAAACATATTGGGAGAAGGTTGTTAGTTTTTTAGAGCAGGTAACATTATCACCCGTTGAATACGACACCAGATTAATACTTTTCGGCCTCCCCCAAGACTATGATATTAGAGATAATATTGCACAATTGATTTATTATGTTTTAGTCATTGCTAGAAGAGAAATATGCAGGGAGTGGAAGTCCGCCAGTCCTCCGAGATTTGCGGACTGCCTTAGAAATATTATGGTGGTGAGTGGTTTGGATCTGCTATGTGGCGGAGAGAAGGCAAGAATGGTATGGTCTCCACTGATGGCATGGTCTGAGAACTAATTCGGAACCGAGTCCGATGATTATGCCAGAGGTCCTTTTGGTCCTATCCTCCCGCAGGGCAAGAATCACCGCAAATGGGAGTGGGAAGGGAAATGACCTACCTCTGGGTGATCTCCGTTGGTTGCTTGCAGACTCTAGGGCGGGACCAATTAAGTCTGAAGTGGTGGCCCGGAGAAAGCCTTTCTAGAGTTATATTTCTGGTGGCAATATATGAGGACTCAAAAAAAAAAAATTGGGAGGTAAGTTATATCCTCCATTGCCAATTGAACTAACTCTCTATATGCCTTAGTTAATTCTTTTACTGCGCTTGACATTTTATCAATGTCTGGATGTGGTGTGTAGCTGGCTAGAACCGGCCACGTTGCTCCTGGTCTACCTAGTGGACAGAGCCTGGTGATGTGATCATTATGTTTTAGGGCGCCTTTAAACCAGAGCAGATGCTCTAGGGTAATTTAGTGGGATTTCAACATCCTCGAAAGGAGTGTATTCATCCAGAGGTTCCTCTATTTTTTTAATTCGTGTGTTACAGTGTTTGCTGCTGGAAAGTTTGTCCATGAATAGAATACCTCTGTCTGCCGATATTCGTGTGCCTCTATCACAAATATGACTATACCACCTCGTGGTGTCAGGCCATTTTCTATAAGTTTTAGAGTTATAGTTCTTCTTAGATTGACCGGAATGAGTATTGCATTCGGTTCTGCCTTTAGGAGACTCGCGTCCTCCTCTAGGAGTTGAGCTGCTAGTTTTACTCGCTCCCTTTCGTCATCACTTTTTGTCATTTTACTGACTGAAAGTTTTTCTGTTGCAGAATTACTTTCAAGGAGACAAAGATTAGGTGCACAATATTTTGGAACACTGTATCCTTCAACGTTGATTAAACCAAAACTCTACATAAGAATCTCTTCCTACTAAGTTCCGGCGGATTTTAGCCTTTCACCCACTCCAGACGTCTATTGGAGTATTTACGGGAAAAAGGGTCTGTGTGAAAAAGCACGACTGAGTTACTCTAACGTCTTGCGTTAGTTTTATCGCCTTACCAAACGTTGGGCGCCATGTAGTGTAGTTCCTATATTCCCAATAGGCTCTGCGCATTGGAATAATATATTCAGCAGTGTAGATGTAGAACTGAGGTCAACTAGGTCTCTACTGACTATATTAGACTTAAGGTTTGCCAGCTAGCTCAGAGGTCACTAGAAACTTTCTTGAATGAATAGGGAGGGATTCACTTCCCTGATTCAGACGAGAAGGGATTCAGTTTCTGACAGCCGCATAAACATGACCACTTAGCTTCCGACAACCATATAACATGACAACTTTGCTCCCTCAGAATAAGAGTAAATCTCTAGAGTCGTGTGAAAACAATAGACCGCTATTTCACTCAGTCAATTGTGCGTTCTTAGTTTCACCAGAGTGCAGAGAAGAGAGAGACGGGCGTTTTCAATAAAAGGTATAATTTATTGAGCAGTCTTCCTTCTCATGCAAGAGAAATTAATTGCCACAATTGCAATACTTAATGTAAAGTACGTACAGTAAAAGGAGTATTATGAAATAATACTGTAAAAGCATTGGTATGGTTTCTTAGCCATAAGATACTTTAAAATGGATAAAATATATACATACATATATACATTAACTAACATACTCAACTGGTGCTTCTAAATACGCCTACCCTGGTGTACCTGACCTAAGCCTAATACGCCGGAAGGAGTAAGTAAGTAGCAGTTGAAGTTAAATTGGTTTTGCCAAGAATCTGATTCAAGAATTCTCTTTAAGGGTTTAGTCAGCACTGTACCTTGGGAATAGAATGTAGGAGGTCTGGTATCTCTTTCCTCAGTACTTGATATCCAAGCAACCCGCAAGGGTAGGCTGGAAACGCCGGAGCTGGATTTTCTCGGCAGGAGAAAAGACAGCGTCTTTCTCAGCGCGTCAAAGAGGAGGGGCAGCGTCCGTGGGCTCTCGCAGCAGCTGGGCTCTCGGGCAAGTAGATAGCTGCTCTGCTCCAAAACCACCTCCGTGTGTTTGCTTAAGGCAACGTTGGTATATTTATACTTGAAAGGTGCTGAGTTTGACGTAAGGTTTGGACATAAGACGTCAATAAAGATGTCACTAAGAACTGGCCGTTCTTACAGTGCTCGCAGGAGTTCTATTACAAATCAAAACAAAGCAAATGGGGATTTCCTAGGTTGCTGGAGGTTTGGTGTGTCGAAAGAACTTGATGTGCTTTCTAGGAATCCAAGGAAGTAGCTTTTGCCGTGCCTTGGACTGCAAGGGCTATTTACTTAAATATGGATCAGGTTCTTATGCCATTATAGGGATATTATTGATTATAGCCGTACAAGGGCATAAAATAGCAATATTGTTTCAGGTTCCTAGATAAAAACACAATAAAGCTGACCAGAAAAAGCCGAAAAATCACAGAATCGGCATTCAATCTAAATAAGGTATTGAATAATTTAGTTGCCTGAAAATATTAAGAACTTTTACCTAGATCTATAATTAACAACGTAGATATAACAGCCCTATTAGTGGTACATCCTACCTACCTATAGCTATTTGCGCGAAGAATTTTCTTTGCCAATCAAGCAGCTGTTAAAAAAGATTGGGGGAAAGTGGATAATGCATGTCATGGGTAAAATCTGTTAAGAGTTTTTTTTAAAAAATAGACCATGTAGACAAAAGACTGTGTGACTTTAGTAGAAGACTCGGTCAATATGCATAATAACTGTATGTTTTCTTAAATGAGAGAACTGTCCTGAAGAAGGTGTTATTGCAACGTACCGAAACGCTGCGTCGACATTTCGTTTTCTTTCAAGTTATTTATGTTTTAAATTTGTTACTGTGTTTCCACACAGCTTTTAGTGGTCTGCTGACATGGCACGTGTATGCATAAAATGTATTTTTTAAGAATAAACAATTAAATGAAATTTTGCTAAATATAAGTGTTTTTATATAATTGTTTTTATCAGAATTGCACAACATGACGATAAATCTGTATTAGATGGCACTAGTGGGCTCTTTAATCAGCTGCTAATTCTTTATCCCATTGGGGTGTGAGGGACTTTTCTAATCACCCAGTGTTTGAGCCTCTCAGCCCTACAGGTGAGCTGTCAATGAGAAAAGGGAATATTTCAAAACACATTGCCAACAATATTTGCAAGCATCCCTCTAAGATTACTTTGTTGGTGCCCAAGGAGTCAATTGTGTTATCTTTGACTTCCCCTCATAAAACTGCAGTGCAATGCTGGTGGTTTCATTCCTGCTTCCAACTCTGGTCTCAGCTTCTCATGTTTCCATTCTGACCAGTCGGAAGTCTGTTCTAAAGCCAATCTTGATGCTTGGCTCACAGTAAGTGTGCACTTCCTTGCCAAAGACTAAGTTGAATGTGCTTTGGTCAGCTTCAGTCAAAGGCTAATTGGAGCTACTGTTAGAGGAACAGATTTTTCAATTGGTCAAGTTCATATGACATTTCCATAGGCGAGTCAATTTAAATTATGCAAGATATGTTTGGACCTGATTCAGGCCTATTAAAATATTCTAATACTCATACCAAGGACTTAGGTGTTTCAGAGGAGAACAAGGGTTTTCTCTCTTTTTAGATTCAAATACTAATCTACTAGCTGACCTACTTAACGCTAACAGGTTAGAGTTGTCTCTATGATCTGAGATACCCTTTTCAGAAGTACTTATTCATTATTCTACAATTATTAAAGAAGCAGCTGCGGCCTTAAAATTGATGCGAAGGTCATCAACTCCAATCTTGGTCTAAGCCAAAGCCTACACCTCCTGTGTCCCTTACTGAATCTAGGAGGTACAGCATCAAAACTTCTGATCCAATGCATTGACTTTAAAAACCTATCAATAATGTAGCTAAGCTGAGGTGCAAATCCTTTCCATTTTTCAACTTACAAATTCAGTAGCTGCTTCTATTTCTTATCCAGAATTGCCTTTTTCCATATACCTTTTACAGATAGTTCATATTCTTAGTTTGTTTGAGACCGACCCAGTCCTTCAATAATGTCGCCTAAAGACCTATTACTTCTCATAATTTCCCATACTCTTAACAGACGAGTTAGACCCTGGTCCCAAACCTGGCCCATTTCCTATCCTGATAGACCAAATAGTTTACCTTATGATCTTGTGGAAAATTGTTCCATTTTCCCCAAACTAATTTGAAGATTTGAAAATTCTACCAAAGATTGTTGTAAAGCTGGGCAGTATCCAATCATGGGCTCTCAATCGCCTTCTACATTTTAACTTCTAGGGAAGCTGCGACTGGCTGGGGAGAAAATCTTACGTATCCTAAAAGAGGTCCAGCTTAATCTGTCCATGTTGTATTACAGAATTCTCCACAAAGTCGTACTCATTAAGAGTTTGAGTTTATGTATGTAGTCTGTGCCTTTCTACCTCTGAGACCATTATCAGACTTTTGTCCCATCTGGAGTTCGAGATATCCACATGATCAGGAGACTATTTAACTAGCCACCAATAATAGACAAAGGGATCACGCCCTATTTTCCCATCTCTCTTACATACACATTCTAAAACAATTGTTCGGCTCCATTTTCTTTTTACCCTTCATGAGTAATCTCTAAACTGGTGACATTTAACAACTATTCCCTTCTTAGGTGGGTTACATTCTAATTGTAAATCTGCAAATGTGTGGATTTGGGAAATTACTCCACACCAGAATTTCTTCCAAAGAATGTATCCCTCGCTTAACCCAAAGGGTAGAATAAAACCCTGAAATTTCATTAGTGAGTGAGGGGAGTATTCCATTGCAGAGTAAAAGAGTGCAAGGATTGATTTAACTTGCTGTTCTTATCAATTATGGCAGAGATAACTATAATATTAAACTCTATTTTCTTGAAGAATTTGGGGCTGTGAAATTAAAAGTAAAGACCTCATTAGTTCTTCTTTCTTCATGTAAGTTCAAGAAATCTTTATTTGGTATACCAAAGATACACCTTAAAAGACAACAATTGAGACACAATGACAAATTTGTAAAATCCATAAAAAGATTAAAACAACAAAGTGTAAGATTTCATGGCACACTTTAGCTGGAGACCGTCAGGGCCCAGGGACTTGCTGCACGCCATATTCCGCACCACCTCTTGCAAGTCCTCAAGCCGAATCACGCTCCCAGGCCGTCTCCCTGGCCTTCCGTGAGGCGTGGAAGTGCTAGATCACCACAGTACCATCCTATATCAGCCCTGGTAACTACCATTGCAAAAAACACAGTTGATGGACAGAATGCAGAACAATGTCTTACCTTCACCCCAGTACAAAGATCTGGGCCTAAATCCATCGTTTTCTTGCACTCAGCTCAAATAAACGATGGATTTAGGCCCAGATCTTTGTACTGGGGTGAATGTAAGACATTGTTCTGCATTCTGTCCATCAACTGTGTTTTTTGCAATTTTCACCCCGAGTGGGCTGGGTATGCTCAGACGTGAGTCCCAGGCTCTCCACATCACTGGAGTCAAGCTATCCAGGCTGAAGAAGGCTGATAGCCAGAAACCGGTTCTTCGATGCTTGATTCCGGTCTAGGAAAGACTTGGCTTGGTAGTTCGGGCTGGACTGTTCCCATGAGGCACAGGGTCAAGGCTGATTTGCATATAGCCATTGTCTGACCTAGGGTGGTGTGGAGTGCAAAAAAACGATGGATTTAGGCCCAGATCTTTGTACTGGGTTGAATGTAAGACAATGTTCTGCATTCTGTCCATCAACTGTGTTTTTTGCTTGTAACTACCATGTCCTACCCATAAAATTTCTTCAGGTGAGTGTGCAATAAGGAATTGATACCAGTCTGCAAAGAGACGAGGCTGCCATCAGCTCGTCTAGGCGTCAATATGATCAGGGGCGTTCTTGCCTTAGGAGCCATGCCAATAGTCGCCCTGATTTATCTCCTACTCGATGCAGGTACTCCCGGTGGACCAGGCAGTCCAGCCTGTCTCATATATCTCCCAACCTGCACTTTGAGCAGGTTGGTAGCAATTGAGCTTCCACCCTGGAAGTGTCCTCTGCCTCTAAAAGGTCTCTCTCGGGGCGTGGCCAAGATGGCGGAGTGAGGAGACGCTTTCGCCCGGAGCTCCCGACCCGATCCCGGCCCTGAGCCTTCTGTATAGCTTGTTCTCCCCCCCATTGGCATAAAACCGATTGGGGACGGTGCGGGAACCGGTCGGGCTGTGCTAGATCCGAAGTCCATCTCTGGAGTGGCCGGGGGCCCGTAGTCCGGACCGCGACACGGAGCGACGCCAAGACCGGAAGCGAAGACGGATAGCGGCCTAGCCGGGGTTGGGCAGAGCTCTGTCCCCGAAGCTCGCAGAAGTCAGCGGTGGTACAGTGGAAGGAAGTATGGGGCACCCCTGGGTGCGGCGGCGGTGCTGGGAGGCCCCGAGAAGCGCCTGCTGTCCTCGGGGACGACCTGCACCTGGTTGTCGGTCCCGTCGCAAATCGAGGCTGCGGCCTAGCTGATCGGAGGCTCTGCAGGCCGGAAGGGCGGTGTCCCTGGAAGCGTAGGCGGAACAAGGGCCACAGCGACGAGGACTGGAACCGGGACCCTCCAAGGACTGCTACGGAGGCGTCGGCTCCTGGGCGACTGGTCCTGGGGTCGAACGGAGAGATACCCGGAGGCGGCGCCATCACCGGAAGGGGTGCAACAACTTGCAGAGGCGTGAAGAGCCGCCATAGTTGCTTTTGGAGGTAGTGACGAAACCGGCGGACTACGGTGGTGCGTGGTGCCCTTGAGAGCTAAGCCGCGGATGGTCGGCTTGCCGTAGACAACAACAGCGGTCGCCGGAGGAAAAGCCAGGCGCGAGGACTTGGATTGCACAGGTCGCGGAAGGGTCCCTGCACTTGCTCGCTCCGCGGCCGGGGCGGATAGTGGTGTCCGGCCCACAGAGGTCATTCCCAGAATCGGGGGGTTCGGGAGGAGCACCCTGCGGCAGAGGACCGAGACATCATAGCAAGAAGAGGCAGGTGGGGCCGAAGCCCGGGTGTCTGGCCGGTGCGGTGCCCGTACTCGGCAGAGCGGCCTTGAGGACAAGATGGCGAGCCAGAAGGGCAATAAACGGAACGACAGCACGCTCCCCGAGATGCTTGGCAGGTCTCAGACCAGGGGAGACAGAAATCAACCGTCGCCGAACGCGGCGAGTGGCTCCCACACAGCAGGAGGGGGTGAACCCCCGGTCACCAGATCCTTTTTGGAGTCACTTTTTGGCACACTGAGAGACGATTTTCAAACACTGAAACAGGAGGTGGCCGGGGAGGTCCGCGAAATCCGAAGAGAAGTGGACAGTCTAGGTGAGAGGGTGGCCACGGTAGAAAGCTCCACACAGAGACAGGATGAGGAAATCACGCAGCTACAACAAGAAGTGTTACATTTGAGGGACCAACAGATGGACCTCCATGCCCATAATGAAGAACTGGAAAACCGCTCTCGGCGGAATAACATCAGGGTCCGGGGAGTGCCATCGACGGAAGAGGGGACGGATGTAGCGGAATACTTAAGGGAGCTCTTCAGGGACATATTGGGTGAAGCGGCGGACTTTCCGGTACGGATTGATAGAGCTCATCGAGTGGGCCCTCAGAGGCGCGCAACAGCCCCACCTCCGGACATATTGGCCTTTCTTCCTTATTTTCCACTGAAAGAACGGATCATGGCAGAGGCCCGGAAAAAACCCTCTGACGTTTCGAGGACACCCCGTGGCCTTATACCAGGACCTGTCTGTGATCACCCTCCAAAAGCGGAAAGCGTTCAAAATCGCAACAGACTTCTTGAAACAGCATGAAACGCCTTATTCCTGGGGTCATCCTTTCCGCCTTATTTTCAGGTGGAACGGTGTGCTACATCAATTGAGGTCCCTACAGGACACGTGCAAAGTACTGGGGATCACCGCGGAGGAGGAGGTCTCAGCCACGCCACGCAGGAGACGCGCCACAGAGGACGGGTGGCGCAGGGTCTCGAGGCGCAGAACGTCAGCGGCATCCCAGCGTCCGAGCTCGCCTACCATCAGGGCTGATATGGTGAGCGCCATCCAAGAAGCCTCCAGAAACACCGTGGTGCACGAAGGTGTCGCGCTAACAGCGTAAGACTGCTCCGGGGGGAGAACGACTTTGCATTACTGTTCTTGCTGGCTTAGGGCCATAGAGGGTGGGGAGGGAGCAGAGGGAGGAAGGGTGTGGCTGGACGTCCACTACGATACATTTCCACGGACTTGTCTGGACAGGACATGGCTGGGACAATTTCTCAGAGGGTGTTGGGGGTTTGAGGGTTTGGGGGGGGGGAAGGGGTGGGGGGAGTTGGGGCACCGAGAGGGGTGTGGGAGGAGGGGGAGTTGGGGGACAGGGGGTTGGGAGTTGGGTAGGGGAAGGGGTGGGTACAGTCCGTTCAGTGTTCTTGATGTTTCCACGCTGCCCTGATGGGGAGCTCTGGGCAGTTGAGGCCCACAGACCCTCCCTCACTGCAAAGGATCCAATGCATGTTTCATTCTGTTTTGACTCTCTATGGCGACCCTTAAGGTAGTGACCCTTAATGTTAAGGGGCTTAATAACCCTGTCAAGAGGAGGGCAGTCCTGTCCTTGCTAGAGAACACACAGGCTGACATTTGTCTTCTACAGGAGACTCATTTGCTTGCGCGGGACTGCCATAGATTACGATCCCGCACATTTCCCACGCAGTTCTATTCTTCGTCCACCACCAAGACGGCTGGGGTGGCGATATTGGTGTCTAACCCCTTTAGGGGGGAGGTACTACACAAGATTGCAGAGCAGAAGGGGAGACTCTTAGCGCATAGATTCAAACTAGGTGCCCTGACATTTACCATCGGGACGATTTACTGTCCGAATGAACATCAGGATAGCTTCTTTCAATCCGCATTAGTGGACATAACAGCATCCCCGGACAGGCACATAATTTTGGGTGGAGATTTGAATATGGTGGTTGACTCGGCTGTGGATAGGTCGGCCCAGCGTTCCCCACAGACAGGGGAAATGTCACAAGTAGTTAAATCCCAACTGGTGGACCTGGATCTTCATGATCTTTGGCGCCACTTGCACCCCAGGGATCGAGACTACTCCTTCTACTCTCATGCACACAAAACGTACCGAGGCTGGATCACCTCATAGTTACCGGCCCAGTCCGTGATCTAGCTACGACGTCGGAGGTGGGGGTCATCTCTCTATCTGATCACGCGCCGGACTCGGGGAGTTTCTCTCTGCCGGCTGCTCGGGCCCCCCGTGGGGTCTGGCGCCTCAGAGACGATCTTTTACATAAGAAAACAGTCGTGCAAAGGGTTACGGCGGCGATCAGGGACTTCCAAATGCATAATGACAACGCAGACACCTCGGTGGCGACGCAGTGGGCCGCACTTAAGGCGGTGGTCAGAGGGGAATTCATCGCGGTCTCCTCGGCGGAGAACAGGGAACGGAGACCGAAACGGGACGAGCTCACGCAAAAAGTCAGGGAACTGAAAGAGGTGCACCGCCGTACAGGGGCCCCCAGGATTTGGAAACAGCTGAAGGCAGCGAGGAAGCTCCTGTCATCCCTGGACATGGATAGGGCGGAATATGCAGCACTACGACTGAAACACGCTTATTACACGAGGGGGGGGGACAGGTGTGGCCGCCTTCTGGCGAACAAACTCAGGGTGGCCCACGAACGCCATCGGATGAAGGAGATTGCGGCGGGAAATGACGGGCTGGTCGCGGAGGATGTTCAGATAGCCGAGGCCTTCCGTCGCTTTTATGCGGAATTATACACTGGGGAGAGAGCCTGATGGCGCAGGAGTCGGAGGACTACCTGGACTCAGTCACCCTTCCGTCCCTAGAAACATCTCAAACCGAATATCTCGAGGGAGATACAGGTCGAGTAGGTGATTGCTGCTATCTCCAGGCTTAAACATGGTAAGGCCCCTGGCCCGGACGGCTACACAGCGCTCTTCTACAGGACGTTCAGCGCCACGTTGGCCCCTATACTGACTAAATTGTTTAATTCCTTCTCCGAACCAGGGGCGATCCCACCGGATCTCCTGCAGGCCACAGTATCGGTCATACCTAAACCAGGGAAGGACTGAACCCAATGCAGCTCGTACCATCCGATCTCCCTTTTGAACGTGGATTTAAAACTTTATACGGGAATTCTGGCGGCGCGCCTAGCGCTCCATTTGCCGGGTCTGGTGGAGCCGGACCAGGCTGGCTTTGTCCCCGGGAGACAGACGGTGGATAACACCATGAGGGTAGTGTAGTACATATTCTGGAGAATGCTTCCCGGATTCCTGGAGAAAGAATGCTCCTATCGGTTGATGCTGAAAAGGCGTTCGACCGGGTGCACTGGCCCTGTTTGGAACGGGTTATGGCGAGGATGGGCATAGGTGAAAAATTTCGCACCCTGGTTTTTAATTGCTACCGGTTCCCGTCAGCGGTGGTGCGGGTGAATGGCTGTAGCTCTCAACGGTTTTGCATTGAACGGGGCACCAGACAGGGCTGCCCACTGTCCCCACTCCTTTTCGCTATGTACATGGAGCCCTTCGCCCAGAGAATCCGGCAGAACCCGGGCGCGATTGGAGTGAGGATGGGAGGACATATTCACACGGTCAGCCTCTATGTGGACGATATGATTCTGACCTTAGAGGAGCCGAGGCGTGCTCTGCCTGCGTGCATTGACGAATTGGAGGCTTTTTCACGGGTGGCTGGATTCAAAATGAATATGGGTAAATCAACAGCACTGGACATCTCCCTGACTCCTGCAACACAACAGGAGTTGCAGGGCCTCTTCCCCATGCATTGGTCGGCCCACCAGCTCCAGTACTTGGGTATCCTGTTGGCACCCACATTGCAGGCCATGGTGACAGCCAATTATACGGCTTTGACTGGAAAGATTAAGGAGGAACTGGGGAGGTGGAGTAAGGGCTTGATATCGTGGCTCGGGAGAGTGGCAGCGGTTAAAATGACGGTCCTCCCACAGATCTTATACCTATTCCGGGCCCTGACGTTGGCAGGGCCCGGAATAGGTATAAAGGCTGGCTCCAGCAGACACAGTCGGCTCTGTCCCGTTTTATTTGGCAAGGCCGCAAGCCTAGGATGAGGAGGGTTCTCTCTACGTTGGCACCGGAATCGGGGGGACTGGGGGTCCCAGATTTATGCAAATACTTTCAAGCCGCGCAGCTGAGATACCTGGTCGAATGGAGCCAATGGGAGTCGGACAAGCACTGGTTGTTCCAGGATCAGGCGGTGGCGGGCCGTCCCTTACAAGAGGTGCCATTTCTGCGTAGGGCTCATCGCCCCCGAATCTCTACGCGTCTTTTGTAACGTGGGTTCCGCTGAGGGTGTGGGATGCTACTAGCAATGCACACGAGCTTACCACGTTCCCCTCTCCGTTCACACCAATTGCAGTCAACCCGGATTTCACGCCGGGGATTACCCAGGGAGCTTTTGCACACTGGCGTGCTGCCGGTTGCAGGACCCTCTTCCATGTGTACGGGCCGGACGGAGTTCTCCCTTTCCAGACTCTCAAGGAGGAGTATGGTTTGGCTGAGACAGATAGGATGCGCTACTGGCAGGTGCGACACTGGGCTTTGCAGCCACAGGTGCGTGAGCTGGCAGACAGGAAATTATTGCCGTACGAGAAGTGGTTAGTGACGCGAGCCTCGGATACTAAGCTCATCACGGATCTTTATAAAATGTTACAGCCTCCCCCACACACTTTCATAGCCCAGGTAGGGAACGCAGGAACTAGGAGCTGGGAAGAACACTGAGCCATAAAGAGTGGGACCAGATTTCATACCGCGCACGACACTCTGCATACCATATAGGACTGACTGAAACATTCACTAAAGTGTCTACATACTAGTATTACACTCCGGAGCGGTTGCATGAGATGGATAGACATATTGATAATACCTGTTGGCGGGAGTGTGGGCAACCTGGTACACTGACACATGTCCTGTGGGAGTGCCCGTTGTTGAGCCTTTATTGGAAGGAGGTGCTAGATGAGATCGACACCCACTTTGAGATAGAGTTGCCCCGCTTCCCAGCATACGTCCTGTTGGGCTTGCCTAACGGGCTGATGTATCCACTAAAATCGCGCAGGGGTAGACAAATTGCTATAGCACTGGGCTCCGCCGTTCAGAACATTCTAATACACTGGCGGACTACCACTGTTCCATCCATCACGGGATGGCTACATAGATTATGGCATGTCCTGGGCATGGAAAATTATCACTGATGATGGCCGGGGACGTAGATCAATTCGAGGAGTTGTGGTAGCCCTTTCATGCACGACTGGCCACTGAGTTCAGGGAACAAACCTGTCCGAGGTACCTGAGGCTCTTGAGACTGACACCGCCGCTGGACTTCACCGCTTAATAACCACAGGCTGGATAGGGCTCGGGGATAGGGGTGTGGGCTGAGCTCAGAAGGTTTAGCTAGACAAGACACTGGACGGGGGTACTAGGAGGGGGGTGGGAGGGGGGGGAGTTGGGGGGGAACTGTTTCTTTAAAGGGGAAAGGGTACAGAGACTTCATTTCTACCTTAGGGTGTTATTTAATGTGATGTGGATGGAAACGGAGCTCACGCAGCCTCTACTGCATTTGCGGGACACGTAGCATTATCTTGAAGATGGGCTCCCGGGGTTACAGCACAAATGTCATTGCTTGAATGTCTTTCTTATCTGTGTACTCTTTCAATAAAATACTTTAAAAATAAAAGGTCTCTCTCCAGGTGTCTCCTCATACCACCCATATTACCCAGACATTCCCCAAATGTCGCAACCTTCAGCGTGTTCCACTTGGTCCCTCTGGTAGCTGTGGACAGCCAGTTGGTACTAAAGTAGCCGAAGGTCATCCCCCTGAGCTCCTTTTGAAGTATTCTATCTTTCAAGGCCTTCAACTGTAGGTGTCAAAGGGGGAATTCGGTCGACCACTCCCTGTCCCCCACTCCAGCAGTACAGGGGTGTGATCTGAAAGAAACCGCTCCGAGACCTGCATCTTCAGGGCCGCTGAGGCAGCCCCATCGGAGAGCAGGAAGCGATCCAGACTACTAAAGACTGAGTGTGCCAGGGTATTTTATGTGTAGCTCTGTTCATCCGGGTGTGTTGTGTGACACATATCCACAAAACCCAGGCGGTCCATGAACCCTCAAAGAGTGGCCATCATATTAGTTTTTGTGTGCTCTTTCGGGGGGTGCATATCCAGTGCACCATTTAACATGCAGTTAAAATCACCTGCCCACAGTATAGGAATCCCAACACATGGTTCTCAAAATCTACATAAAGGTCATGGTCATCTACATTTGGGGCGTAGACGCTCAGTAGGCAGACATCTGTTCCATTCAGCACCCCATGCACCAAGACCCATCACCCCACCATTTCCGGTACACAACTAGTGACCTGAAACGGGATCTGCTGGCCACCCAGATAGCCACCCCTTTGGCATAAGTGGAGTAAGTGGTCAAAAACATTTGGCCTCTCCACTTGTTATGGAGTTTTTGAGTCTCCGAGTCTGACAAATGCGTTGCCTGCAACATTGCTACATGAATCCTGCGTCTACAAAGATAGGTTTGCACCCTATATCTATTAACAAACAAGTTAAGCCCTCATACATTCCATGTTACAAAATTAAAATGAGCCATCTATTAACTAAGTTCCTCCAGAGTTCCACTTGCACCCCGCCAAGCTTCCGCCACAAATCGCTGTAATTGTAAACATCCACACCCAACCAGCGGGTAAGCACAGTAAGAATAATTTGTGCCATCCCAATCCTAATCCAACGCACAACTCCCACCCTCAGAAAACCTGCAGTGAGCCAATGCACACAGTCACGCCACAATGGGGAAGTATACATGAATGCAAACATGTAGGCAACTACCAAGCAAAACTCTCACACAACTTTGAATCAGTGACAACCTTCACCAAGAGTTGTAGAGGCAAGTGCAACAGTTAACTTCACCGATCAGCACTCAGACGTACCACTGTCAATCTGCTATTATTACCATGCTGGGTTCAGGAGGTGCCCGAAAGATGCACTCACCAGTGAGCCACAGGTACACCCAACTAGCTCCAGCCTCACCAATGAACCGAGCCACACACACACAATCGAACCAGTCGTGCTGAAGGACATCCTAAAAAGAGAGTAAGTGCAAGCAAGATCAGGGAGAAGAGAGGAGAGAGGAGGGGAGAAAAAAGGGGGGTAGGGAGGCAAGCCTGCATAAGTACCGCTGCAGTACCCATCCTACTTATATGGAGGCAAGACCAGGAAGCCATCCCCAGACGTACCCAAACATAGGTTGCATCTCTCCCCTCCCTCCCACGCACACCAAATCGCCAGCTCCCCTGCATCAGTGTTCCACAGCAAAACCTATACTCCTTCAGCATCGCACTGAGCATTCAGGGATTAGTGGTCTGGGGGGGGTGGGGTGTCCTCCACGACATCACAAGCAGTAGTGCAGGACTCATCTGAGGTGTATGCCTCCCCTCTCCTTCCTAGCCCAGCTGCTCCAAGTACAAGGAACCACCACTCACTGGGAGGAACGAGATGCATAACCCGTCTCGTCTGTTTGCTCTATGCGAGCTCTGTCCCTGAAGTTTACCCATTTTATCTCTTCTCAACCAGGGTCCGTCCCTCTCCTCTCACCTCTAGCCAATCCCACGCAGCCTTGGGCGTGAGAATAAAATTAGCACAACCTATCCCCCACCCTTTCCTCCTCCCCCCATGTATGACCTTCAGCTTAGCGGGGTAAAGTAACATACTTCAGGCATCCTCCGCTTCTGTACCAGGCGCGTGTAATCCGGGAAAATACAGATGGTGTGGTTTTCAATGACCGGGTTGTCCACCCGTCTTATCTCCCCGAGTATACAATCACTGTCCCTGTAGTTGAGGACCGTGGCAATAAGTGTCCACCGGGGGAACTGGCCCCAGAGCAAGAATCGCCAATTCCATCACAATGAGGGGGAAGCGGGAGGCCGATGGGAGTGAAGTTTTAATCCAGTTTTCAAGGAACAGCTCCAGAGTACTTCCCTCTGCTCCCTCCAGGAAGCCAATAAATCAAAGATTACATCAGCAGGAGTGGCCCTACACATCCTCAGCCCTGGCTTCAGGGCTTCTGTTTTCGCAGAGAGGTCAGTGAGGGCTGTCTTTAGTGTAGAGACCTAAGCCTGTAGTTCAGAGACAGTCAGTTCGGTGGCCAGAAACCTCTCCGTCACAACTCGCAGTAGACCAACATTGAGTGAGACCGCATCAATCTTGGCCTCTACTGCCGCACTCGAGGCTTCAATAGCTGCTAGGATTTGAGCCCTGGTTGGGTCTGCATGTGCATTCTCAACAACAGGTGGGGGATACTTTGCCATTTCCTGCCGCAGTGCACTACCCTGCGCTGTATACTGGTCCATCCTGGTCTGCTGCGCCCCCCTCTGCGGTCTGTCCTTCCCCATGTCTACTCCGTCCAATACTAATAGTTGTGTACGACGCGGCCAGGGTCACGCCCCAGGTGGCTTCATTCTCCCAGTTCCCCTCTAGGGCGATACGGGGGGAGTCTCTCTGAGAAGCGTCACGACCTGGAGGGGTTAAATCCAATACTACACCATTCAGTGGCGCCCCCCAGGGCAATCATCAATTGGAGGGCAAAACAGGAGCACCAGGGAAACACGGTGGCCAGGGGGAAGGAGTGCGAGCCACACCCTGGCAAGGCACGTGCAGCCGCAGCAACCCTGCAGATGGTCGGAGCTCCCCCCCGGCGCAAATTCTTAGTCTGCCAGCAAGGACAATCTGCCACAACAGAGGTCCGGCCGCAACCTCCGCAGGCCCTAGGACACCACATCGCGCATCCACAGTCTCCCAATACTGCACTGGGCTCTACACATCTGTAGAAAGGCTCCTGCGGCCCCTGGTCCCAGCAGCTCAGACGCTATTGCACTCCCCCACCGCCCTCCATTCACGTGTGCCTAGCAGGTGGCAGCAGCAGGACAGCAGCAAGCGCGCAGACCCCAGCGGGGGACACAGTTCAGACAAGCCGTAACTCCATAAAGTAGGGATATGGGTGGGCCAGGGCAGAACCCAACAAGTCTTCAGACTAACCGGTGGGTCACTATGGGCTTCTCAGCCAAGGATCTGTGGCGTGGCAGGCCATGCTAGTCATTCAGGGCTAAGGACGTCCAACTAACCGGGACATGGCTGCTGGCCTGCGGCCACACCTCAGCCACAAGCCGGCTAGCACTCCTGTCCGGCTCCGGTTGTTCAGCAATGTGAAGAAAAAAATGTGCCACTGCATTGTCCTCCTAGCCGCCGGCCCTCTGCGGTCATTCGGCAGCTCAGCCCCACCTCAGGTCACGGGCGCCAGCCAAGGCTTGTCCAGTCCCCACAGCGCTACGCGTGCCCCAGAGAGGATCGGGGCCTCCAGCACCGGCGGCAGTCCAATCTGATGGCACCCACGCTTGCAAGCCCTCCACGTGGGAGTTGACATGCACACGGGGCTCCGCTCTGCTCTCCTAGTGGTTGGCCCCTTGTAGGGTACTCGCCCATCACAGCTGGGTGGCTAGGTCTCCTGCCACTTCCCAGTAAAGGAGCTGTTGCCCCCTCAATCTCAGCGGACATCTGATGCAAGCACGTACGAGGACTCCTGGCTGGCGGCAGGCTGACGATCGGCCGGAACACCGCAGCCCCATCAGGCTGCATCCTCCAGCTCCGGATAGGGTCTCTGGTGGCACCAAGATTCCCAACATCCAAGGGAACGGAAGCAATGCAAGTTCACAGTAGGATGAGCAGGATTATGAAAGATAATTAGCGGGCAGGCTGCAGAGCTCCCTGCAGTGAGTCTGTTGTGGCCACCATCTTGGCCACACCCAGAATTCCTACTTAACATGGCAAGCGGCACAATAAAAAAGTGCAAGCAGGAGGGTTAATAGAGGGTTACCTTGCGTAGTCCTTTGGGAGATGTTGATCTACGAAGAGTCATCACTTCTATTAATTACCATCCAAGTCGAGGCCGCCTCATAAATTCCTGTCATCGATCTGTGAACTGAGAGTAGTGAGCTGCATTTTTCTAGTCTCAACCAGCGGTAGTTTGGTGCCCGGGTATTCTAATTCAGGTTGTTTGTTGAGTTGGTATTCTGATCCCATGTGATAGTTTGCAGTGTTGAGAGTACCAGCACTACTGCAATGTGTTTCCACGCCTGTAAAGTTACTCAGAAAATATTTAAATAGCTGCCACAGAACACTCACAGATAACGCAAGTCCTAATCAGGAGTAGACTAGACTACAGCAAGGCTGTCTACTTGGACATCTCCTCCAAGCTTATGGAAAGACTCCAAGTTGTTCAAAACGCAGCTAACAGGCTTAGCTTACCTTCTCCCATGAGCACACGATGCCTAACACTCCAGATACCTCCACTGGCTCCACATCCAGAAGAGCACTACCTTCAAAGGCTTCACTCTCAGCTTCCTCATTGCTGGTGCGCTAAAATGGAAGGACAAGCTTTTTCTCACAGCTTAGGCTACCTCACCAACTGCATACGCTTCCACATTCCACTCCTACACCTCCGATCGGCTAGTCTAACAGTCACCCACACCTCCTGCATCCAGTTTGCTAAAATGGAAGGATATGCTTTCCCTCATTTTGCCCCTAAAGCCCTGGAAAGAGCTTCCCTCCCTATCAGAGCACCCAGTGGGAAGCTAGAATGCAGAAGAAACAGAAAGATGGCTGTTCAGCTAGGCTTCTTGCCGATAACTCAGTTTGCACCTTTTGGAGCATCTTGATACAGCTCCAGGTGTATAACATGCCTTATAAATCCATGTAACAACATTTTAGAGGGCTCTTTAGAGAACCTTTGAGGATGGCATGGATGCATCCAAGAAGAGAAGGCGGACTGCTTTGGACAGTGTGGATTCGGTTTCCTGATCCATGGTTTCTTTACCGGTTCTATGTAAGCATATTTGGATGCACACAATGGGATGATTGGGTGAAAACACCACTGAATCTTAGGATAAGTTCATGCAGAACCATATGTATGTCCTCTCCCACAAATAAAAATCATAAGCTGTGTAGGAGGTTCAGGGGTCCTGCTCACCAATTCTGGAGGCAGCGGCGTTAAAAGTAGCAACTCCTTTCTACAATTATCTTGTCCCTCCAGGGTCCATGGTTGAGGCAGTGATTGCCAAGGTTCTTCTTCATCCTCCACCAACACACCAGCATGTAAGCACCTTTGATTCCCCTCATAGGTTTGTTCACTGGGCTCTGGTATGAGGTTGGGTCGCATAATTTGTTTTGCACATGCGCCAGATTATGGGAGACCCATTGCTCCTACAAATTTTTAGACCCGTTTACAGTCTGCCATTTTAAAGAAAACTCCCAACTGTATCCCCTGTCCGTTATTCCCTGCCTTTCTCAACTAACTTGGGGCCTGATTTAGATCTCAGTGGTGGGTTACTCTGTCACAATGGTGATGGATATTCCGTCACCTGAAATATAAATCCGATAGGATATAATGGGATTTGTATTTCGACAGATGGGATATCCGGTACTGTTGTGACGGAGTAACCCGTCTGCCGAGATCTAAATCAGGACCTTTATGATAGTGTTATTTACAGTTTTGGATAAAGGTGCCATAAAATTGGTGCCAATTTCTCAATGAGTGAAACGTTTCTATTCTGTTTTTGTTTTAAATCAAATGATGTTTCCTTTACTTTATATAATGTTGCTAAACATATTTTTGTGAAAAGGCTTACTCAAGATGTTGACACTGACGCACATTTTTTTGCCTTTGCAAGACCAAGATTGGATGGTGCTTAGAATTCCTATTTCTATAGCACAATAGTCAAACTTCACAGAATGTATCTAGGATACACTGTATGGCATCATAATTTTAATTTCAAGATAATGCCATCTCTGACAGTCTTAATGAAGATTATGGCTTTAGTGTCGGCTAATCTCCAGCGGGCATAGGTAGTGGTTTGTCATTAACTAGCCCGTTTGCTGCTGAGCATTAATTTACCACTTTTAGTGGTGAACGATTTGTATGTTACAACCACTCTTTCACGAGAGCTGAATCTTTTAGTTAATCTCTCTGAATATGTGTTTCCCATCACTGGAGATGTTGTCCAGTATTCAGGATATGGTGCTGTCATTCAAAACAAACCCTATCCAATGGCAAGAGAAACTTTGAAGCACTTAGGCTTCATGGCTTCATGTAAAAAAAAATCCTTATTGAGGCATGTTTGGGTAAGTGTTGCCTTTTGGCAGTGGAGTCAGTTTTGAAAGACACAATCTGCCTTGACTCTGAGGTGGTGAGGTAGGTATTTATAGTGGTGGAGAAATGCAGGCCATCTTGTGACAGAGGAGTGCAGTGACAAACGTTTTGTTCCAGGACCGCAGAGACGAGATACTGACTTTTTAGAGAATCATGATTTCAACCTGCTCCAACACCGGACTCTTGCCTTGAAAAAGCCCACGGCCTAAAGGCCACTAGGGTGAAACACGTGTCCGCTGTTCTTTATCTACAGATGTAACATGAAATAAAAACTACACACGTAAAACTTTCAAAGAAAGTTTGCATTTCATTTTCGGACTACTATTGACAAATCGTGAGGGTCAAATCCTCCATTTTTCATCTATACTTACTCTTACAATGGCTCTTGGGTGAAGCCTTTCGTGAGGAATGTGTCGCAACGCAATTGGGCCCTGACATTTGTAGCACTGTGGCCCAGAAATTTCCATCCAAACAGTTACCCTTAATAACCAGGCTGCCTTCATTAAGCCATGCATGGTATCTTCATCCATTTGTGGCTCAGATGGTATTTTAGGAATGGGGATCTCCAGTAAGATATTTGTGTTTTTTAGTTAATTAAGGCCACCAAATAGTTTCTTCAGTTTTCTTCAAGTAACGGACCATTGGTGGAAATCCTAAGAGAAGGTCTATTTCTGAAGGTGGTTGAGCTCCATTATGCCTTTCTGCGACATCAAATGTAAATGCTTGTAATTCTATATGCTTCTTGGCCAGCTACTCCCATGCTCTTTTGAAGATTGTGCAGATGAATGTACTGCTTCTTCAAGAACATGCAAGTAACTACTTTGGCCAAGGTGGTTCATGATGGTTTTGGGTCTGCCACACAGCTACTAAAGTCCCACTTTGACTCAGTGGACTATTTGGCTGTGTGTCTCCTCCACACCATAGTTTTCAATCAATCAACTTCACATTATTTCGCCAGTGTATAGATCAATGGCATAAAACGTATACCACATAAATACAAGATAAAATACATTACATCGATCATTATTTCCATATAAGCAATATTAATTACAAATCATGATAGAATAGACAGATGTATAGAGCTGGACGACACTGTCTAAAATTCATTATGTGCAAGAGTGGCAATATAGATCTCTTCCTTTCCTCTTGATAAAATCTACAAAAGAATAAAAAATGTAGGTCACATTAGGATGAACAGAAGTGCCTCCATAGAAAATGTATTAGGAGGATAGCCCAGCATTAAGGGAATAAAATTCATGCGAAACGTGACTAATACAAAATCTATGTTTAATATTCGTCTCAAAGTTCAGGTACATGTGATCCTACATGCTAGGTCTAGGTGCTAGAAGATATAATTGGCCTAGGCTTTTTAGCATTAAGGTTATTTTTTAGATTCTTCTCTGTTGCCAAAGAAGACCCTTGAACTTGGTTCTTGAAATAGCTCTACATGCAGGGGAATCATCAAATAGATTGGCTTGCCCAACCGAATAAAAACTATTCTTTATATATTATAACCATTTAACTTTAGCTATGCCATCAAGGTTTAGTGAATCCTTTAATATGTCATGTGTATACGTTGAATCTTCCCTTTTCCATACCGAGTGCTGCAAAAGTAGAGGAGCTATATAGATCAGGTCCGATATGAAAGGAACGTCCAGGTGACAGATATATGAAGAAAAAGACTTAGGAAGACCCAACAAGCACTTGCAAAAACAATCCTCAGTTTGTTGCAAAGCTTGGGTACTGGCGATTTTCCCAGATAGCAGACCCATAGGTTGCAACAGATGTTACTTTTGCTTCGTAGATCTTTTTAATGACCTCCACTAGCTTTTTTCCCAATCTTTAAAAAAAATCTGGACAGTGCCTCTATACTTCTTACCATCATAAGCCTCCTGTTATCTGCCATAGCTTGCCAGGTGTGTTTGTGATCAAAGGGAACCCCAGGGTAGGAAAATGAGTCCACCACTTCCAATTTTCTTACTTCAATATTCCATCTTGTGATTTTCCTTGGTCTCCCGCCTGCAACTAGCACAAAGGATTTAGCTTCTTTAACTCGTAGTTCCAAGTTGTTCATGAACCCTGTGTACATCTCTCTCAGATGCTGAAGTGCTTTTCCGATCAGAGTCAACCAGAGCGCATTATCCGCATAGAGATGTACTGGCACTGGGGTGGAGTTAATTAATGGAATGTCTTTGGCAGATAACACCAGAGTAGCTTCCACACTCTTGGTGTAGATCAAAAAAATAAAAGGGGCAAGCACACATTCTTGTCGGACCACACAAGCAATCCCAATGGAGTTAGTAGTTTAACCTGCTCTACCGTACAGAATGCAGGCCGAGACACCTGCATACCTTCCTCTAATAAAGTCAGTAATGGGTTTTTCAACACCCAGAACTTCCATGATTGACCATATAAATTACCAGGCCAGAGGCCGCGGACAAGTCCATAAAAGTCATGACCGCTGTGTATTTGGCAATAAGTAAGTTTAAATTACGGCACTGAGCAATCATCCCTTTTCGTTTAGAAATCCATATTGGGAACGATATCACATGTCATTTTCCTGGGCCCAGGATTCAAGCCTATTTAAAAGTAGGCGGCCCATTAATTTAGCAGTGCTATCTAATCAAGATATTGGTATTTAATTTATTGCAAGTGCTTTATTCCCTTTTCTAAATATTGGAATTATGATTGTTTTTTCCAGGAGAAAGGAGGTCCTACCTTGGCTAAAGCATTGAATATTTTCTTAATTAATGGGGCCCAAAGCTCTAAGTTGGTTAAAAAGACGTCAATAGTCACCCCATCAGAACATGGTGCTTGTGAATGGTTAAATTGATTCAAAGCAAAGTGTCACCTCCTCCAGACCAAAATGTAGGTGTGCATCAGAGCTAATCCTGTGTGGTGTCAGTGGCTCCGTGGTGGCATTACCTGGCCTGCCAAACACTTCGCTAAAATGCGACACCCAAGCCTCCTCTGTGACATGAGAATCAGTTGTAATCTCAGGATCACTACTGAGGAAAGGGGCGTTTACAATAATACAGAAGGCCCTGCTATTCCTTAAGACTGTTGCCTCTGAGAGTTTTCCCCAAGTCGCTTCTTTCAAGGCTGTGATCCTCTTTGTTACTCCGTCTTTATAAGCTATTCGCAATTCTTTTACCAGTGTTGTATCCCTAGGTTTTACTTTTAGGGCACAATCCAGCTTCTTGAGTGCCTTAGGACATATGTCATCAAACCACCGGAATGCAAGTGGTGGCTTAGGAGCACATGGGAAATAGGCCATTATTAATTTCAGCCAAGATGTGGTCAAATGCTGGAATAATGTCTGCCGTCAACAATGAGTTGTCTAGCCAAGTAAAAGTTTCCTTGGGCATCTTAGCAACAAAACTAGAAATAAATGTACCTGCGTCAATCTTCCCCCCATTTTAAAACAACACCATTCTTCCTTGTAATGATTGGTTTTGGGGCAGTAATACCATAAGTTAAATTACCCATGCTCCAAGGAAAGTGGCAAGAGATCGCTGCATGATCGCTGAATACGTAAAAGGTGGCCTCGGGATGGAGTGTACTACTTCTAATGTGTTTTGAGACCAATAGGTAGTCTATGGTTGAACTAGATGAACGGGATGAAAAAGTATATTCAAGTTTCCCTGACTTAGCATCTAATGGGTTTGCAATCACCAGGTTATGGACGATTAGTTGTCTGTTTAATACATTACCATAATTGGAATGACTAAAATGATATATTAGATCCCCTTCATGCACAGGTGGGCTACGGTTTTACCTCCACGGCCTGTAAAAGAAACCCAAAGGGAGAGCAAAAATCTGTGTGTCAAGCCTTATTGAGTCTGGCAAGTTACCCAATAAATGTTTGACCAGGTGGGGATCATTAAAATTGACGACTATACAGGCCCCTTTGATAGATTTCGGGCCATAACCCACCCAAGAAACACGTCTGGTCATGATGATGTGATTGTACAGTTTAGAGTAGCCCTTATAGAATCTTGAGAGCCAATGTTTGTTTTTTTATTTTTTTATTTATTTATTTGAAAAGTTTTATATAGCGCTGGCTAGACCCGGTGGTATCGGAGCGCTTTACAAGAGGACGAACATTGTTTCAAGTTACATTTGTTACTGGAGCGAAGTTACATGCGTTAAAAACATAGATGTAAGGAAAAAAGCAGTTGAGTGTAATTCTTTCTGTATCAAACGGTATCTTTTAACATAAATTAACAATAAAAACAGAAAGGTGGCTTGCTAGCGACACCATAAAACGTGCTAGCTTGTGAACTAGGTTCTAGTGTCAGTAGGAAACTTCACAACATGTAATTTAGGACAAATCACGCTACGTTTACTGCCAACAAAAGGCATATATGCAGGTTTCAGAACCGATAGAGATCTTTAAAGCTATGCCAATTTTCTCTTTCAAAGACGGTAGCTGACGCCTTCTTAAACGCAACTACAAAGTATTCAACCTTTTTCGCTACTCCAAACTCTGTGTCACAAGCTTCTCACTTATTTATTGTTTAAAGTTCTTAACGCATTTCAATCAGCTTCCGTGGGTGAACATAACCAAAAGGATTAAAAGTACTTATTTAGCCTCTGAAGCCATCTCCAGCAACTTATTAACCTCTAAACAACACCTATATTACTACAAAGAGTATGGAGTAAAGTGAGAAAGTTGAATACTTTGTAGCTGTGCCGAGAAATTTGACAGCTAGTCTCAAGTAAGAATAAATTAGCATAGCTCTAAACAGTGCGATGGGTGATGTGACCGCCATATGTAGATAGTGTTGGCATGTTAATTCCAATCGATTTCCCCAAAATCTATGTAGGGAATCCTTTACTCAACGCTTGGAAACTACTTCAAACTATATCCTAACCAACTCCGTTTCATAAGTAAAACAAATCCCGAATCACAAATTAAATAAAAAGCCATGTTTCTAAAGCAACAAATACCCAGAGGACATACTAACCAAAAGGGACTGCAGAATGAAAACACACTAAAACTAGCTTCACTCATTAAAGTTGGGGAAAAAAGCCTGCTTGCACCAAGATACAGAAAAGCATCCTCTGGAATAAAATAAGGTAATATTTCGCCCTACTCGCTCAGAACACTTCACATTATCTTTTCAGACACCTTTCTATCAGAAACACCAAGCGCGACTTCAAGTCCTCTCATTTGCATAGTATGGTTTTTGCCTTTGTATAGTAGCTCTTTCTACCCAACTGGACACCTGTATACCACAAACACATGCTAAGCGTCTTCACTGTGCTTTTGCTAACATGCAGTTTATGGAATGCATAAAGCTGCTGCATCATGCAGAATACAGCAAATACAGCGAACCTGCAGTATGCTAAAGAGAGGGCAAGTATATTTTGCCGTTTAAAAAACATGAGTGAGTGTATCGTAGACAAAGGGAAAATATGTAGTAAGCTAGTCCGCATGTTCAGGTTATAATGTAGTCGAGGCAGACGTAGCCGAGTTAAGTAGTAGATTTATTAAGTCCATAAGTTAGATAACAGGAAGCAGAGGTCTGGAACAAGCAGACCCACCAGGAGCAGCCTACTAGCTGCTCAGCCTATCTCCCGACTGACAACACTCACACCAGGCACACAAGCATTCCATTCATGTCAATCACACTAACATTCTACCCTGAACACTCACACTGGCTGAGCAGCTAGATACAGAGGAGTAAAGGAACATATGTACAAACCTGAGGATATTAAAAAATCTTATTGCATTAATGGACTGAAGATGGGGTGGCATGATCTACAGGGGTGGCTACCATATTATAGTATCTAGACTGAGATGGTGTTTCACAAAGTACTAATTTGTGAAAACATTACAAAACTTTTGTTTTCTGACCAGTTTTATCTCAGCTGTCCTCTGCACACACATATACCAGTCTATGCATTGGTGCTGCATTTCCCATTGCAATCCTAAGAGGCTTCTGGAACTAATACATGCTCTGGGGCACTACTCCCAGGCTCCCCTCCCTCCTCAGCCCCCTCACCTTTGGGTGTAAGGTACCAACTGCAGGTACCACAGCGCCCTCTCAGTGTTCTCCACCACTGGCCCGCCCTCGGCCATGCCCTCCAAGAGCACCTCAAGGAAATTTAACGTCTCCAAGGGCGGGGGCCTGACCCGGGCAAGAAACTGCACAGTCACCGTGCGTCATCATGGGCTCCATAGCAAGCAGGAGCAACCAGGAGTCAAGGCACCCACTCACTCAACATACTGAATCTCCCGGTGCCTACCAAAAATGAACTGCAAAGAACTAACAGGTCTTTCCCTGGTCCAGTCGGACCATGTCTGTTGGTGTAAAAGCAATAAAGACTAAAGACCCTGCCTCTAATATTTGAATAAGGTCCTACAAAAGGATCCTAGATTGCAAATGGAACCAAAAGCCTACCATTCAGAGCCAAACATAAGTCCAATCCATTATGGAACGTTTTTTTTGTATAAATGTATTATTCATTTTTATGATTTCAAAAAAATCATATACTCATATTACAAAATAAAGATATACAGGTTCATCATTCAAACTTAAGTTAAAACATACATGTTCTGTATCACATATAATGTCCCACACATCCCATGTACCTCTCATACCTAGTCTTCCACATGTTCCCTAAACAATCACACAACCAATCTTTCACACAGCAAACAAAATTAATCCCACTTAGTACATAAACGCCATCACATGAATTGATCAAATATAATTCATTAAACAAAGGGGTGTTTAGGCAAAAGCAAAAAATAGGGATTGATGATGAAATAAACAATCCTGTTGCCCACAAGAACCACGCCGATGCGCGTTTCGGTGTATCGACCCCACAGGGCCACATCTTAGTCAGGGCGACAATGTACCACAGAGTGAGGGACTTAATATCTTTATGTAACAATCAACAGGATCAGAGAATGAACCATCTGTCCTTTCAAGACGAATTTAAAAGGCAGTCTCTAACGGACGACTTGTCCCCGAGATCCATAGAGATAATATCCCTGGACTCAGAGATTCTTCCGGGTCCTTCTATAGCTGCATTCAAGTCTGTATATTGCCAAGGAAGTATGCTCCAATGGGATTTCTAGGGCGTGACTCTTTTGTTCATTGGTCTATAAAATTCATAGACTGGCCTGGATCCACACACTATTGAGGCAATCTATGTATTTTCCACTGGTTATCAATCCATATCAAACATTCTACTTGTTTTTTTCCAGAAGGAACTCTTTATGGGTTCCTATTAGGATAGAAAGGGTCCTTTAGATAACACTAGAGACTGTATTCTGAATGGAACACACAGTTATTTTCAACGTATGATCTGACCAATCTTTTTGATTATTTCTGTAATTGATCTGATCTGACTAACCTGAAAAAAAGGAACAAAAAATCGACTTTTCTCTTAATGAGAAAATAAACTTTGCACAACAAAGGACGCGGCACTCCAAAGTCTTTGGAGTGCCGCATCCTTTGTTGTGCAAAATTGAATTAAGGGCCAGGATCCGGCCCCCACGCAGAGCTCCCGCTGCTGAGCACGCCGAACTTTGAAGGGATCTCATTATGGAGAGAAAATAAACTTTTAAAACTTAACCAAACCTCCTTTTATTAGCCAAACATCAAATCCAAAAGAGGATGTTGGTGTTGCGAAAATGCTTCATTCTAAAGCTATGGCAAAGATTCATTGACTTAGGAAGTCGTGGAACTTTCAGGTTTGTTAAGTAAGTTTGAAGTGACTTTATTTATGGACATTTTTCTGCACTCTCACTAGTATGTTGGCATCACCCAGTTGGTTCTTTGGTATTTGGCAATACTTTCTAGATGCTTTTGTCTTCTCTCTTATGCGTTTCACTGTTTGCAAGTGCTTAAGAGTGAGAAGCAGTACATCCCTTGAATTAGACTTGTGCCTTATTTAGGACATGTTGCTATTTGGGACACAACCAATCGGTTATATTTTGTTGTGTTTTACAGGATGCACTTGCTGTCTGATAGTACCTAAGGTTGGATGTTTTAGCCTAATATCTGTAGTTGTGGATGCTTCTCCTTGATTGGTGCTTGACAGTTAGGTGCAGGTTGGTTACAGTGGCACTGAAGAGCTCCAGTCAGGGTGAAAACTGTCTTGGGTTGCTTGCCTTCGAGTTCAAGGAGGGACTAGCAGTTTGGGGTTGGCTGATTTTGTGGATGAGAAATGAAGTCAGAGCCAGCTGGTACGATTTATGGATCTGTGACATCTCATCTGAGAGGTGCTGGAGCGGACCTAAAACCATGGTGCCACCTATCGGTACTAAAGCCCAATTGCAAATTTTCCAGCTCCAGTCCGATGCCTTGACTAGAATCATGTGGTAAATCTGCATGTTGATCGAGTGTTCACCAGAATGTTAGCCAAGGTAAGAAGCTTTTGCTTCTTGTTCTGATCATGCCTGTTTCAATTCCAAATCCCCAAGAATTCAGCAGATCTGAAGTAAAGTCTTCATCACAATTACATATATCGCTCAGCTATTCTCTGGTTTAAACAATAATCTGACTCAAATATTAATACTAGTGGTTTCCTTTCAGGCTCTGGACAGTAGCGGGGTAAGCGATCACCCTCACATTTCTCTAGACTGATATCACCGGGAACATTTCTTGTACGCTTTCAAACCTATTGCTTCATCCTGCCTATTCACCTAGCACTGCCCAGCCTTCTGGTGATTACCCGGTTATGCTTGGCACTCTCCATCCTTCTGGCAACAAACCTGCTGTACCTGTGGATGCATTCATATTCTGCTATGGAAACTGCTAACTTCCAGTGGCTGCCTGCTGTCATTGTGGTCGGTTGGCAGGGGGGATGATATGGGATATGATTATAGTTGGGTCTTCCCTGTCTCTGGGTAGTGAAGTTGTTGAACTGACTGTCTGAGCGTTGGTGGTGATAACTTCTGGGATCCATCCTGGATTCGCCGAGGTCACACCGAGATGCAGCTTATGTCTTCCCATCATTAGAAAGTGTCCAGGTACCTTAATGTTGGCGAACCAGACTCTAGCATGGAGTCACAGCACCCAGAGTCCTAAATCATGTTTTCTGTCTACATGGGGGCAATCTTCTTTTTCCCTAGCAATGCACGGAATGGCAAAACAACTCAAGGAAATCTTATCTCTACTGCACCTCTCATCTAAAACCTTGTGAGGTCAAGGTTTGGGCATATTAAGTGAGGACTCAAAATTTCAACAGTGTGGTAAAACAGTTGTGGATTGATCTGGACTGTGCTTCTATGCATTGATGGATTTTTTAATCCATGCATCTGATGTTAAATGGAAATGTAACTGTCTTCATGGAAAAAAGTATTCTTATTTCAAGCGCTCTGTCATCTACTGGGTCTTGTATGCACTGTATCTAATTGTTGATAAGTGAATAATAATGTTCCAAAACTCCTGTTTGCCCCAAAATGGACTCAAGCAAATGTTGGAGTATATTATAAGTATATTATTAGTAAGTTCACTCAAGGTCTGAATATTCACTGAGGCTGTTCTTTCTTTTAATATTTGTTTTAAAAGTTTGCAAAAAGGATCTTAAGTCTATACTGCTGAACATATTCCATTTACTGCAGTTAAAGTAGATATTTCTGAGGGAAAGCAGCACATATGAGAACATAAATCGAATTGAATAATGATAAAAAAATTAGCATAATTTCTTTGATTTACCAACCTATCATATGTATAAGTTGAAATATATATCACACCCACCTAGCTTCTAACAAAAGAATGTGAACAAGTATGTAGTACCGTGAATCAAGATCATTTACAGAGATACCTATAAAGCTTCTTTATGTTGTACATTGTAAGCCAGTCCTTTGTTTACATGTAGAAAAGCTTGTTGGGGGTAGTGTAGTGACTGCAGTAATGCAACTCCAAAAACACCCCATACATTTTTTCCTACATTCCAATCGGGCTTCCTAATCTGGGTCACATAACCTTTGGTAGCATAGCTGTCTGCCTGCTTGTCCTCTCTTGTGCCTTGGATATATTTTCCGAAAAAACTAATTTCAATACTTTTAATGCACATGGGAGTTGGGGGAGGAAGGGAAGCATGAACCTCATGCGACAGCTTTCAACTGTTTTTCTGCACATTGTCTATGACTGGTCTAAGATGAAATTCTCCTTTCACAGACTACTTATTTTTATAATGTCTTCTTTTGGTAAATGTGGTTCCGCATCTGACTTTTTATCTGGTACAACTGTGGCAATATGACTTTTTTTCACCTTGCTTTTCTGTTTTCTCCTGTGCTTTCATGTTCAGCTCAAAGTGTGCAGCATAGCGTTTAAAGCCCCAACACCTGTAGTAAAGAAGTCTGCTTTTTTCATATCACTCCACTCCACCGTGACTAGTTTTCTCGTCTTCTTTAGATCGAAGCCTAGCAGCGTAAGGCTGCGCACATGCGCAGTCTCGCTGGCGAGATTTAGTGTCATCAGGAGGGTTCACTAGCTGGCTTTAAGCCCCGCCCCTCTTTCCCATTGGCCGACGTCACCGTTTAGGCTAAACAGTGGTTAGCCATTGGGAAAGTATTATTTAACCAAGACAAGGGAACCCGAGGCGCAATATGCTAAGGACCATGGGTAGGTACTTTATTTCAAAGACAGGGGTCCTTAGACAGAGAAACATTTAAGGAGAATGAATATAGACCAAATGGAACTATATTTTTGGGGGAATGTCCAGCCGGACAATTTATTACCCTAATACAAAAGTATTCATAAAACACTGAAACACTGCGTGTGATAGAAGCGGGACACCAGCCGATGTCCGACTAACACACTGAGAGAACATAAACAAGACAAGAAGGAAGTAGTAGGCAATAGCAGGTCATCTGATTATTGTGAATCCTATAACAGACAATCTATAACATACACATATGCATGAAAAGTATATATCAACTATGCATTTAGTGCATTTATGTCGACGACGTTTCGAACCACAAACAATTTCGGTTCATCCTCAGGACAAAGGGTAATTGCCTTAAGAGTACACATTTGCAGTAGTCCCACTTATGTAGAGATCAATATGCCATACCAAAAAGAAAGATAAAAGGGAAACATAAAGAGAATAAAAAGAATGAAACATGTCCGTATATCATTGTTACAACTGCGTATACAATGCATCACTCATACCATGCCAAAGTGTCGACTGCAGCGGAGTGTAATGCATGCTGAAAACAAGCAGTGTACATAACGCTAGGAGCAAGGCTAGTGGCGCAACGTCCCATTGGTGAAAATTGGTGACTCCGACTGGTTCAGGAGAGAGTAGGACAATAATGCGTGATTGTGCAAAGAATAAATCGTCGCAAGAGTGGAGGACTGTGGCAGTGCGTTCCGGTGCTAAAAGGGGATGAAAGGGGGGTGCACGGGTCAAGGTCTTTAGTGACAAGGGTAAGCATCTTACCGATTAAATGAGACAAAAGGATTCAGCCCAAGAAACAATATTCGACAGTATTCTGTGGGAGAATGTATAGGGTCAATGAGGCCGATTTGATAAAAACCAAGATAATGGCTGTGACAATCGGCAAAGAGCCTTACCATGGAGAATGTCCAAGGGTTGACTGAAATCTGTGAGGGGAGGGAAAGGAATAAGGTAAAGTGGAGGGGTATTAAAAATTATTGAAGCAAGGTGCTTCACTGTTAAAGCTTACCCACAGGGAAGATGCCCTCGTTATCAGGTTCTGTTGAGACAGAAAATGAGCGAGCGGCGTTAATGCCGATATATCTCGGAAAAAAGGAACAACCCAGGAGGCGGGGGTGGTCTTACCTGGCAATGCAGTCAGCAAGTCCACAATGGGAATCCTTGCAGGCGCGAAAATACAGCGCGGCATCTACTCGGACCGATGGACGCGATGTAGTGAAACTGTGTAGTCACGTGGGGACTGGGGACCAATCGGCACATAGCAAAAGCTGTCGGCCATTTTGGATTGAGTACACATTACGAAAGCGGCAGACATCATGGGTGTATTATGGTCGGAAAGTGCGTGTTATGAATGAAAACGGGTGAAAAACGAGTGAGAACCGGGCCTTACATGATACTCACACCAAACATGCAGTGACAAAGATGCAAGGATAATCAACACATCGATGCCAGAAATTCACAGATCTTTAGGAAAATTCGATTATTGACATAAAATCAGTGCAAAGAAATTATGAGTAAACCAGTCAGAGCATCCTGGGAAAAAGTAGTTTCAAAGTCTGAAAGAGAGTCATATCAAAGTTCCATTTACTGGTGCCTAAATCAAAGAGGTCCAATCCTCAGTCCGATTAAGGCCAGTGTGCAGACTTTTTGTCTTCAGTATCCAGCGTAATTCCTCTTTGTTCAACAGCTGCTGTAGGTTGCCACCGCGACTAGGGAGTTTTACCAAGGAGATGATAGTCCATTTAAAGTCCATTTCTGTGTGGGCTTGTTCAGTGAAATGTTGCCCAAGGGGGGCATTAGCAGTCCTACATCGTATTCTGCTCCGGTGTTGGCACATTCTTGTGCGCGCCTTTTGTGTTGTTTGCCCTATATAGATCATGGGACAAGGACAAAAAATTGCGTAGATAGCATTTGTGCTGTTACAGTTAGAGAATTCTTTGCGTTCATACTTGATGTCGTTATGCATGAATTCCTTGCCCTCTATAGTACTGTCACACATGGAACAGTTACCACATCTAGCATGCCCAGTGAGTCTTGGTAGTCCCCAGAGTGTATCAATTGTGGTCATTTGTTCAGGAGTGGGTAATGCTGCGCGTACCAAATGGTCTTTCAAATTCTTGGACTTTTTAAAGGCAAACAGAGGTCTGTCTAGTTGGAGTTGGTCAGCATTCAACACGGGCCAGTGTTTTTTAATGCTCTTGATTAGGTAATTGGATACTGGAGAAAAAGTGGTCACACAGACCAGACGGTTCTGTGCTTTTTTGGATTTAGGTTCCAACAATACTTCCCTTGGGCAAAACCGCGCTCGTTTTAGTGAAGTTTTTATCAATCTACGAGGATAGCCTCGGGCGCTAAGTTTGGCGCTAAGCAGTTGAGCTTCCTTAAAGTAATCTTCTTTTAGATAATAATTTCTTCTCAACCTTAAGAATTGTGAATAAGGGAGGGAATCACGGAGCGCTCTCGGATGGTTACTCTTGTAATACAATAGAGTGTTGCGCTCTGTGGGTTTTCTGTAGAGGCTGGTGAGGAGGATACCTTCTTTTTCTTGTATGTTAAGGTCTAGGAAGGGAATGCTTATGTGGCTTGTAGTTAAAGTGTACGTAAGACCACTGCAGTTGGAATTGAGCCAATGTAGAAATTGGGGTAGTAGGTCATCGGAATCATTCCAGATCATAAAAATGTCGTTAATGTACCTCTTCCATAGGGCAATGCCACTATGGAAGGGGTTAGACGGCGTCAAAATACGCCCACATTCAAGGCTAGCCATGTACAGTACTGCCAGGTGTGGGGCAAAAACAGCCCCCATGGAAGTGCCTTTGATTTGGCCGTAATATTGACCATCAAACAGAAAATAATTTTTAGATAGACAAATTTCCAGGAGCTGTAAAATGAATAATGTAGGTATGAGATGGGGTCTGGGACGGCTGTTCAAAACACCTTCAATGACTAACATAGACTCATTCTGAGGTATGTTGGTATATAAGGACTCCACGTCCAGAGTACAAAGTACGTTGGATGTGGAGTCAAAAGGATGTTCCTCTATCAAGTTGATCGTATGATTGCTGTCAAGTATATAACATTGGGTAGCATGCACAAAATCTTTAATGAAATAGTCCACAAAGAGACCCAAAGGTTCTAGAGCTGAACCGCAACCAGACACGATGGGCCTGCCTGGGGGATGTTCAGCGTTCTTATGCACCTTCGGTAGCGTGTAAATAACCGGGGTGCGTGGAGATCTGGCATTAAGGAAAAGGTATTCTTTTTTACTAAGGAAGCCTGAATGTAGGCCTTCCTTAGTCACCTACTGTATCAGGTTCTGAATCTCTATGATCGGATTCTTCGGAAGTTTGACATAGTGTGAGGGATTGTTCAATTGGCGAAGGACTTCTATTTTGTATATGTCAAGACTTTGCAACACAATTCCACCACCTTTATCTGCAGACTTTATGATTAAGTCAGAGTTTGATGTAAGGCTAAATAGCGCTTTTTTCTCATCCAAAGTTATGTTGTAAGGGATGAAAGTATGGTGCTTCTCCAAAATGGAGAGGTCCTGTAGGACCAGTTTTTCAAATGTTAATATCTCTGGGGGCACCATGTTACCAACTGGTGAGAAAGTAGAGGGTGGTCGGTATGGGGTATTAAATGCAAGAGTAGAAAAAAGGCATGCAATCTCAGTTTTCTGAAAAACCTTAGTAGCTCAGTCTGAACATCCAAATAATTTGGACGCACAGTCGGGACAAATGAAAGGCCCTTGTTGAGTAACGACAATTCGTTGTTGGAAAGAGAATGATGTGTAAGGTTAAAAATAGGCAAGAGAATAGGATTAGCTGAGTCAGACAAAGTGGTCATATCATTGTTGAGGGTAGCAAGTTGCTGATCTACCATTGATAATGTTGGCGTCTGGTGCTCCGTTCGCCTGATGGGTAGGGACCCTGTTGGGTTGGCTTGATTTTCCCTCTCTTGGGGGGGGATCTGCTTGGCCTCTGGATAAAAAAGGAGGTCTATTGGAGGGAGCAGGTGCTCCGCCTTGATCGGAGCTGTCAGATGACTCAGCCGAAGAGTCTGAAAAACCCACCAGTGTCTGACGTTTATTATAGCGTCCCCAGTTTGTGGTTCGAAACGTCGTCGTCAAAAATGCACTAAATGCATAGTTGATATATACTTTTCATGCTTATGTGTATGTTATAGATTGTCTGTTATATGATTCACAATAATCAGATGACCTGCTATTGCCTACTACTTCCTTCTTGTTTATGTTCTCTCAGTGTGTTAGTCGGACATCGGCTGGTGTCCCGCTTCTATCACACGCAGTGTTTCATTGTTTTATGACTACTTTTGTATTAGGGTAATAAATTGTCCGGCTGGACATTCCCCCAAAAATATAGTTCCATTTGGTCTATATTCATTCTCCTTAAATGTTTCTCTGTCTAAGGACCCCTGTCTTTGAAATAAAGCCATTGGGAAAGAGCACTTTGTTTCAACAAGTTTTCTCTCTTTGAGCCGTCCCACTTGGACTGGCTCACTTGACTTACTGCCATCGCAAACGGATTCCTAGCTTTATGGGGCTTTGTGTTTCAAACACATGGCCCCATAAAGATAAGAATCCACTGCTTCGGCAGACACACGTTCCCATCTGTGGAAAATATTTCTTTTTGGAGGCTTTGTGCTCGATTATTTATTTCGGCACATTTCAACTCAGGAGCCAGTGAACAGAAATCGCGCTGTAATTCGGAGCTTCCAAATCCTCACCTTTAAAAGAAAACCTATTGAACTTTGTGACATTTGTAGCAAGACTTTTTGGGAAGCAATGCACTCACAAACCAGACCACCTGAGGGCATCCATTTTTTCCGTGGCTTCCCAACTGTTACTGCAGATTATTGGGGGTCTAAAATGATGCCTCAGTCATCTGTCTGCCCTCCTAGGTCGAATTTGCTAAATTCCTTCGGCGAACCTAGAAAGTCAAAGGCCTCCTTGTGCGCTACGTAATTAAACAAACTCTGAAGGTGTGTGGAGCGCTCACACGCTGCTGACAGAGAGCAGTCAGCTCACAGGCAACCTGTTGAGCGAGCGGCTTCGCTGGCTTCAGAGGCAGCAGCTTCGTGTGAGCGTCTTCTCAGTGTCACCTCGGGAGCCCTGAGCTCAGCCCCTGGGGAAGGTCCCACTGTGTTTGTGCTCCGAACGCTATCAGGTGACCAGATCAGACAGGCCCGTCTCCTGACCCCGACTGCATGCATAAGTAAGCAGGGTGCTGATGCCTCCCGGGCTAGAGCTTCCATGTGTACTTGTGTGTGCTCCCCCGCTTTTTGTTTGTAAATTAGCAGCAGGGGGTGGGGCGGAGGAAGACCAGGGCTTCTCTGCTGCTTTCTCCTGTGTCCTGATGTCCGGCTTATTTTTGGTAACCATGGAGGAGTTCTTGATTATTTTTTTCCCTTGCTGCTAAAGCTCACTCTTTCGTCTCATGCCCGTGGTAGCTAAATCTTATCTATAGCAGCGCTTCTTAAACTAAGTTCTGGGGATCCCCTATTAAATGTTTACTGGGCACTGAGCCCCACTTAAGCAAGATTCTGCTATTTTAACCTTAATATTGTAGACATGTGTGCATTGCCTTTTTATTAAGTTAATATTTAACAAAAGAATGCCAATACTGTTTTCTTTACTTTTGTTTGAATTAGTCGAGACATACGAGTTAAATAATCTGTTTCGTTACAACTTTTTCCCTGAATAAATCTTTTTATTTTTCATTTATTTTACTTCATTGATTTGGTTATAATTTCACCAATTTTACATTTCAAAAACCATCTGTACACAACATATACAACATTACATAAAATTATCATAAAACATTACCCTCTACACATTTCTATTCATAGTCTCAATACTCTTATTACTCAAACATTCCCTCTCATACATACACAAGCATCACACATTAATATATACACTGGAATCACAATATTCTCAGAATGCCATAGACTAATCCTTTTAAAGAAATTTGTAGCAGTTGGAACAGAATTATTTGATGATCTTATGGCTCAAATTAAAGTCTACGCGTTTCGAACTCGCAATATTTATGGAGTTCTCATCAGGACAGAAGCTGTGAAGAAAGGAAATAAAACCTTTCTTTAGAAGTTTGTTCGAACTAGTGAAACAATTATTCCTAGCTGAACCACCTCTCACTTCCTTTTCTTACCTCTATAAGTCAAAGCTTGTGTGATGGCTTAGTTAAACCATGACGCTGAACCATCTATTTAAAAGAATAAAGACTGTTGTGACCAATTACTTTAATATGTTTACAGCGATTCAAGCAACCCTCTTAGATGCACTATTTAACTTACTCATAGTTTCTGTAGTCCGCACTCATCTATTTTTAAGTGAGCTGCCTGGCCCTATAGAAAAGGGGAGAAGATGAGTCGGGAGCACAGGGAGGCATTATTGTTTGTTCCGCCGCTATTTAAATTGCCGAGATCAAGGCGACTTACTTATGATTTCTGTGCCGGCACGGGGTACAGGGTTTTCTGGTTATATTTACGGCTGCCTGAAAATGGTAAAGACCCGGGTGACCCACTTTTCCTCTCCCAACACCCTAGCCCTGAGAGCTTTGTGAAAAGCAGCGAGTCTTCTAAAACCCCCAATGCTGCCCGGGTCTCACCTCTGAATCGCCTTGGGTTAGTTACCAAAATAATGAGGCAAGCGCTGGAAACTGGAAATCCAGGAAAAGGTTCATTACTCTTAAGAGGAGACCACGTCAACTGCAGACACCGGGATGTCTCAGGGAGGTGTTCTGCTGGCAACTCCTTTTGTCTCTTCATTTTATACAGGTTTGACACAATGCATTTGTTTAATTTATCATGGTTACAAGCTTGGAGTCTCCGCCCCGGGCAGGTTGTCACACAAGCCCAACATTGTTTCATCAACATGGTTACACAAGCCCAACATTAATTCTCCTCCCACCCAGATCAAAACAGACAACTTAATCTTGCAGCTGGACCTTGCTTCAGGGTCTAAAACATGTGAGACCGGCCAGATCTAAGAGTCCGTTCTCTTGATAAAAACAGGTCCCATTGTTAGCAAAACAAGTCTTGCTGTGTGCAGTGCAATAAACCATGTTTGCAAAAGTCTGTTTAGTATTTGGAACCTGTTTGTGTAAGGGTGTCCAAGGGTTTGCCTGTAAACAGAGATGAGGGGAGAAACTAGTTTGTGGCAGCAAGTTGATGTTTGTCGTGGCAATAGTTTATAGCCCCCAGCTCACATACCAGATTAGTCAGAGGGATGCTAGTAAGGGCAGGGTGAAATAAAGGTGACCAACGGAATACAAAATGGCTGCAGTCGGTCAGAATGACTGCAGTTCATGTGCACGTAGGAACTTCCATCAGACAAGATGGGGCAGGTAATGTTTATGATTGTCGTTTTGCTTTTAACAGTCGCCCCTTTGAACATAACTAGCCAGCTTGTCAGTCTATTTCAATCTCCATAATGTCCTGTATCTCTTGTTCATACATTACTCTCATTTTTGTTAGCTGAGTGTCCATAATCTTAGGGCGCAAGGTACAGAGAGAACACAAAGGTGGTATACAGTGTAGAACCAAACAACAACCACATATTGCCAATACTGGGACCAAGAGAATCATTGATATTTTTCCAACCCCCGTTCTTCAAGATGCCCCAAAGCCAACTTCCAATTGTCCAAGTCTCTGATCCTTGATGAATTTCTGAAGAGAGTCTATGGAGATGTTCGATTGCTTCATAGACAGAAGGTGAATTATCCAGAATGTATACACAGCAGCTGGCACCGATGATGCGGCATGCTCCTCCACGGTCCGCTAGTACCACGTCTAGGACCATACAATTCTGAGCAGCAACCAGACGAACCGCTTGGAGCTCAGCAGTGTTGTTGGTGAGGAGGCCAGCAGTGACGTTCAGGGCGGTCTCTACTGCCAGGGACAGATGTCTGATGGCTCGGCTGTTTGCCATCGGACCCCAAAGCGGGATGAGCTCTATTGTTGCGTTAAGAAGCTGGGATGCGTCAAAGTCTGCTTGATCAGTGTCTTTTGAACGCTTTTCTCGATGATGCTCTTTATGGGCTGTATCCGTTTGTGGCAAAACAAAGGCGATGTAGCACGTGTCCCCCCATTTTCTTGGGAGCCAGGTGTAGGCTTTGGTTCCACAGACCAAGTACATATTTGGTGATGCAACAAGAGCTGGAGGGTTGGCAGTGTTCAAGGCCCTTACAATGCTACAGGTGCTGTGACCCACATTCTTAGTCCCATGGCCTTCAATGCATTCAAGGCCAGAGACATTCATCATAGATATAGGGCCACAGTCAGTGTTGCAGCAGTTCTTTTCTTCAGGTAGGAAAATATGGCTCTGTTAGGATTGTTGAACACTTGCATTTCCACTCGTTCTTTGTAGGGGACATTCATGGGAAATGTCGCATTGGAGGTGTTAGGGCAGCCGGGTGCGGCTGTTCTTCCTGTTTTTGTTTCGCCAGAACTCGTTGTAGAACTGGGCGATTGTTCCGTCGGAAGTGACATTGTCTTTGTAACTTTCTTGTAGGAGCATCATCCAGGCAAGGCATGAAAGGGTGCAGGGATGAAAGGGATGGAATGTTCAGTGGCATGTGGTAGCAGCCCACAGACCCAACAGTTGGTAGCATTGGTGGCAAGATTGTGCTGGTGCAACATCTGCATGAAAGAATTATTCCAGAATTCTTTGCATCGTTCTCGGAGATGCGGAGGTAGTGATACCAGGTAGTGTTCTTTCTTGGTGATTGGTTGCATGGTTGCTGACAATGTTCTGTATGCAGGTGCATTCTCTTCAATGATCCAGAGTGTGACAATTAGTAGGAGGCAGGTGAGAAATGCGGCTACAAGTGCAATTGTCTTTGTACTGTGCAGTTCAACAGTTTTGATGTATTTGCGGTGGCTTTGCTGGTGTTCAGTTTCTTCCACCACCTTCGAGGAGCTCACCAACTGTTAGGACCACAGACTTTTTTCTGGCGCTTTTCCTGGTAGTGTTGTTTGGCTGTGCTACCGATCTGTGAGACTGTCTCAGGTAGTGACCTGATTGTTGGAGCTCCCCCCTTTCGTCGATCTTAGGTTGTACCCTTTCTTGGATGGCACTGTGGGGTCGGGAAATTCAGACAGTTGGAAGGTGTCTTCTTGTGGGTAGCAACTCAGAGATGGTCGGTACTTCGCAAGTACTTCCTCTTGCACCTCCACCTCTTCACAGGTTGCCAGCATTGAAGGGACTTTCTTGCAGTTTCGTTTTCCTTCCACTCAGAGGGCAGTTTGAGTGGTGATCAGGACTTGCCAGGGGCCTGTCCACCTGGGCTCCAGATTCTTCGTTCTTTGGAAGTTACAAACTAGGATAAAGTCCCCAGACTTTATGACGTGTCCTGGGCCCCTGGATACGTCAGGCAAGGCTTGCTGCACCTGTTGGTGGATAATTGTTAGCTCGTTTGTCAATTTATGCAAATAATCTGACAAAATGTTCTGGACATCGTTAATGGAGGTGAATCTTGGTGCCGCCCAAATGCTCATAGGCCTGCCAAAGACCACTTAATACGGGGTCAGTTTGGTTGGGGTGGAGCCCATTGATAGCAATGCCAATGGAAGGGCTTCGGGCCATTTCAACCCGTTCGTGGCAACTATTTTGGCTAGCTTTCGTTTCAATGTTGCATTGTGTCTCTCTACCAGGCCCGCTGATTGGGGTGGAAGACGGCATGGAACTTTTGTTTTACCCCCAACCCTCTCAGTATGTTCTGTATCACCTCTGCTATGAAGTGGGGGCCGTTGTCGCCCAATAAAATTCTGCAAAAGCTGTATCGGGGGAAGAACTCTTTCAGCAACACTTTTGCAGTGGCTATGGCAGTATTGTCACGGGTGGGATATGCCTCCACTCATTTGCTAAAAGCGCACACAACCACCAGGACATATTTTAGACTATCGCATCTCTCTAGTTGGATGTAATCCATCTGAAGGACTTCAAAGGGGTGGTCAGGGACTCCAAACCCTCCCCGTGGTACTACTGTCCCCTTCCCTGGGTTGTGTTGTAGGCAGACTTATACATTGTTGTACTAGGCGCTTTGCAGATTCTGTTATCTTGACATTATGCCATACTCTGGTGATTAGTTCAGTCATGGGGGTGGAGCCTATGTGTGCTGGTAAATGTGCCATGGTCAATATGGGGATTAGATAGGCATTTGGTAACAGCCATTTATTCCCGTCTTTAGTTCTCCAGCAATTTTCCTCGTCTTTTAGTCACACCATTTCCCACTCGGTCAGTTTGTCTTGTGTGCCTGTAGTCTGTATGTCCCTTACAGTGGTCCTAGTGTCAGTCCATTGTTCAGCTTGTGACCTGGTCACATACATTCGTGTTGTAGCTCTCTCTCCTGCCGTGGCTCGGGCAGTAACATCTGCTAGCGTATTTCCCTGTCCAATGAGATCTGTCACTTTCCTATGTGCTTGGCATTTTATCACTGCTAGCTTTTTGGGGAGGAGGACTGCTTCCGTCAAGGTGGAGACTAAATCTCCATGCAGGATGGGTGTACCCAGTGAAGTCAAGAACCCTCTTTCTTTCCATAGAATCCTGAAATGGTGAACCACCCCGAAGGCGTATTGGCTGTCAGTGTATATGTTAACTGTCGTGACAGCTACTAAAATACATGCTTGTGTGAGGGCAATCAGTTCTGCTGCCTGGGCGGAACGTTGGGCTATACGGGCTGTTTCTAGAATGGTTTGGGCTGTGGTGACCGCGTATGCAGCTGAGGTGTTGCCGTGTGGGAGTTTGATGCACAAAACATCCACCCATAGTTCTCCATCTGGTTCTAGAAAGGCGGTGTCTCTGAGATCTATTCTACTCTTTGTTTGTTCATCGGTTAGTGTCACACAGTCGTGTAGTGGAATCACGTTAGGATCATTTTCGGGTAGGAGTAACAGTGTGGCTGGATTCAGGGTGGTGCATTGCTTTAGGGTAATTAATATGCGGTGCTAGCAGGGTCAACTCATATCCTGTCAGTCGGGTGCTAGTCAAGTGTTGGGTTTTGGTCTGGTTGAGTAGTGTTGTCGACTGCATGGGGTACTAAAACAGTGACTGGATTGGAGAGCACTATTCTTTCGCTCTTGCGTATCGATGCAGCTGCCACAGCGCGCAGGCACGCTGGCAGAGCTCTGGCTACTGGGTCGACGGTGGCAGAGAAATATGCACAAGGGCGTTGTTTGTGACCAATTGATTGTGTTAGGACAGACAATGCACATCCCTCCCTTTAATGTGTGTAGAGGAATAATGGTTTGGAGTAATCTGGGGTTCCTAGGACTGGCGCTGAGCAAAGGGCATTGCGTAGTTCTTTAAAGGCTGATTGGCATTCAGGGGTCCAGGGGAGAGGTGAGGGGATGTCTTTAGCTAGGAGGGAGAGAAGGGGTTTGACAATGAGGCTAAAGTTCGGCAACCACTGTCTGCAAAAAGAGGTGAGTCCTATCAAAGAGCGGACTTGCTTCTGATTTTTGGGGACAGGGGTGTCTAGAATTGTCTGGATCCTGTCAGGCGTGTGTTTTCTCCCTTCTTTTGATAAAAGGTGACCCAAATAGGTCACTTGTGATTTACAGAACTGCAATTTCGTTCTGGAGACCTTGTGACCATTCTCAGCAAGGAAATGGAGTAGTTTGATGGTGGCTGTGACGGCTGTTGGTATGGTGTCTGCTGCTAGAAGGATGTCATCTACATATTGTATTAGTGCCACTCCATATGGCAATTGTATGGCGTCCAACTGTCTTTTGTGCCTGGCTATAGATGCATGGGCTCTGTGTACCCCTGACGTGCTCTACAATATCTATACGAACAGGAATTTAGGGTAAATCCAAAAAGATATCGGCTGTCCTCGTGTATAGGTATGGAAAAGAAGGCGTTCTCGAGGTCGATCACGGTGAAGGTGGTGGCAGTGGAGGGGATTAAAGTCAAAATTGTTGTGATGTCGGAAACTACTGGGTATTGTGGCACTAAGATTTTGTTTACCTCCCGCAGGTCAATGATGAAGTGGTAGGCTTTCCTGTCTCCCTCTCCCTGTCTCTTTACAATCGGTAGTATGGGACTTTAACAAATGTTGCTCACTACTTCCTCTACCACCTCTGCCTCTACCAAAGAGTGTTTGATCTCTGCCAGTGCTTTCTCACCCTCTGGCGATATTTTCTACTGCGGTACCTTTGGTAGGGTTGCGTCCTGTCGTATTGTTACGTGTACTGGGTCAATCATCATTCGTCCTACGTCTGAATCAGCCCTAGCCCATAAGTGTGATGGCAAAGTTTCTAGTAGAGATGCTTCGGTCTCTGAGATGGTAAGCATGTGCTGAAAAGGGTTCTCTCTATGGCTTTGTGGGTTGTCATACAGGATGACACGCACTCCGTCTGGTGAGCATCTGATAGTCGCATGGAAGTGTTTCAAAAGGTCGGGACCCATAATGCATCTGGGGTGTTAGATGAGAGGAGGAATGTCGTTTCGATGCCATTGCGGTCTAGATTAAAATGGATCGGTCGGGACTAAGGGTTGGTGGATGGCATACTGTAAAATCCTATAGAGGTCACATGTGAGCCTGACAAGGGTGCCCTTGGAATCCGTCATTTGGATAGTGCGCTACGTGTTGCTCCAAGTCTACCAAAATGGCTACTTTGTGCCCAGGACCTCAGCGGTAACATAAGGGCCTTGCTGATAAACGTAGAGCTGGACTGGATCCCTCCCTTGCCCTTGGCTGTCTTATGCAAAGTCATACGTGTTGTCGTAATCTGTCTGTTGGTACTGATTCTGTCTGGGATGGTCAAATGTGTTCACTCTTCCTGGCCTTTCCTCGCTTGCTTCACCCGCATACCCTCTCCCACGTCCTCTTCCTCTCTGTCCACTTGCTATTTCCCTCGCCCCTCTGCCCCTACCAGCTCCTAACAAAGCCTGGCATTGGGATTTCCAGTGTCCTATTCTTTGCAAAATGCACATTGATCCTGTCCTAGGTCTTGGCGTCCTACGTATAACGTCGATGGATTGTTCCTAGGTGGCTGTACTCTAGGGGTATTCTGCTGGTTTCCTCCCCTATATTGCTCCCTTCCTGTATTCACCCCCTGGAGTTGTGCTATCATTACTCTTTCCTTCCAGTCCTTCTTTTTACTTTCTGTTTCCCTGTCATTTTCGTTTCTCTGATGCTCGTAGTACTGAGCCATGTGAAGAATGGCCGCCGGTTTAAATGCAGCCCAACTACTTTCTCTGGCTTGTAGTTTCTGGGATACATCTGGCAGTAGTACTTTGACGTAGTTCTGCACAAATAAGTGGTGTCCGGTTGCGGTGGACATGTCTTGTCCACTGTAATCGGAGAACATAGCTTCAAATCTGGAGCAATATTCTGAGACATCCTCTTGTGGTTTCTGGCGGCACGCGGTTACTATGGACCAGTCTATCTATTTCTCTGGGATCAGTGTTTTCACTTTCTGCACTCTTTTGTCAGGGAGGTCCAATATTGCTTTAACCGGTTTCTGACCAGGGTTCCGCTGTTTATCTAGTATGTTGAGTTGTTCCCAGGTATGACCAAGCAGTTCCGTATGGTCTACTTTCCTAATCTGTTTCCACACATCTGCTGGCAAATATAACCCGAAGAACAAGTCTATGTCGGCAAGTAACATTATTGTCGATCCCAGAGCGGTACCTAGCTCGGTGTAAAAGGCGCTGGGGTTCTTTCGTTAATCCGGTAAAGATTTACAGAACGTCAAAATGTCCTGTCTGTCCCATGGTTGGTACCCCTGTTCCCTCTAGGCCGCGCGCGCGCACCTTCCCTGACGTCAGAGCGCACCACCTAGCGTGAAGCGCGCACACAGGACGTCACTAGAGAGTCGCGCCGCCTGCCGCTTTCAAAAAGCGAACGGCGCGAACATGAGGCACTTTTCCAGTGGTGGCGGCGGGCGTGGGGAGTGCGGAGTGCGGAGTGCAGGTAAGGAGGCTGGGGGGAGGGGGAGCTGGTGGCGATTATGGTATTTGCGGCTGCGTGGGCGCGTGGCGGACTGTGGCCTTTTGTTTAAATATTGCTGACAATCCGAGCCCCTTCACGGGCTCCGATTAACAGCAATACTTAAACAAAATGCCACAGTCTGCCCCGCGCTTTACTAACAAAAGCGTAGACACTTTCTAAACCCAGCGTGTACTTTAGCACACGCTGTGTTTGTAAAGTGTCTACGCTTTTGTTAGTAAAGCGCGGGGGAGACTGTGTCATTTTGTTTAAGTATTGCTGTTAATCGGAGCCCGTGAAGGGGCTCTGATTGTCAGCAATATTTAAATAAAAGGCCACAGCTGTTGGGGAAACGAGCGGAACAGAAGGGACACAGGACAGAAAGGCGCAACAACGAGACAGAAAGGCACAAAAACGAGTGCGACACAGGAAATAAAGGCACAAAAACGAGACAGGAAGGCACAAAAACGAGTGGGACACAGGACATAAGGGCACAAAAACGAGACAGGAAGGCACAAAGACGAGTGGGACACAGGACATAAAGGCACAAAAAATGAGTGGGACAGAGGGCATAATGGCACAAGGAGTGAGACAGAGGGCATAATGGCACAACGAGTGGGACAGAGGGCATAAAGGCAGAACGAGTGGGACAGAGGGCATAAAGGCACAACGAGTGGGACAGAGGGCATAAATGCACAACAACGAGTGGGACAAAGGGCATAAAGGCACAATGAGTGGGGCAGAGGGCAGGAGGACACTAAAAACAAGTGGGACAGAGGGCAGAAGGGCACCAAAAACGAGTGGGGCAGAAGGGCACCAAAATCGAGTGGGACAGAGGGCAGAAGGGCACCAAAAACGAGTGGGGCAGAAGGCAGAAGGGCACCAAAAGCGAGTGGGACAGAGGACAGAAGGGCACCAAAAGCGAGTGGGACAGAGGGCAGAAGGGCACCAAAAACGAGGGGGGCAGAAGGGCACCAAAAACGAGTGGGGCAGAGGGGCACCAAAAACGAGTGGGCAGAAGGGCACCAAAATCAAGTGGGGCAGAGGGGAGAAGGGCACCAAAAACGAGTGGGGCAGAAGGCAGAAGGGCACCAAAAGCGATTGGGACAGAGGGCAGAAGGGCACCAAAAACGAGTGGGGCAGAAGGGCACCAAAAGTGAGTCGGACAGAGGGCAGGAGGGCACCAAAAACGAGTGGGACAGAGTGCAGAAAGAAACCAAAAATGAGTGGGGCAGAAGGGCACCAAAAACGAGTGGGACAGAGGGCAGAAGGGCACCAAAAACGAGTGGGAGAGAGGGCAGGAGGGCACCAAAACGAGTGTCATTTGGCACCGCAGACACGCGAGGTTCGGTTCCTGGCGCACAAAGCCATGGTTGCAGCGCACAGAGACCCTCCACTGCCGCACACAGAGGAAAAAATTAGAGGGAACATTGGTTGGTACACCCAATTGTAGACCACCCTTCCTCTAGCGTCTTGATGGTTCATATCGTCATGAGTCCCTTGTCCTCTAGGAGGTACCCAGTAAGGGGCAGCTTCTTTTATTGGCATCATGCTATCTGGTTTTTCCACTGGGGGTCCTGCTATCTTAGTTATCCTGTCCCTATCTATCTGTCCTTGTTCTATGAGGTGACGCAATACTTCTAGTGTGGATGAAAATAGTTCTGCAACATAGTTGTCGCCTTCATTTTCGATGTCTACCTTCCTATAGAGAGCCACTAGTCTCTTGGGCCCTACAACTTGGTACTTCTCTTCATATGCAGTAAGGGTGTGGTAACCGAGACATACAATAAAGTATTGTTAGTGGTTTTCAACATAGGAGTCGCATATGTCAGATACATATTCTTCTGTTTCTTTCCTATCTATGAGGGTTTTAACTATTTTATCAATGCCTGCTCGCTCATTTTTACTTAATCGCGGGACCCTGGGTGCTCCTATTTCTTTTGTTCCTACCTCTACTACTGCATCCTTTGATGAGGCATTTAGTGTGGGTGACTCAGTGGGAGCAGAGGCAGTGGAGACTGAGGCGATCGACTGAGGCGATCGTGACATCTCCAGCTATACTTTGGGGGTCCTGGCGTTATACTACGCGATGAGTAGGGGCATAAGGGGGTGGCATGTATATCATTGGGGGACCTAACAATAAATCATCGTCTACCCTCTGTTTTGCTGGTAACTCGGGGTAAAGAGTTGAGGGCGTTCTAACAGGGCATTGACCTGATATTTTTGATTCCTGTTCCTTTTATCGATTTCCTTTTCTTTTAGTTCTTATTCTAACTTTTTACAGGCTTGGTAAGCTGATTTTCGCGTTTCTTTATCTTGTCTAGCTTAGTCTCTTTTCTTTCGTTGAGCTGCCTCTTTTCGCCATAAACCAAAATGATCAAACATGGCTGGTCTAGCTTTCTTTTTGTGGAGAGCTAATTCTAACGTTTCTAATTTAGCGGTATCTTAAGATCCCGTCAGTGGCCACTGATTTACCCTGTCCTTCCTAATGTATTTATGCCATAGTTTGCTATAAGCTACGGTGGCTAATCCATACTTTACATACATGTTCTTGTTAATCAATCAATCAATCAAAGCATTTATATAGCGCACTACTCACCCAGAGGGTCTCAAGGCGCTAGGGGATAAGGGGGCCCGCTACTGCTCGAACAGCCAGGTCTTGAGTTGCTTCCTGAAGGCGAGGTGGTCCTGGGTCAGGCGGAGGTGGGTCGGGAGGGAGTTCCATGTCTTGGCGGCGAGGTAGGAGAAGGACCGTCCCCCTGTGGTGGCTCTTCGGATGGGGGGACGGCGGCGAGGGCGTGGTCGGTCGATCGAAGCTGGCGTTTGGGAGCGTAGAAGTTGAGGCGGCTGTTGAGGTATCCTGGACCTTGGTTGTGTAGGGCTTTGTGTGCGTGGGTGAAGAGTAGGAAGGTGATTCTCTTGTTGACCGGGAGCCAGTGCAGGTCTCAGGTGTCCGGAGATGTGGCTGCGACGGGGGATGTCCAGGATGAGTCGTGCTGAGGCGTTCTGGATCCGCTGGAGTCTCTTCTGGAGTTTGGCGGTGGTTCCGGCGTAGAGGGAGTTGCCGTAGTCCAGACGGCTGGTGACGAGGGCCTGGGTGACCGTCTTCCTGGTCTCGGTGGGGATCCACCGGAAGATCTTACGTAGCATGCCCAGGGTGTTGAAGCACGACGAGGAGACGGAGTTGACTTGTCTGGTCATGGAGAGGGAGGAGTCCAGGATGAAGCCCAGGTTGCGTGCGTGGTCTGTTGGTTTGGGTGCGCTGCCTAGGGTGGGGGCCACCAGGAGTCGTCCCAGGCGGAGGGTGAGGATCCCAGGATGAGGACTTCCGTCTTGTCCGAGTTCAGTTTCAGGCGGCTGTTCTTCATCCATTTGGCTACCTCTTTCATCCCTTCGTGAAGGTTGGCTCTGGCGGTGGCGGGGTCGTTGGTGAGGGAGAGAATCATCTGGGTGTCGTCGGCGTAGGAGATGATGTTGAGGTTGTGCTGGCCTGCGATGTCTGCGAGGGGGCTCATGTAGACGTTGAAGAGGGTTGGGCTGAGCGAGGAGCCTTGAGGAACGCCACAGATGACTTCGGTGGCTTCAGATCTGAACGGGGGGAGGCGGACTCTGTGTCCTTCCGGAGAGGGAGGAGATGATCCACTCCAGTGCCTTCTCCTGGATTCCGACGTTGCTGAGTCGCTGCACTAGTGTACGGTGGCAGACAGTGTCGAAGGCCGCGGAGAGGTCTAGGAGGATGAGGGCCGTTGTTTCTCCGTTGTCAAGCAGAGCTCGGATGTCATCAGTGGCTGCGATCAGGGCGGTCTTGGTGCTGTGGTTGGCCTGGAAGCCAGACTGCGAGAGGTCGAGGGATCCGTTCGTCTCGAGGAAGGCGGCCAGCTGCTTGTTGATGGTCTTCTCGATGACTTTTGCAGGAAACGGGAGCAGCGAGATGGGGCGGTAGTTCTTGAGGTCGGTGGGGTCGGCTGATGGCTTCTTTAGTAGAGCGCTGAGTTCGGCGTGCTTCCAGCTCTCCGGGAAGGTAGCGGTGTCGAATTGAAGTATTTCGGGGTTCCCAAGGCCTACACGCTCCAGAGATTACCCACTTACACACAAGAACTATTGGCACGGAAACTGTAAAAGGCAAAGAACAAGTTTATTAAGACCCCATGGGGTGGTGGTACACTCAAACAGCACCCTTCGGTAATGCAAGAGGTATCACACCGAACACCGGTGTGACCCCGTTTATATACAATTTTGGGGCAATAAAAGATAGGCGGCACAAGTTAAGACACAGTTTTAGGGACATATATGGTCATGTTTTGGAATACTGCCAGTTCATTGGAGGGTTTCAAACCCACTGGTCAGTTAGCGGCACATTCCTGAAGGTTTACGGGTCAGTGGGAACTGCGCATGTGTGGCTTGACCAGTACTAAAAATAGCCTGTTGCTGGGCAGACAAGAGTGGTCAGTGGAACGGACAAAGGACTAAAGGGCACGTCGGCCACGAGGCCGCTCATGGTCTAAGATGGCCGCTGCAACATTCAAAATGGCGTTTATCGTATATAGCCAAGTTAAGGAGGGCAACGTGTAGGTTCAGCTAATCGCTAATGCGGCCGGGCCAATTACAACAGACGACCCTTTTAGCGTTCAGCTGAATCTACCTCATAATGAACATAGTCAGGATGTTCGTCCTCGATGTCTATTGACATAATTTGTGTCACCTCTTTGTGTAGCATCATTTTGTCGTGGGCGAGAGCTCGTCGTGATGGTAGGCAAGCTGATAGACACATTGAACATAAGGCTGGGCCACATTGAATACATAAGCATATAAAGAACATTGCTCCCACAAGTATACAGAGAATTGTCAACAGTTTCCAGCCCCAAGTTGCAATCATGGACCAGAACCATCCTGAAAGTGTCCAAGTTCCATTGTCCGGGTGTATTTCAGCAGCTATTTTATGCAGCTTGGAAATAGCATCATACACAGATGGAGAATTGTCCGGGACGTATACGCAACAGCTGCTTCCGATAATTCTACATGCCCCCCCCCCGATCAGCCAAAACAACGTCCAACACCATTCTATTTTGGAGGGTGACAATTCTGGAAATCTGTAGTTCCTCGGTAATATTCCCCAGGGCAATAGCAGTGTCATTCGCAACAGCCTCAACAACGCGTGTCAGTCGTCTGATTTTCCGGCTGTTCAATGCAGCCCCCACAAAAGAGAATAGTCCCAGATTGAAATCCACATACTGTTGTAATGCAGTGTCCGTTTGATCAATGTCCTCTAGGGCAACAGTTCGTTTAACCCTGTTCAAAACGAAATCGTGGTACAGTGTGTAATCATTGTGGTACATTGGAGGGGCAATAAATACAGGAGGTAGCACAAACGATACATAGCACGTGCCCAACCACCCCACTGGAAGCTGATGGTACCCCTTCGTTCCACAGATAAAGTATGTATTTCGAGATGCAACAAATGAAATGCCATTCGGGCTATCAAACGTGAGAGTAATGTTACATTCACTTTTCCCCACTGCAATCGTGCCCTTGTTTCTAATACATAGATCGGCTTTTGTAGCAATGACATTTATGACATGAGCACTAGATACATTCACATTTCGCTGATTGCTATATACACGTGGGGCAGATACATTGTCAGGCCTGTACTCTTCCCATTCGAAACGTGTGCCCTCAGCCCGGGGAAACCCATCCTTGTCATGGGAACATACTTTATTCAAACGGAAAAGCACCCCCCCTTTAGTTGGCCATCTCAGAGTAAAAAGGAGGGTGTACCAGGCGTTGCATGACCCATTGTGTGAAAACGGGAGTGGAATAAGTGGGGTGCCCCCTCTCTTCTGGTGCCCAGGCAACATTCCACACACCCAGCAGTTAGAGGTATTAGTCATATTATGCGTGTGGTGAAGAATCTGAATGAAGCTGTTATTTAAATACGTTTGACGATGGCGCTCTTCATGGAATGGCAATGTAAAATGAAAATGTTCAGACGGTGCCGGGGTAGTCGGCAGCAAATGTTCACGTACAGGCACCACAAGTTCGACTACCCAGGCCATAACAGCTATCACCACAATGGTTAAAACAAAGAGAAAGGCGCCCAATATTTTCTTATCACGAGATGCCGTTGATGCCATAGTTCAAGAAAGTTTTTGCAAAGTCTCAAGTGGCGCAAATTGTTCACAAATTGTTCACAAATTGTCCCAGATACACGTGCGTGTATACCTAAAAAAGAAAAATGCGGTGCTGAACTCCGAGGTAGCCGTTGTTTTCTTCTCCGGGCCAAGACGGGTGTCGCTACTCTGGCAGAACTGATCCCCCCCCCCTTGGAATTCCCGGTTTCCGTTTCACAAACCTGGAGCGGTAACCAACCAGTCATTAAAAAGGAACAAAAATCTTCTTATCGTGGACGTAGATCGTAGCGCTCTCTTCCGGTAGCAGATTGGTCCGGGAAGGCTCCCTCCACTTCGGCCGACGTCACAGCTGGGCTCTTTTCTTTCTCCAAGATCTCCTTATAATCAGTCAACACAGCAGGAGTCACCAGGTCCGGAGAGACACGGCGACAATGTGTCGAATGCACCCACCGCTTCCTGTTTGTCACTCGTACTGCGGTGCGGGTCGCCAGGAGGACCTGCTCGGGGCCCTTCCACCTGGGCTCCAGACTGCTTGCTCTCTCAAACGAGCGGACCATTACATGGTCACCAGGACGAAGATCGTGGCCCTCTCCAGTAGAGTTATCAGGGAGCGCTTCTCGAACCTGTTGATGAATAGAGAGCAAATCATTTGTTAATCGTGCCAAATAATCATTCATCATAACACAAGGCACATCATGTATTAATCGCGGCTTGGGCACCCCCCAGATATTCATAGGGCGGCCAAACACCACCTCATAGGGCGTAAGGCCAGTTCGTGAGTGGGGTACTGATCTAAGAGATAGTAGTGCTAGCGGCAACGCATCTGGCCACTTCAACGATGTAGACGCCACAATTTTGGCCAGCTTAAGCTTCAACGTGGCATTGTACCGCTCGACCAAACCTGCTGACTGAGGGTGGAATACAGCGTGGAACTTTTGCTGAATCCCTAACCCCTTCAGTACATATTCCACAATCTTTCCAACAAAATGGGGCCCATTATCGCTCCACAAAAATTTGCAAACTCCAAAGCGAGGAAAGAATTCCTTAAGCAACACCTTGGCTGTTGTCAAAGCCGTATTGTCTTTCGTGGGGTAGGCCTCAACCCATTTGCTAAAAGCACACACCACCACTAGGACGTACTTCAGGTTATTGCAGCGCTCGAGTTGGATGTAATCCATTTGAAGCACTTCAAACGGTGCAGAAGGTGGAACGAACCCTCCTTTCGGAGTATGGGTCCCCTTTCCAGGATTGTGTTGCAAGCATACCAGGCAGGTCTGCACTACTCTCTTTGCTGTATTCGCAATCTCGGGATGTTCCCAAACTCGTGTTAAAAGCCGAGTGATTGCAAGAGCTCCGACATGGGCCAGTCCATGTGTCATCTGGACCATCGCCTGTAAGTAAGCTGCAGGCAATTTCCACTTCTCCATGTCTTTGCTTCTCCAACAACCCTCGTCATCTAGTACCCCATCTGCTGCCCAAGCCGCAAGTTCAGATTCTGTGGCTGATTTTTGAATATCCCGTATCTCTGCTCTAGCATCACTCCATCTCTCAGCCTGTGATTGTACCACGTACATAGGGGAGCTAGTTCGGGACATAGCCGTCTGCCTTGCTATGCTGTCTGCAAAGGCATTTCCTTGACCCACTTTATCCGTAATCTTCTTATGGGCACTGCACTTCACTATCGCTACTTTCTTAGGGCTAAGCAACGCATTTAGGAGATCACGCACTAGCTCTCCATGCATAATGTGCTCTCCATGTGATGCCAAAAACCCACGTTCCCTCCAAAGAAGCCCGAAGTCATGGGCCACTCCAAAGGCATACCGGCTGTCCGTGTATATGTTCACACATAATCCGGCACTCAATTCACAGGCTCTTGTTAAAGCTATCAGCTCTGCTGCCTGAGCCGATTTTTGTGGTATTCTAGCTGTTTCTACCACCGTCTTAAGAGTCGTGATCGCATATGCTGCGGAAGTCGTACCATCTGGCAGCCTTAAACACGATCCATCAACCCACAGTTCCCCATCCACATCAGGAAGTGGCACATCCTGTAAGTCAACACGACCCTTTGTCTGTTCCTCAGTCAGAAAAACACAGTCGTGATGTTTTTCTTCCTGACCCTCCTCGGCCGGATAGGGCAATAAGGTGGCAGGGTTCAAAGTAGCGCATCTTTTCAATGTTATGTGTGGCGCTAAGAGTGTCAGCTCGTATCCTGTAAGTCGTGCACTCGTGAGGTATTGGGTCTTTGTTTGATTTAACAGGGCATCTACTGCGTGAGGGACTAACACCAACAATTTGTGTGATAACACTATGCCCTCACTCTGTCGTATGGCTACTGCTGTTGCCGCTACCGCTCGAAAACACCCAGGCAACCCTCGTGCTACAGGATCCAAAATGGCAGAGAAGTATGCACATGGTCTCTGCTTATCCCCGTGTAACTGCACTAACACTGACAACGCGCACCCATCATTCTCGTGCACGTACAATGTGAAGAGTTTCGTGTAGTCTGGTGTTCCTAACACGGGTGCAGAACAAAGGGCCTGTCTCAACTGTTCAAAAGCTTTCTGACATTCTTCTGTCGACTCAAGAGGCATCGGTGTAGCTTTGGACAGTAATGCTAGCAAAGGTTTTATGATATGTGAAAAACCCATGATCCATTGCCTACAAAAGGACGTCAACCCTATGAAGGCACGCACATCTCTCTGCGTGCGGGGGACTGGTGTATCTAAAATTGCTTGAATTCGATCAGATGTTAATGCCCGCCCCTCCTTAGACAACAGATGACCGAGGTAGGTCACCTGGGGTCTACAGTATTGAAGCTTTTTCTTGGAAACCTTGTGATTGTGTTGTGCCAAAAAGGAAAGTAATGCAAGCGTACTTTGTTCACATTGTGCATAGGAGTCGGCGGCAAGCAAAAGGTCATCCACATACTGGATGAGCGCAACGCCAGACTGCAATTTAAAAGAATCTAGTTGTCGTTTCAAAGCCTGGCTGTAGATGCTAGGGCTTTCAGTATATCCTTGGGGAACACGACAAAATCTATACGATTTATTATTGAGCGTAAAACCAAACAGATATCTGCTATCTGGGTGCACAGGGATGGAAAAGAACGCATTCTTTAAGTCAATAACGCTAATGGTGGTGGCCGTCGGTGGAACCAAAGTAAGCAAAGTCGTGATATCAGACACCACCGGGTATTGGGGAATGACAATTTTATTTATCTCACGCAAATCAATAATAAATCGGTAGATCTTGCCATCTGAGTCTCTCTTAAGAATCGGTAGAATAGGGCTGTTACAAACATTATAAGGGACCTCCTCCACCACCCCTGCAGAAATCAAGTCCTGAACAATATGTGCAATTTCACCTTCTTTCGAAATCTTATACTGTGGCACTCGTGGTAGAGGGGCCCCCTCCTTAACAGTAATGCGTATTGGTGGAAAGCGCATCTCTCCCACATCCGTATCTGATGTCGCCCACAACGTGTGCGGCAGGGAAGCCAAAGCAGGGATGTCTAAAATGGCATAAAATCTGTCAGGGTCAGGGCAATCATCAGGGTCAGGGTAATTGTCGTTCAGAATAACCCGCACTCCCTCTGGAGCGCAGCGTATTGTTGCTCGAAAATATTTAAGCAAATCAATGCCCAGGATATTGTCTGGGGTATGGGGCGATAACAAAAATTGGCCAAAACTAAAGTATTTGTCAATGCATAGTGCAAGGGGCTTGGACAATGGGCTGGGGGAGGGTGTGCCATCAAACCCTACACACGTAATCATTTCGCCAGACAGGGGAGCCCTCGGAACCAAGTTTTTCGACAGCGCGCTACGAGTAGCTCCTGTGTCGACTAGAAATTGATCAGTAGAACCCAAAATACCCGCTGTTACATATGGACCTTGCTGATCTACCGGCACTTCAACTGATTCCTTACCCCATCCTACGCAATCCTATGCATGCACATAATCCTGATGTTCCACATTCTCTCCATCCGAAATCTGATATTGATTCCGTCTATCAAACGTATTTCGTTCGTCCTGGCCACGGCCCCTCTCCTCACCCTGTCTACGATCACCTCCGCCACCTCTCGTTCCAGTATAACCTCCTCTCGACCTTCCACTGCCTCGACCACGCTGACTACGCTGTTCACGAAGTACCGGACAATCTTCGGCCCAATGCCCAAACTCCTTACAAAAAGCACACTGATCCTCCGCAATGTCCGTACGACCATACGATGCATTTCCTCCACCTCGTCTACCTCTATCATTCCCTCTACCCTGTGTTCCCCGAACCTGCGCCAACATCACCTTCGTTTTCAATTCCTTCGCCTTTTTCTCTACACTTTCTTTAGCCTCCACTTCCTGCCGCTCATAATACTGAGCCATAGTTAACAAGGACGCAGGGGTCGCCGTGGCCCAGGAACTCTCACTCGACTTCAATCGCTTTGCGATCTCCGGTAGGAGATTAGCTACATACTTATCTACAAACAAATGCCGCCCCGTATCGTCAGTTAAAGATTGACCACTGTAATCATGAAACGCCTCCTCGAAGCGTGTAAAGAAATCTGAGACCGTTTCATCGGGTTTCTGCTTGCACGACGTTAACATAGTCCAATCAATCTTTTTGGGGGGAACGAGCGTTTTTAATTTATTCAAAATAGCTGCCGGAAGATCTAGAATTAACTGACAAGGCTTACATGCTGGTTCTCTGTCCAAATCTGCAGCATTTATGTCTTTCCATGTCCCCCCCAATATCGTTTCATCATTATTTTTACGAATTTGCCTCCACATATCAGGTGGTAAAATTAGTCCAAAAAACAAATCTATATTCACAAAAGTCATCACACAAGACGATATAGCCCCCTCCACCCCCTCATAAAATGCCGCCGGATTCTTCCGAAGATCAGGTAAAGAATTTTTCAATGCCTTGACATCTGCTCTATTCCATGGCGTGTATACCCAATTATACACAAAATACCCTTTCGCATCCTTTGACAATTTATCATCATCGGTACCTTCCCCTTTTGGTGGAACATACAAAGGCGCGGCTTCACGCATAGGCATAACATGCAACGCAGAACTCTTATCTGAACCACGGAGAGAACACTCCTTAGCCTGCCCGTTATTTTCCGGCTCGGACTCCTTTTGCCTTCGTTTTCGCTCCTGTCGCAATTGGGTTGTCTCATCCCGTAGCTTGATCAATTGCTTGAACAGGTCGTCAACATCTGAAAGATCAAAATCACCTTTAGCTAAATTCTCACGATACACCGACAATACTTTAGGCTCGAGCGTATCAGAAAGTTCACGATATGCGTTTACAACTTCATCCGCCAGACTGGACAGAAAATACATTAATTCAAGATCCGACCACCCTTTCTTTTCTGTTAACAACTGCTCCTGAGTAACACAATGCTTATTCACTTTACGAGCCCAACTGCGTAAATGAGCGGACCTCTCCGCACTAAACCTGAGAGCCGATACCCCCTTCTGGCTCATCTGATCCTGTCCATCATCCTCGGAATCCGCAGACGGAGCCGTCGGCGAAACGTACGGAGGCGGTGACCGATCTAACAAAGAAAAATCATCAATTTCATTATTAAGGACAGGATAAAGTGGTCGGCGAATAGGAAACTGACCAGTCGTTTGCAAATTACGTTCCCGTTCCTCCCTTTCTTTCTTCTCCTGAGCCTCCTTTTCCTCAAGCTGTAAAGCCTTATCCCGAGCAGCCTTGCGCTGCTCTTTGTCCACCAAGGCAACCTCACGCTTCATTCGCTCACGCGCCGCTTTCTCCCACATTCGCACACAATCAAACATATTTTGTCTAGACCTGCGTTGAAACATACATTGCTCTACAAATTGTATTTTACTCAAATCATACGACCCGTGTAGAGGCCATTGCAATTCAGGATCGGCCTTGGTGTATTTATGCCATAATGTACTGTACATAATAGGGGGTAGGCCAAATTTTATGTACATGTCCCTATTTGGAGTTCCCTCTGGGGGAGCCGGCTGTGATTCCGCTAACCTAATTGAGGTACCTTCTCCAAAACAACACATTCCTCGGAGTGTGCTGAAAACAGGCATGTTCGAAAAGTATCACGAAAGCGTGACACCGGACAAAATGGCACTTACAGTTCTCCACACAATTGTGCCGCTCAGAGAAAAAAACAAAGTTAGAGAAACAGCTCTACATGCCTGCCTATGTGAAGTGCACTACACATATAAGTTCAAAGATCACAAATTCACAATGTTAGCTAACTCAAATTAAAGTTCATAGAACTCGGCAAGCGTCCGAAGACTACCTCACCGATCACAAAGCACAGATTTTCAGTAAGCGTCCGAAGACTACCTTACCGAACACAAATCGTAGAACTTCAGTAAGCGTCCGAAGACTACCTTACCGAACACAAATCTTACCAAATTCCCAGATGTCCAGATTCCAACTGCCAAGGTCTTGTAAGCCAAATCAGCCAAACGGCACTTTCTCAACGATGCAGACACTTCGAAGACTCAGTCGGAGACCGGCGCCACCTGGAAGGTCAGATCGGAAGGAAAGGAAAAAACACCGTGGCAGCCAAGACTCGGGTCACTCGTGGCAGCGCGCGCCCATGGCGGGTTTCCAAGCCTTCGTCACGACCTCTCCTTCGGGCATCCGAGTCGCCGATGAGTCCCACCAGAGTCGCCAATTGAAGTATTTCGGGGTTCCCAAGGCCTACACGCTCCAGAGATTACCCACTTACACACAAGAACTGTTGGCACGGAAACTGTAAAAGGCAAAGAACAAGTTTATTAAGACCCCATGGGGTGGTGGTACACTCAAACAGCACCCTTCGGTAATGCAAGAGGTATCACACCGAACACCGGTGTGACCCCGTTTATATACAATTTTGGGGCAATAAAAGATAGGCGGCACAAGTTAAGACACAGTTTTAGGGACATATATGGTCATGTTTTGGAATACTGCCAGTTCATTGGAGGGTTTCAAACCCACTGGTCAGTTAGCGGCACATTCCTGAAGGTTTACGGGTCAGTGGGAACTGCGCATGTGTGGCTTGACCAGTACTAAAAATAGCCTGTTGCTGGGCAGACAAGAGTGGTCAGTGGAACGGACAAAGGACTAAAGGGCACGTCGGCCACGAGGCCGCTCATGGTCTAAGATGGCCGCTGCAACATTCAAAATGGCGTTTATCGTATATAGCCAAGTTAAGGAGGACAACGTGTAGGTTCAGCTAATCGCTAATGCGGCCGGGCCAATTACGACAGAAGGAGATGTTGATGATGTCCCGCAGGTGGGGTGCGATGACAGCGTCGGCCTTGTTGAAGACGTGGTGAGGGCAGGGGTCGGTAGGAGATCCGGAGTGGATGGAGTTCTTCGTGCGGACGGTGTCTTCGGTGCTGATCGGTGTCCAGGCGTGGAGGGTGGTGGTGGGGGGCGGTGGTTCGGTCGTGGCGTGCGTCGGTTGAGTGCTGAAGCTGTTGTGTATGTCCGCGATCTTGTTGTGGAAGTAGGAGGCGAGGGAGTTGCAGAGGTCTTGTGAAGGGGTGATGTTGTTGTTTCCGGTATTGGGGTTGGAGAGCTCTTTGACGATGTTGAAGAGTTCCTTGCTGTTGTGTGCGTTGTTGTCCAGTCGTTCCTTGAATGCGGTTTTCTTGGTGGCGTGGATGAGTTGGTGGTGTTTTCGGGTGGCGAGCTTGAGGGCAGTCATGTTGTCCGGTGTTGGGTCTCTGCGCCAGGTTCTCTCGAGGGCTTGGCAGTTCTTCTTGGAGCTCTTGAGTTCGTCGGTGAACCATGGGGCTTTCTTGCTACCGGGTCTGCTAGGCGGGATCTTCAGAGGGGCGAGGTCGTCTGCGCAGTTGCTGATCCACTTCTCAAGGTTGGTGGCCGCCTGGCTTGGATTCGTTGCGCTGGTGGGAGGGTTCATGCTCAGGGAGGTCGCGAGCTGGTCGGCTGTGATCTTGTTCCAGCTTCTGCGTGCAACCTGTTGCTGGTGGTGGTGGATCGTGGTCCTTCTGAAGCTGAAGTGGACGCAGCTGTGGTCCGTCCAGTGGAGTCCGGTGGCGTGGCTGAAAGCGATGTCCTTGCTGGATGAGAAGACGGGGTCGAGTGTGTGTCCGGCGTAGTGGGTTGGGGTGGTGACCAGCTGCTTGAGTCCCAGGTTTGCGAGGTTGTCCAGCAGGGTGGTGGTGTTGCGGTCGTTGTTGTTCTCCAGGTGGAAGGTGAGGTCCCCGAGGAGGATGTAGTCAGCGGAGAGGAGGGCGTGCGGGCTGATGAAGTCGGCGATGTCTTCGCTGAATTGTGTGCGTGGTCCCGGGGGTCTGTAGATGAGGGTGCCTCTGAGGGTGGTCTTGGGGTTGATGTGGACCTGGAAGTGCAGGTGCTCGGCGGGTGCGAGGGTGTCGTCGGTGTTGGTCGTGATGCGGATGGTGTTCCTGTGGATGATGGCGATGCCGCCTCCGGTGTGGTTGATGCGGTCCCTTCGGATGATCTTGTAGCCGTCTGGGATGGCGATGGCGATGTCGGGCGCTGAAGAGGCGTTCATCCAGGTTTCCGTGAGGAAGGCGACGTCTGGTGAAGTTGTGTCGAGCAGGTTCCAGAGCTCGACGGCGTGTCTGTGGACGGAGCGGGTGTTGAGCAGGATGCATTTCAGGTGGCTGCTGCTGCTGTTGCTCGTCTTGGTCTTGGTTGGTGCTGGAGTAGTGCAGGTCCGGATGCAGGTGAACTTGCAGGAGTTGCAGCAGAAGGGTCCGTGGGTGCGTCTCGGGGTGGCTCGGTAGCATCCTGGGATTCGGCCGGCGTTGAGTGCGTTGAGGGTGGAGACGTCGTATGTCCGGCGGGTGTGCTGGGGGCCAGGGGGCCAGGGGTCCTGGCGCTGGGCGCGGTCCAGGCGCGGATGGGCGCAGACGGGTTTACCTTTGGCGCACCTTCGGCGCTCAGTCGGCGCTCGCGCTGCGCTCGTCCGCTGCGTGGTCGCTCTGAGGGCGTCATAAGAAGGGGGACAGGAGGGCGGGGCGGTGGGAGTGGCTCGGCCAATGGGCCCGTGGTGGGCGGAGCCTGTGGCGAGCTGCGGCGGGAAACTGGCGAGCGGGCGGCTCTGCTGTGGCTGGGCCGCTCGGGGGGCTAGGGGGGTGTCTGCGGCGGAAGAAGGCGGCAGGGCTGGCAGGCAGGAGCAGGAGGCGGCAGGAGGAGCAAGGGGGTGACCCGGCCTGGTGAGAGGCGCAGCGGTTAGGGGTGCCATCCTGCGGCGCATGATGACTGACCTCTCACAAACGGTCCGGTCCAAAGCAATCAAACAATCTAGAGAGAACATAACGTATTTAGCGGCCAAATGAATATCTCAATCAAATTTAGACAAAAGTAGTATTTCTATCAATCAATCAAATTGTTTCACGATCTTACTCAGACCATATGGATAGTTCTTCGTCTTACCCTTCCAGCACTTGTTTGTCCTCTTACTCCAACGATCAATGCGGTGTTCCTGTAAGGTCTCAGTCAGGACCGCAGATCACTCCAGAGAGGTCCGTTCGGAACCGGTGAAGTTCAGTCGATCGGCAGCCAGACGAGGGTCTCTTTCAGGCAGGTGCACTCCAATCATTTAGTCGTTCACTCTGTCGTCAGGACCTCTCTACTGGACCCACGTGTCGCTGATGGGACCCAACGTTGGGTCGCCAATTTGTGAAAAGCATTGAGTCTTCTAAGACCCCCAATACTGCCCGGTGGCAGGGTCCCATCTCTAATTCACCTTGGGTTAGTTACCAAAATAATGAGGCAAGCGCTGGAAACTGGAAGACAAGAAAAAGGTTTATTACTCTTAAGAGAAGACCACTTCAACTGCAGACACCGGGATGTCTCAGGGAGGTGTTCTGCTGGCAACTTCTTTTGGCTCTTCCCTTTATACAGGTTTGACGCAATGCATTTGTTTCATTTATCATGGTTACAAGCATGGAGTCTCCGCCCCGGGCAGGTTGTCACACAAGCCCAACATTGTTTCATCAACATGGTTACACAAGCCCAACATTAATTCTCCTCCCACCCAGGTCAAAACAGACAATCTAATCTTGCAGCTGGACCTTGCTTCAGGGTCTAAAACATGTGAGACCGGCTAGATTTAGGAGTCCGTTCTGTTGATAAAAACAGGTCCCATTGTTGGCAAAAACAAGTCTTGCTGTGTGGAGTGCAATAAACCATGTTTGCAAGAGTCTGTTTGGTATTTGGAACCTGTTTGTGTAAGGATGTCCATGGGTTTGCCTGTAAACAGAGATGAGAGTAAAAATGAGTTTGTTGCAACAAGTGGATGTTTGTCGTGGCAATAGTTTATAGCCCCCAGCACACATACCAGGTTGGTCAGAGGGATGCTAGTAAGGGCAGGGTGAAACAAAGGTCCCCAACGGAATACAAAATGGCTGCGGTCGGTCAGAATGACTGCAGTTTATGAGCACGTAGGAACTTCCATCAGACAAGATGGCGCAGTTAATGTTTATGATTGTCGTTTTGCTTTTAACAGCTTGGTGGTCCAAGCCTCTACTTCTATGGGTGCATTCCCTACTGCTTCCCCAGATGGGTAATCCAAGAAGCTGGGTCATCTTGGGAAGAAGATGATATTCCGCCAGCTTGAGACTGCGGTCGGTGAACACTGCATGTCTTTTGGGCCGTTATTCCCACTCTGTGTTAGATATGGTTGTGCAGGTGCTGCCACAGTGTCCGGAGGAGCCACTCCAAATTGCAGATATTTGGGGCATGGCTGCTTCTTTGCGAACCATCACAGTAACTCCAACAAGAGGATCAATAAATCAGCTTGGACTCTGGCTAAATATTCAAATTGACTACGAGCTCTACCAGGCAACAATATATGTAATATATGGCACAGAGAAACATAATGATCAGGTGTGAGCATACGTATTTTTTAATGAGCTACATTTGCATATCTACCTGTATACTGAAATCTTAATGTTCTGGGAAGGACTATGCAATCTTTTGTTGATATTTGTCCAAGTGAAACAAGTGTGATGCCAGACAAATCCCGCATCCATTTAAAAAACATTAGACCTTTTACTCGGCTCCACACTATAAATATGCTCAGATTCATCTTTCTTAAACTCTGTCTGCTATCCGCATAAAGCTGCATATATCCCATCAGATTTTCAGATAATTGTAGAAATACAGTTATTTCAAAAGAACGTTGATGGCATTTAGATGGATTTGCTCAAGAAAACACAGCTTACGAGCAGAACACGGGGGCTTATTCAGGAGAGTGTTGCTTTAAACCACATTTGAGGGTGCCCTAAAGGTTGTGACATGTGCATTTTGCACTGGCTTTGGCATTACAAATTTAAACTTCATAGCCGTAAGATGAGAACTAAACAGTTTATTTCAGGGGTAAAGCGGAAACACTCTGAGGCCATTAATATTAACACTAAGCGAGCAGAGGCCATCGCCAATCAACTCTGAGAAGCTGAGGCTTAGGTAGCTGGTGTACAAGGTTAGTTAGTGTGCATCCAAGGTTTTTGTCTTACTGTGGAAGAAAAGGAATTAGCAACCAGAGTTACTAATATGTATGATACCACCAATGTTTTTTTGAAAAATATAATTTGTTCTTCGAAGCCTTCTTTCTTTCAAGTATTTAAAAAAAAAAATAATCTGAGGGAGCCCAAACTCCTCTTTTAGTGAGAGATATGAGCAAAACCCCTGGCCTTCATACAACTGACCCAAGTAATTTACCCCCATACATTGCCAGGCTTTCCCAACATTATCCTGAAATATTTTTGGGAATATTGGGTTGCCCTATAAAACAGTATAGCCATGGCAAAGAATATGGATTGCAGATTTCCTGCCAAATCCTAGTGATATCCCTGACTACCTTGAATCCGACCCTTTTGTAGTAGTTTGGATCTGAAGTCTTACAGAAAATACACCTGATCAATGGTCCACAAGCTAATTGGTAAGCTGATGCCGATGACCTGGCTTCCAGTCCATTTAACAGGCTCTCGATCCGCCTGGTGAAAGCTGCCCAATAATATAGCTCAAAATCTAGGATCTTAAAGCCCCCCTGTGTGTAAGTCAATTTGATGTATATTGGAGCCCTTCTAGCCCGCCTGTACACCCAAATAAAGCTACTGAAAACACTTTCTTGATGCTTGAAAAAAGATCCTGGGACCCAAAGAGGCATCGAGCAAAATAAGTATAAAAACTTTGGCCAAATAATCATTTTAATAACATTACATCTGCCAAGAATGCTGAGAGGGAGCCAATACCAAGAGTGTAATTTGACTGTAACCCATTTAAGCAGTAACTCGTAATTAAGTGTGTTTATATCCTCCACTTGGATGCTAAGGCAGATACCTAAATAAGTGGCAGTATCTGAAACCCCTAAAGATGTTGACAGGGTATCTAGTTGATAGTCTGCGTCTTAGCCAGATTTAACTCTTACCCAGAGAAGGAGCCAAGGAGCTCAGCCTCGTCTGAAATACGAGGTATAGCATCTGCTCGATTGACAGAAAAAATGACGATATCATCAGCATACGAGTTAAGCTTGAGTTCTATTCCATTTAAGCGTACTGGGAGGATCCCTGGATTCCGCAAAAGGGGTCTTATAAAAAATTCAATGTGTATGGCGAATAGCAACAAGGAAAGTGGGCGCCCCTGACGTGTGCCTCTCCGTACTGGGAAATATGTTCATGATATGCCATTTACCTTCACTTTGGCTACTGTTTCTCATATAATTTCTCGACCAGGGTAATAAGCCGGCTTCCAAGTCCAAACGCTGTCATAGTGGACCAGAGTGCTTCCCAAGCTACTCTATTGAAAACCACCTTGGCTTCCAGCATTATCATCCAGATATGTTCTTTTAATTAGCCAGATCCATCGAAGGCTGCAATAGCAGTATTAACATGCGCTGAAGTGTCTCCACCGGGGACAAACCCTTTATTCTCTCTCTCTATTAGGAGTAGTTCGCGCTTAGGCCTCTATCACTTGTTTTCCAAACTTGCGTCATTTTTTCAAACAACCTGGGTGTTGAGGATTCTGCTGAAGGGAACTGAGGAAAGAGGCAAAATATAGCTAAAATGTGGGTTTTGGGGGCAAAATAGGAAAAAACTGCTCCTCATTAAAAGTGTCTGTTCCCCTAGAAATGACAACAGTGAAAGGTATGCTGTCCTAAAGTCATCATCATTCCGACATTCAGAAACATGCAGAGCAGAAAATAAAATAATGTTTTTACCACATCAGTCAATTGTTCCAACTTGCTTTCAACCTACTTCCAGTGTGGTGGAAACCATGGGTGATCCTGGAAAGCAATAGATTCCTGAAAAGTAGACAACATTGAGTTAAGCAAGAGGCCACTTGTGTAGTCCCTGAAGGTGTTCCCTAAGAAACTTAACTGCTGAAAGAAAAAGATGTTGAAAATGAGTCGGATAAACAGCCATTTTTGACATTTTAATTTGGAATATTTTGCCATGATGAACTATTGACAAAAGCAATATACCATTATGTTCACTAGACCCTTGTGATTGTGGGGATTAATAGGGTTTGGAGGCTTTCCAAGAACTCGAGGTACCCAGAGCCAACAACTGAACCACACCGTACAATGGTTTTTCATTGTGCACCCTGGATTTTGAGCAATTCATATGATAACCAATATAGTGGGAAAAATAGGTCTAATGGAAACCTATGTATTTCTGAAATAGACACTAGGTATGGAGTTTAGGAGCAGGGGTTACTCGTACATCTCTGAACTTGTGGTTACCCATGCTAGCATGTGATTCAGAGGGCATTCTTTTAAATGTCTTCCTTTTTGCACACTGTCTTACATTTGGAAAGCTCAAGTGTAGAGAAATACAATTGATGCTAAAAAAAAATCTATTCTGTATTCCCACATGTCTACCGATAAAAATGGTACCAAACTGGTTGGTGGAATGAAATGTGTTGCTCTTTGCAGATTTCAGAACTTTCCATCACAGAAATTAGGAGAATTATTTTTTTTGTCAAGATCTGAAGTTTACAAGAGTTTTTGGGAAGGAAAACCTGGTGGGAGCTAAGCAAGTCACCCCCGACTGTCTAATTTTCAAATATGTGCAGGTTTGCTCCTGCGGCACTCCCCAAGCAGGGATCATCTAGATAAAGGTACCATTAGAATGGATTATTCTTCCACTTCCAGCAATACCTCACTTCTGAATCATTGCTAGCTGGGCCTTCGATAGGCCCGCAGCACTGAATCAGTGAGAGTGAAATGAGGAAGCCTTTCCCCTGCTGCGAAATAAAAAAAAAAAGTTAATCCTTCTGGTGATTCCCCTAGATGGATTTCCTGCAGAAAGGTCTAGGGCGTGCTGTAGCCGTCCATAGCACTCATGTGCTATAGACATCTCCAGCATGTCCATAGCACCCAAGCAGTTAATCCTTATGACATTTAGCCTATTGTAGACTGTTATGCCTGCTGTCTTTGGGAGCTTAGGTCGATGTCTAAGGATTTCTTCCTTCTGATGTGACCTGAAGGCCTGGTTGATTCTGAGAGTGGAGCAGAGGAGAGGGATCCGTCCCTCTTGTGAGTAAGAAACATTCACTGAGGAGCTCTCAGGCTGAAAATGTCAACTGGAGTGCCACTCCTCCAGGCCCCATCCACTTTCTGTTGCAAGGGGTAGTAATATAGTACAGGTACTGCAGGGGTGGCTAAAGCAGTATGTCTGTTTAGAAAGTGCTGGCTGGGTTAACTGGGCCCAGGAGTCTTCATTGATGGGCTTAAGGATGGAACGCAAAGGGTAGAATGACACACTGGTGAATAAGACACACCTCCGAGCATCTGGAAAAATGTCATCCTTCAGCCTCCACTGGCTTCCTATAAGGGAGCGGGTCAAATTCAAGGCCCTGTGTCTAGCTCACAAACTACTACAAAATCAAGGCCCCCCTGTTCTTAGGAAACTCATCACATCCCACAAATTCCCAAGACCCCTCCGTTCGGACTCGGAAAACTTCATCTCTATCCCCAGATTCAAGAAAGCCCGCTCAGGAGGAAGACGTTTCTCAGTCCATACTGCACGTCTCTGGAACTCACTCCCCCGCGACCTGCGACTCGAACCACAATACCTTCGCTTCAGGAAGCGGCTCAAAACACACCTTTTTCCGCAATGAACCATGCTCGTCCGTAACCCTGATCTTCTGTGCCCCCCTCTCCCCCCCCCCCCTCTTCTTCTCCCTTCTCCCACTGAACTTAAGAGACAGGATCTTTTTAGCGCTGGGATACCTCCGGGTGACTACGCGCTCTACAAAAATAAATAATAATAATAATAATAATAGTTTCTACAGCAAAAGGCTAAGTCTGCCATTGGTGCTATTACTCTCTTTTTTGTTCTGAAGGAATAATCAGAATGTATACGGCTTGAAGGAGCAGTACCACCACCCTGAAGTTTTAGAGCATTTTGCTCTTATACAAATGCCATGACCATCTTGAACTAATGTTGTAAAGCACAAATTATCAAATGAAAACTGAGGTTGTGTGTGAAGTTCTTCATGTCAGGGAGTGCCAAGACTGTGAATGCCAGTGGGAGTACTGAGCACTGTGAATATTAGTGGGCGGGTGGATAAAGAGGTAATATATTGTGGATAAAGCACTAAAGGAGCCCAGGAAAAACTAACCCCCAAGACTGAGGGCATCTCATTGGGTGTGCTGACCATTGAGGTGATACTGAAGGGCCAATTGGAAGAGATTTCGACAGCTCCTCGTTGAAAGCAGAGACTATTAATGCCTGCCTGGGAGAGATCATGCTACAAATGAAATCTAAGAGGACATGAAATGACAACTTCTGAAGAGGAGATCTAATGACATATTGGGGATTCCATTTGCACTATAGAATTTGATGCTGCACGTAGATTAAGAACTTGCTCTGCCTACTGGGTAATGATCAAGTGCACACTTCTCTCACCAGATGCGTTTATAGACTGCTAGAGAATGGGGGAAGTACAAGTGGCAATGTTATAGTGGCAAGATGCAAGATGTGGCTTTGAGGGCAACAATAAAATAGGACAACATGTATGCAACGATCATCCTGTCCTTGATGTATATTCTGAGATATGAGAGTATGGAAATCCTGGTTTACCTTCAAGAAGGATATGAATAACCTTCGGGGGTTCATGCCGCCAACTGAAATTAAGAGTGGGTAGGTGAGAAGGTTTTCTCTTTGTCCCATAGTTACTGAAAGATGCATCCCTCTCAGTTGTCAGGAGAATGGGTGACATTGGGGGAGCTTTGTTTTTGTTTTGTGGGTGTGCTATCTTGATCTCTGGGGATTTAGAGGAGGTAGTGCACCTGCTCTCAACGGGTGCTGATATCCCAAGGAAGGAAACAGCACACTGATTGAGTTTAATTTGCTGAGAGGAGGGCAAGATGGCCGCCGAGACGCCGTAGTGGATGGTCGCACCCTGTAACCCTCCTGACTGGGAAGATGAGGTGTACTACGTGCTCATATGCTTAGATTGCAGACTTACAGATTTGCAGATTCACTGATCTACTACCAAGCTAAGTTGATTTAATCTAATCTGCTGTGGAAAATTTGCCTTTCTTACTGGGAGAAAAGAGCACTCGATACTGATAAAAAGAGATGCTGAGAGAACTCACTGGCTTGCTTTTTTTGATATGTGACTTTCCACAAGAGAAAAAGTGGGCTCTGCAGAAATATCTGCACAAACACTGTTCAGCTTTGATTTCCCATTCGCCCCTACCTGGAAGTCGCTATTGGAAAGTTGCTTCAAAATCTATGGCTACAAAACCTGCACTTTACTCAAGGAAGAATCGTGACCGAGACGATTGGAGCCGTGACTCTGAGGTGGAGGAGGATATGGATAACCTCGGGGCCCCAGCGCTTAATTTAAGAGGGAAAGCACGATCTAAAGCGCAGCAAAGGCGAGAAGCGGCAAAGGAAAATAAATTAAAGAAAATACGTGAAAAAGAGGAAGGAGGGAAAAAAAAGAATGTGACTGTCCCAGTGTCAGCTATTGTAAGGAGAAGAGAGGAAGCAAAACTCACCGCTGGGGAGGTACTTGGAAAGGAAACTGCACTCCGCCAGATGACCATAGTTGAGACTTTTTTGCCCGCAGCAACACCAGTAACGACTGACCAAACAACTTTGCAGTCGAATCTGCCACAGGGAGTGAGAGTCCCCACGTTGGTGAGCCTGTGCAGGATGTTGCAGCCTGCTGTGGAGAGGGAACCGTTTGAACAGGCAGGAGCAGATGGGGATGGTACCTGCACGCTCGAGGTACAGCCTCTAACTGAAGTTACAGAGGCAGCAGAAGGCGGAGACTTTTCTACTGCTGTGGAAGTGGGCGGACCCAAGCTCTTAAAGGAGAAAGCCACAATTCATTTGGCACCAGTGGTATCTGGAGTTAAAGGGCCAGGCGCAGAACAAAGCCTGGTGGAGGATACTGTTGTAGAAAAAAGTAATTCTGAGGCTGCAACTAACTTAATTGAAACAGAGCTAAGGGTTGATAAAGATATTAACTTGGATTCAATTAATAAGAGGGATGCAAGCACACGCAAATTACCTGATGCACTTCCTGCCTCTCCCAGTGATGAGGTTTTTTTCACTGGTAATGACGAGGCGGATGATGAGGAAAGTATGAATGGAAGTCTGGGATCAACGACAGACACAGAGTCAGAGACGGAGAGTTCAGATGATGAAACAGTGAATACTGACACGGGAAGTAATGAGACTGTATCAGGGACTGACTCTGAAAACTCCTCAACTCCTATCAGTAGTGAGATAGAACCTATTGATAAAGAATATAAGGATTCAGTTCAAAAAACATTGCAAAAAGACGTCTCTTCTAGATCAAAGACAAATCCTGAGGGCAGTATCAGATCTGTGGAAAAAATTAAAACTAAGAGCAAAAAAAAGAAGTCAAGCAAACGAAAAGGGAAATCTAGACAACAGAGATTGTCAAAGGAACGCAGAGGCAATATGAAAACAGTAGTAAAAAAACTAAATTTGGATAAGATGGCAGAGAACTCTGGAATACCGGCAGATGAGTTTGTAAATGGTGAAACTCTGGACTCTGCGGACCGTGGAGCGGATGGTGGTATGTCTAATTTTGAAGTCTTATTTACAACATTAAAACAAATGCAGAGTGAGGCTCGCATTGAGAGCCAAAAAGCAAAGCGCAGGGCTAAACAGGCGAATAGGAAAATACAATCCTCCTTGCGTAAGGTCAGCAGGTTGTATGAGGAGATGGCTGAGAGAGTCTCTGAAGTAGAGACTAGAACCGGGAAATTAGAAGATGATATGGTCAAAGTGAAGGATGACAGAAAAGAACAAGATAAGACTACGGCCGACATGCTATGGAAACTCGAGGAATTTGAGAACAGACAAAGACGCAACAATGTTCGCCTGATTGGAATACAGGAAGGGAAAGAAGGAAGTGATGTTCGGGGGTATGTTGTTGACTTATTAAAGGATGCCCTCCCAGAGTTGTCTACATGGGATCTTGACCATGAAATACAAAGGGCGCATCGTTTTCCTCTGATCCAGAAAGCAGCACAGAGTAAGCCTCGCGCAATACTTCTGTACGTGGGGAATTTTCTTCTGCGAGAAGAGATAATTAACAAAGCAAAGCCCCAAGCTAAATGCAAATACAACGGCGTAGAGTTCTTTGCACGTCCTGACTTTTGCCACACCACTGTGGAAAGAAGGTGGAGGATGAGGCAGCTCATTACCCCATTTCAAAACATAGGTTGTGAGGCTTACCTTCTGTATCCCGCTCGTTTGAAGATTGGAGTAAATGGGAACTTTAAAATTTTCTACTCTGAGATACTTGCACAAGAATATCTTAACTTTCTGCAAGACCAACGGAAAACAAGGCACAAGGAGAATGTTGAGAATAATGATCATGCAGTAGCTCTTAGGGATATTGCCCAAAAGAAACGAAGATAAATATAATATGGAAAATAGAGACTGTGTAAAGTAATTTTTGGGGACGAAAGCTACATATGAGGACTTATTTAAAATAATAGAGGAAACTGTTTGCTCAAGGTCTATGAAAAATGTATTTGATGTTTTACTCCTCTTTATCGGATAGTTTTCTTGAGTTGTAGCTTTTTCTGCTTCAATAAGTAAAGATTGGTATTAATATAAGAAGAATTGGGGTAGAGGTTGAGCACGAATAGGGGTGGTATTTGTTGGACATACACTGAGCACAGTAAGATGAAGGGAAAGTTAGGGGGGTTTACGGGTTTGACATCCAGGAGGCAAAAGTCGGCCAGACATAGGTCCGTTGGACCTATTTGCCTGTAGGGGGGGTGGGACTCTGAGGGTGGGCAGTCTGGGGTGGGGTTGGGGATGGGCAGGGAAATGGACAGGGCACAAAGGTACAAGACACTTAAGAGGATTTGACAAAAGTAATTTGTATCAACTGTATGATATGGGTAGTGACACTGAAGATGTGGAAGACAATATTGAAATTAACAGGGAATTCTATTTATGCAGTGTGCTAGGCCTAGTATTGTATATCGTTTCTAGAACATTAAATAAAAGCAAGCAGATGGGGTCTGAAGAGAACTGGCTGGGGAAAAAAAAAAAATGAAAAATGTCTATTAGATTAGTGACATGGAATGTATGCGGCCTAAATGATGTAACGAAAAGGCAGAAGATAGGAATACGGCTACGGCAAATGAACGTAGATTTTGTGTTTCTTCAGGAGACACATGTAATGAGTACCCATGAGATATATCTTAATCAGCTGGGGTTTCAATTAATAGTTGCTTCTAAACAAGGAGTTAAACAGAGAGGGGTAGCGATTCTATCTAGGGATAAAAATGTAGTAACAAGGAGAAAGTTAAGAGATAATTGGGGGAGATGGGCGATGGTTGAGGTACTATTAGGGAGGGTGTGGACAACATTAGTTGCAGCATATGGTTCTACACAGGACGATCCAGAAATTCTGCAATTTTTGGATTCTGAGTTGGCAGACTGGGCCCCTCGAGTTATTATAGGTGGAGACTTAAATATTGACGGAGTGGAGGGTCTAGGATCAGGCTCAATAAGACAGTATAAGGGGAGGAAAAAAAAGGTCTACAAGGCCCTTACTGATCTTTTAGAAAATAATACATTGCGAGATGTCTGGGGGTCAATCAGATCGAAACAACTCGGTTATACATATTATTCAGCACCGCATCAGATATGCGTTAGGCTGGATTACTTCCTGGTTTCCAATGATTTAATTAGTATAGTGGAAATTGATAGACTTCCTCGGATACTTAGTGACCACAATCCCCTAATCCTAACGATAAAGCAGAGTGGGGGAACAACAATAAGAAGGGAGTGGACATTCGAAAGGGGATTGCTTTTAGATGATGACTATATAAAACATATGTCTAAATGGATTACTGAATTCTTTGAATATAATAGAGGAACTGCTGCAGTTGGCATAGTATGGGATGCCTTTAAGGCAGGAGCACGCGGTGAAACGTGTAGTTATAGCGCCTTCAAGAGGAAAACAGAAAGACTGCGATATAAGGAGAAAGAGGGAAAAGTACTGGAGGCAGAAGAACAACTTAATAACTGTGTAATAAGGGGAGAGCCGACTGAACAATTCATAATAGAATTACTGAAGGTGAAAAGTGAGGCAGAGGAAGAACTTGCTAATAGAGCCGCAAAGCAATATACAATCAGAAGGGAGAGATGTTACGAGTTCAGTGAGAAAATAGGGCGAGTCCTTGCTATACGAACCAGACAGATAGCGGCGGCAGGGACGATTAAGGAAATAAAGGATGAAAAGGGACAACTACATTCAGATCCAGAAGAAATTCGGGAGGTCTTTAGGAAGTTTTACCAATCTTTATATGATGAGAAAGATCCCAGTAGTATCGATAGAATAAATGAATATCTCCAGAACATTGAGGTAAAAACTATATCCCCTGAAGATGCAGAGGAATTAGAGACCGTATTGGACGAAACTGAGATTAAAGAAGCAATGACTGCTCTACCCTCGGGGAAGGCTGCTGGACCTGATCAGCTACCGATCGAGTTTTATAAAACTTTCTGGGGATGTTTAGGTAATAATTTAACTCAAATGTTTCAAGCTGCACAAAGTGGGGTATCCATTCCCAAATCCTGGAGCGGGGCAGATATAGTATTAATTTTAAAAAAAGAAAAGCCCCCGAATGAACCAGGGTCGTACCGCCCAATAACATTGATGAATAATGACACCAAAATTTATTCGAAGGCACTGGCTGCAAGATTTGCAAGAATTATAAGTAACCTGGTTAGTGATAACCAACATGGGTTTATTCCTGGTAGAGGGACAACTCACCATATTAGAAAAGTTATAACTTTATTTGATGTGGCGGAAGTAGCAGGAGACCCGATGGCAGTTATGCTTTTGGATGCGGAAAAAGCATTTGATCGGGTCTCCTGGCAGTATTTGTGGCAGACCCTAGCTAGAGTTGGGATTAGAGGAGGCTATTTGAAAGCAATTCAGACTCTATATATGGATCCAGGTGCAGCATTAAGGATAAACGGGGGTATAACTGGTCAATTTAAAATCAAGAGAGGAACTCGCCAGGGATGTCCTTTCTCTCCTTTGCTATTTGCCATCTATATGGATCCCTTAATACGGAAGATAGAATCAGCACCAGAGATCACCCCAGTCAATACAGTTCTTGGGCCATGCAAGATATTAGCCTATGCTGACGACGTTGCGGTGATAACACCTTGCCCAAGGAAGCAACTACATTTGTAGAGGCCGAGGCCTTAAGATTTGGACAAGTCTCAGGGTACTCATTGAACGCGTCTAAAACCCAGATTATTAAAAACTCTTTTACACCTTGTGAAGATAGAAGAGTAGTGCCGGCAGGGAAATACCTCGGAATTAATATTATGTCTAATTTAGATAGTTTGGTGGATAATAATATTGCCCCAGTAATCGAAAAGGCAAGAAAAGATTTGGATCGTTATGAGAACTTACATTTATCATTAGTTGGGCGAGTTAATATTATTAAAATGCTGATCTTACCCAAACTGTTGTATCTTTTTAGGGCAATCCCTCTTCTAATTGAAAATAAGTGGTTTAAAATTTGCGAAAGTATGGTAAATCGTTTTATTTGGGCTAGAGGTAAAACCCGGAGGGCATTGAGGTATATGTCCCTTCCCAGGGAGAGAGGGGGGTGGTCACTGCCGGATCTAAAGGTATATTATTGGGCTGCAGCAATACAAGGAATGGTTGGATTAATTGGAGGGGCTGAGATGGATGGATGGGATAAGACAGGCTCGCTGGCTATATATGGTTTAGCTCTGGGTACAAATGCTGAAAATATTTTTTTAAGATTTACTGATGGAAGTTACTTTAAAAGAACACGTTTCAAGATAATTATGGCGGCCTACAGCATATGGAAAGGATTTTCCAAAAAAGTTGGAATAGGGAAATATAGTGTATATACTAGATTCAAAAATAATCCCTCATTACCTAGGGCTGTGTTCTCAGGAATGGTATATGAGGAATGGGAGAGTCAAGGTATAAGAATGATTGGTGATATGTGGGATGATAATGGCATCTTACAATTTATAGATTTGAAAAACAAGTATATGTTAAACACAAATCATTTCTTTAAATACCTTCAAATAAGGAGTTGTATATTAAATAAAAAAGGGGGAGCTCTAGGCTTTGGGAGGAGTATAATGATGGATCTCATACAAAAAGGTAATGACTGTACTATAAAAAGATTTTATTTAGAAATGACAAAGTTAAAAAAGGATGATCTTGACAAATGGATAATTAAATGGTCCTCAGATTTAGATATAGCTAGAGAAAGAGATATTTTCTCTGAATCACTTGAGATGGGATGTAAATTACTATGCTCAGCGTCTCTTCAGGCCCAGCACTACAAGAGCCTGTATCACCTGTATTATACGCCATGGAAAATTGCTCAATGGGGGGCTGTGTCGGGCATCTCGTGTTTTAGATGTGGCAGTATGGAGGCCAATTTGTTACATATTTTCTCTACTTGTCCACACTTAGATAAGATAAAACAAGATATCGGGAATTTTTTCCGGAATGCCTTAGACACAACAATAGAGTTGGACTCAGCAACTATTTTGTTGGGAATATCCCCCAACGGACAAATTAATTGTAAATATTTTCTGTTTGTAGCAATGTCGATTTTTAGACTGCTTGTGGCCTCAACTTGGTTAGATCCAAATCCTCCCACGTATCATCAATGGCTAGGAAAAACTTTGTCAATACAAAAATTGGAAACAGCTATTTACTCTAGGAAAGGGAGAAAGGGTAAAAAGCTGGGTATACAAATCTGGGGTCCTTTGATTCAATGGTAGGCTGGAAATGAATAAGGTATTTTGAGGAATGTATGTATTATGGAATGTTAACATATATTATTTGTATCCGTATATATTATGATAGGATCTGTATGTAGTATGTATATTGTAATATTTCACTTTCCATTTTTCTTTTGAATATGTAGTTGAGTATGTGGCTGCCTTATGAAACTTATTGTGCCTTGTCCATGTAATGGGGGAGGGGGGGGGAAATAAAATGTGGGGAAAAAATTTATCAATAAAAATATTTAAAAAAAAAAAAAAGTTTAATTTGCTGATTTTCTATATCTCGTTTTTGCTGATTTAGCCTAACTTATTTGAATCTTTGCTTTCTCCTGTCCCTTTGTGGATACTTGTTACCCCGCAGGGTATCTTCAACGGTTAGTGTTGGCTAAACTAAGATGATTTAAATTAAGCTGCTTTTATGTATGGAGTCAGTTTCTTCAATAAAAATATTTAAAACCATAAAATACAGAAATTACTTAGACCTTGTTTTGTTTTACGAGCGTTTGACAGGACCTTTCAAGTCTGGAGGCATTTTAGTAGTGGCTTTCTAGAAGTTACAGTTAATACTGGTTTAGAACAATCACTTAGATTTGCCCATAGTTACAGGTACGGTAAGTCACTGATAGGAAACCCCAGGTATTGATACTGTAAGGGACTTTTTGGAATTTAATAACTTCGAGTATTTTGAGTGTCTAAAAATACAATAGTCCTTTGCGTAATGTATTTAAATACGTGCCGCTTCTTCTGGTAGCACTTCTCCGTCTGAACCAGGGTACAAATCATTAAGAGAAAGAGTGAGACCAAACCCCATTGCTAGGGCTGTAATCTGATTGATTCAGAGGTTCCACAGAGTTTAGGCATTATCATCATCGCTCTCAAGAGCTTGAATAAGCCGATGCACCAGTTGAGACTGGGCCAGTGTTGAGGTTTTTTTCTTCTTGAAGTCAGGAGTTTGTGTTCAAGCACTGGCACGATCATACAAGCCAGGAGTCTTCCAGAACTGTTTGCCATAGGTACACCTAATTTGTTCTGATCCTCCTCAAGGCCAATTACCACTCTGTCAGGAGGTAGAGGCCATACATGAAACCCATCACGTTAAATTTTGGAGGATTTTTTATTTGAAGGTTGGCCATGCTCCAGACATAACGTCTCATGCGTATATCACACTTCAGACATATAAAAAGAACTCCCAGGGAAAACTGGTTCTGTAATATGGTAGATATGCACTTCAAAGGGAAGCTGACAACGGACCTCAATTAGACTATGTAGTCACTGGAGACTCCCAATTCCATCGACACTGGAGTAACAACTAATTGATAATGTGGCAACTTTTAGTAAAGTGCTCAACGGAGTTTCCAGCTCAACATAGACACCACTATCCATGCAACAAAAATGGATATTCTTTTTCATATCTTGGTTCACAAGACTTGGTCAGACCCTTCTTCTTTGGTACCCAGTCTATTTGAGTGCTATATGGAGATTTTGTTCATTTACAGCTAAACAATCTAATCCATTTCAAGGAAGATCAGACAGAAAGAAAAATCGTTTTTCAAAAGAATGTATTAACGATCTGTCGCCCCCTTTAGAACTGGTAATTCTTAGACTTGCCTGGCCCTTTCTGCTAGATCACTACGGAGGTGAACTACTGCAGGACCAAACTTTTTCAGGCATCTTTTGATATGAACACAGAACAATTAAGGCCTTGTTGATCCGATTAAGGAATAAGATAGTAAAGGGCATCTAATCTTCCCTGACTTTCTTTTTTGGACTTCTGTTAGTACATGCAGTTAAGTAGCTATAAACTAGGCCATTGTGAGTGCTCAATTTATCATTTATTCCGTAGGTGCTGAACGAAAGCGTGCGTGTGTGTGTGTGTGTGTATATATATATATATATATATATATATATAATATCACCAAGGTTCTTCATGTTAAGGAAAACACCCCACTCCAACAAAATCTTTTTCAGGATTTATTCTGTGCAATTTAGTCACCACTGACCAACACGTTTCAATCTCCAATAGTTCTTGCTCACGGTATGTGAGTTCCTTATCTCTCTATTACTTTATAGTTCATCCCATGAATGACATTTAGGAGGCATTATGGGATATGTAGTCTTTTTTTTACATTTACCAGTTTCGAGGCATTTTAGTGATTTCTTTATTAGCCTTATTTCTTTACTATTAATTTTTGCTTTATTCCAAAATGGTATGCAGTGTTTTTTTTGCCACTGCAATATTATGTAGCTTTATTGGCAATCCGCAAACGCTGACATCCATCAAATTTTGGGGTGCCAGTTTTCATTGTGTTTGGTACATTATTAACCTTACTTCTCTGTGCTTAGTGTACCCTTTGTAATTTTTATTGTCAGTTTGTAATTTCTTACTTTGTTATTAGAGCGAAGTGCTCTTCATTTGATTGTCAATTCTTTATAACCATCCAGGAATATCAATTTTCTTTTTTCATGTTTTCATCTGTTCCCCTTTCTCTCGAGCTTCACAAGTGAATGTACAATTCTTAGTCTCCATTCAAACCAAATGGAATCTTAGTTCAGAACCTTATGATGATTCATGATTCCAACCTGCGCAGTTTCAAACTTCTGTTCCCTCCTCGTTCATTTTTGGGTACAGTTGTCAAGCCAATGTATTTGATGTCCTTTTTCGTTTTGTCCTCATAAGTATTCAGATGTTTCACAATTGCGTAGTTTGTCTTCATTTAGAATTGCTCACAAATGTTCCAATATTCTCTTCTTTAGGGGGCAAATAGTGCTGTCTATGTACCAAAGCCTGCAGTAGCATAACCATGACGTACACAACATACATTGATTCACAGGTGATTCTCTCAGTGATTTTCAAAGTTCTTCCCATGAAATCCTTCACCTCTTTCATATGTATTCCATGTTTTCAAGCTTTGCATTTATTGCAATATACAAATCCAGTTTGTTGGTTCCGCAGCCAGTTTGTTTTCTCTGTCTTCGTTGATGTCATATGACTATTCACCAATGTGTCCCTTAACCCCTTCGATGCTTGTGACAAGGTCAACTCGTCATGGGTGTTACCTGCGCTGTGCGTTTGACGAGTTGACCTTGTCACATAACAAGGGATTTTGAAAATTGCAGCACGGGAATATACAGCAGCAATGATGCGGTTAAGGAGGGTGCTTTTCGGTATGAGATGCTCGGTTTCTCACCAATCCTGTGTCCAATATCTGGATCTTTCTTCAAGATGTTCCAATGTTTCCTTAAGATGTTTATTATTTCATAGTTTTCTTTACTGTTGGTGAGTACTACCCGGATTGTAGCATCTTCCACTTTTTTCTCCCTTCTTTCCAAGGTTTTGGCCCTTTGGGTGGATCTTGCTCGCTCCTGTCCCATTTTGATATCTTTCCTTGGATAACCTCTTTCCAGGAATCGGTTCTCTGTTTCCTGAAAGGTTTTCTCCATCTGATCATCATCTGCGCAATTACCTCTCATATGCAAAAATTCCGGTTGCAGGATGAAACGCGTTGGTGGTGGTCAGTGGTGACTAAATTGCACAGAATAAATCCTGAAACCCGATTTTGTTGGAGTGCAGTGTTTTCCTTAATGTGAGGAACCTTGGTGAAATAACTGATTTACGAGGGCAAGCCAGTCCTCGACACCGGCACCTGCTATGCGTAGTGCACTCTCCTTGAGGCTGTTTGTTGAAGGATATATATATATATACAGCACTCCTGACCACTTGCGAAGCGGCAATACAGCAGGCGCAGACCTCTTCTCTGTTAGATCAATTGGCTCGAAACTAAAACGCCATCACACCATCATTTCAAAGCAGTGGAAAATGTAATTGCAAAAGTGCAGAGCAAATGCTCTCCTCGACGCGCTTCGCTCCGCGGGAGGAGCTTGGTCACATGACGCGCCCAAAGTAGGTGTACCAATAAATAGTGTGCAAAAAGCTCTATCTATATATCTATATATCTATATATCTATATATATCTATATATATCTATATATATCTATATATATCTATATATATATATATATATCTATATATATCTATATATATATATATATATTCTCGTTGTAAATGCATGAATGGTAAAAGCATGTTTTTTTTAGTGTTTGGATAAGGTAAGTATGGGTATAGGGGTATATGTTTTGGGGTACTGAGCTATATGTTTTGGGGTGTTTGGGTATTTTAAGGGTTCAGATATAGTTTGGGGTTATGGGGTACAGGGGTAGTTTTAGGGTTTAGGGATAGGTATGGGTTTTGGGGTACAGGGGATTTTTTTAGGGTTCAGGGCTAGGTTTGGGGGTATATTTAGGGTTATTTTTAGGGTTCAGGGCTAGGTTTGGGGTACAGGGGTATTTTTAGGATTCAGGGCTCGGTTTGGGGGTACGGGGGTATTACGGTTCAGGGGTAGGTTTGGGGTTTGGGTTTTGGGGGTACAGGGTTATTTTTAGGGTTCAGGGCTAGGTTTGGGGGTACAGGGGTATTTTAGGGATCAGGGCTAGGTTTGGGGGTACAGGGGTATTTTAGGGATCAGCGGTAGGTTTGGGTTTTGGGGTACAGTGGTATTTTTAGGGTTCAAGGCTAGGTTTGGGGGTACAGGGGTATTTTTAGGGTTCAGGGCTAGGTTTGGGTTTTGGGGTACAGGGGTATTTTTAGGGTTTAGGTATAGGTTTGGGTTTTGGGGTACAGGGTATATTTATAGGGTTAAGATGGGTTAGTGTTTAAGGGTGTTGGGGTATTTTAAGGAGTAAGGGTGGGTTGTGATTATGGGGTGCAGGGGTATTTAAAGGGAGCAGGGTGGGATTAGCACACGATATGAGACATGGCATGAAGGGCGGAACGTACCACATGACCCCAACGTTTGTCACGCCCCCAGCACACGCCCCCAGCACAACGCAGACACGCCCACAAGGGACTACTTTTCTGGTACGGTTCTTTTACCTTTTAAATGTATATGGGGTGCGTCTGCATAGCCTATGTCCTTCTGCTGCAACTGCCCTTTCCAACGCTGTATTTGGTGTTGTGATTGGTGCTGTGGTTCCTGAGATTACCCGTCTCAAAGGTTTGGGCTCTCTCTTTATTATATTAGTATGGATATCTCCATCCATGAAAGACTCATGCCTAATCATCTGACCACTTCAGACATTGCTCCGCCCATCACACTGCCTACCCCCCATCAGAGGGAACATCCTTGACATCATCTGCACCACTCCGCCAAATTTCATGTTCCACCTACCACAAGATGTGGACTAGAATGAGCATACCACAGTCAATATGATTTGACTTAAAATAAACTTGTTCCACACTGCTCCCATCACAGAGGTCAAATGATGCCAGTGAAGCAGATCTTTTGGAAGCTTAGTAGTGAGTAGTCTGCATATCATCTTGATATTGGTAGACACACATTCATCCTATATCTCAACACTTTGCAAAATGACTTGTACTCCAAATACTTGCTGATTTTCATGCACCAATCGAACTTCAGTCTTTGAAAGCCAATCCTGCAGCATCTAGGTGCAACCATGTTCAACACCTGATCCCCCAAATTTTGCACTTCGAAGAGAAGTGTGCAGCAATCAGTGACTCCCAAAAAAAGATCTCTAAAATCCAATAACTCATTAATAGTGCATGTGCAGTGGTCATTATCAAGTCAGTCCCCAAATTGGACTTTCTTCACCATCTTTCTTTAATGACTTGGCCATTTTCCTCCAGTGCCTGAAAGCCGCACCAATTGCATCCTATCATACTTTGAGAGAGAGTTCCCTGATGAAGCCCTGTCTGCTCTACTGAAAATTGCCAATTTATTATTAGCCCAGGGCATCTTCCCGTACACCCCCAAGACTGGTCAAGTCATGCTTTTTCTAAAGAAGCTCAACCACCACCATGTGGGCTTGCTAACTACTGATCACTAATCTACCATTCACTGGTAAGGCCCTTGTCAACCATCTTCACGAGTGATGGATGATGCTCTTTTGATTTGTAGTTGCACCAATGGTTTCAAACAAATTGAGGTGCTGAACAGGCTTTTAAAGGGAAGTCTGTATTGTTTCACTTCATGACTCGCCAACAGTGAAGGTCTTCGCTGAAGCTTCCCAGTGGTACTTTCAAAACGTAAAAGTAACTTTTCCTTTATTCTACTCCTTGTTAGAAAAACATTTGCATCTTCCTGATTATATTTAGCTCTTGTGCAGCAGTGTGTCGCAGACAATGGGAGGGAAAGGTCACAGTCTTGTATCACAGCTTGGTGGGGTCTGTGACCGAACTACCCCAGTATTTACCTGAGCACTTGCCAGAGGTAAACCAGTTTTGTTGAAAGTAATTTCTCCTCATTCTTGATAGATTTCCTAGAACAAAATGTACTCCTCATAGAAATATTTATACGTGGTGGTTCTAACAAGAACCAAACAATAATGCAGCAGGAAATAAATTAAAATGTGTATGTTAAGCTTAGATAAAAGGGAAACCATTTCTACAAAAATAAAACTTAAATTGAAAAAATTCGTGATGAGAGGTTTTAATGGAAAATCGAAAACCCCTTTGCAGAGACTGGCAAATCATCAGAATGGCACCAAACCCATAGGTTCTCTAGTCAATAAGTGGAAGTAAAACCTGTATTTTGGGTAGATGTATTCAATTGATCTGATGTATTAATTATTCCATTATTTGTCTTCATTTTGTAATATCCTAGTGCTGGAGCGGAGTGTTATGTACAAGGGTGATTGGGCAGTGATAGCCGTCGCCCCTCTTCTGTTGCCCTTTCAACTGCAACACTCACATGTGACAGATTCTGACCAATTGCTTGTGACTGGCTCCCGAGTACTGCTAACCTTTCGGATGATGGTCTAACATGGTAAAGGATCTGAAGCTGACCTTCCAGCCACAAGTCTGTGTGTCACTTCCCCACCATCCAACCCTTAATCCCCTTTACCGGGTGATACTGCCTCAGTCTTGCCAGCATTTCCATGATTATGGTGACGCTTTATTGACTATGCCCCGAGTTTGCTCCTTTTTCATATTAACTCACCAGGGAGTTGCAGTGCTGCCAAACTTCCCAGTGCCACGTATGATAACTTCAGACAGTCCCGGCTTTAAGGACAGGACACTCTGCCTTCTAAGACTTGTAATTGTAACTTTTGTCGCTCTAAAATGTCAGAACCTGAAGGCTAATAAGCTGGGACTGGTTCCGAGTGTTGCACTTGACAAGACTCTGTTTAGCAGATAAGTAACTGGCCGCGCACCAGCCCTCAACAGCCTTTGAGAGGTAGTTGTGCATGGAGTAGAATACACATTGTTTATTGGCTGACGTGAGACAATTATCACTTGAGCAAATGACCAGATTACAAAAATCATACAAAATTACAACTTTGAATGTTCCATTTCAATGCTTTTTCCATGGAGTGAAGTTTTTTTGAGCACTTGGAAAACAGACCTATATAAGAGGTCAGAACCAGTTCGCACACAGCTGACTGCCAGTCTCCAGCTGTACACAATTTAAAGGGACACTCACAGGCAAAGTAATTTATTTTTGAGTTAAATGGTCAAACAACGCAACTCTCAGTAAATAATGTCATTACTGTGATTGGGCAGGAACTGTTTCAAGACCTGCCATAGGGAATCACGAGCCAAAAATAGTTTCCAACACGGGGCAACCACCCAAAATAAAGCTCTCGCAAGTACCCACTGGAGGGAGCAAAGCAACCAAAAATGTCTAATAAGAAATCTCAGCCCTAGTGTACTGGGAGGCTGGATAAGCTGGTCAAATTTCAGTTATCTGTGTGCAGCTGCTGACTGTCCATGAGCAAAAAGAACAGATGATGGACTGAACAAAGCAAACATTTAACCCCAGTCAACAGATCTGGGTTTAATCCATCGTTTTTGTACCCACTATGCCAATCAGTCTTGACCCTTCTCCTAATGGGAATAGTCCAGCCTGAGCAGCCAAGCCCTCCCTGGACTTTAAATCAAGCATCCTAGGACCTTTTTCGGGGGATCGACCCTCCTCAGCCAGGCTATCTTGAATCCAGTGGTGCAGTGAGCACGGGACCCACGTCTGGGTCTACCCTTCCCACTTAGGGTGACAAAAGCTAAAATAGCAGATGAAGGATGGAATGCTTTCCATGGGCCTTTTCACAGGAATTATAGGATGGCACGCCACCAGTTTCTCTGTTTCGTAAGCAGTTGTGTTCATTGCTTGCTTGCAGACTGATATCAGGGACTTCGGTTCCTATTAAACGTGTTGTTGCAACTGCAGCAAAGTTTTCCACATTTCTGTAAGAAGCACAACAGTAGTCAGTAGTTATGTAGACTAGGGTCAGCAGGTCCCTCTGGATTCTTGTCTTGGTTCTAGTGTCTGGTTTTCTCCAGTGCCTTGTATTCCTCCAGTGTTGTAGTCCGTTTCAAGCAGTTTTGGTTATTAGCATTCAGAACTCATTGTGTAGAGCCTAACTGTTTCTGCAGGCCAAATTAAACAAGCATTTGCAATGCTATAGGTCTCGCATTTGCGAGATTTTGAGCAATTGGCATTGTAAATGACAATGCCTTCGATTTATGTGTCGGTTTTCAAAGCAGATAAATAAAAGGCATTGTCATTTAAAATGCCAATAGCTCAAACTCTCGTAAATGTGAGATCTACTGCATTGCAAATGCTTGTTTGAGGTGTGTAATAAGAGCCAAGTCTAGAATTTGCCAGTAATCCCCTTCGGCGGGAACTGACCAGCACCTGAAGTTGCAGAATTTCCTTTACTTGTTATGGTGGCAAAAGTGAAAGAGGCAGAAGTGAAAGGCAGGATGGAACAATGGAAGAAAGAGTGCATGGAAGGGTGAAAGGGAGAATAGATGGAAGGGTGAAAGGATGAATGAGTGAAAGGATGTATGGATAGATAAATGGATGGATGGATGAAAAAGTGAAGGTCTGGAGTGATAGAGCGTATGAATAGACGAAGGGTTAAAGAATGGAATGGGTGAAAAGAGGCATAGATGGAAGTGTGCAAGAAAGAATGGAAGAGTGAAAGGATCAATAAGTGAAAGGGTTAATAGATGAAGTATTAGAAGTATTGAAGTGCAAGAAAGAATGGAAGAGTGAAAGGATCAATAAGTGAAAGGGTTAATAGATGAAGTATTGACAGATGGGTGACAGGAATGAGGAAGAAAGAGAGAAAGGATAGACGGGTGAATGGTGAATGAATAGGTACATGGATGGATGAATGAGAATGTGCAGGCTTAGGGAAATGGGTTCATGACTAGATGGAAGTGTGAAAGGATGGATGCATGGATAAATGGAAGGATGGAAGTTGAGCGGTACTATTAGCTTTACTGGCTTCACATGTGCGAGTGATTAGAGGCAAGGTTCAAGTGGGGGTATTTTCATTAGTTACATTTTCTGGCTACTTCTTTGGAAGGGAAACACTGTCCACCTCAAGCTTGTGCCACAGCAACGACGAGGCCCAGGTGGGAGAGCTGTGATTGATCCCATCGACAACTCCACTCAATCAATTCTGGGAATCCAACGAGGAGGACATGGATCTAGTCGAGTGTCCATCCACAATTTACTACAGCAAAGTTACTCAAGGGGCTGAAGTAAAGGAAAGCCAGGTATACCACAAGTTATCCCATAAAGGCAGTGGACCACTGGATATACGGTGCAGATTGCGTTAACAAATAAACAGAACCATAAGAAATAAAAAATCAAATAGGTCACTTTACAAAGTTTACCGTTAAGGCTTTTTCTTTTTTTACTCAAAGCAAGTTGTCTTTATAGTCATCAAAAGGCTGAGTGGCCCCATGAGAACTGGTAACTATAAGCAATCTGGGGACAGCCACATCTTTATCGTGGATCGACCCACTGAACTAACTTGTCTTGATTGACATCTATGTGGGAGGGAAACTCTGGTCGAGCCATTGAGTTACACTGAACTGAAATGAGGATCTGTAAAACAGGAAGTGTTGCACCCATTTTAAGCCATGCCGGGTGCTGGCTAAACAAGTGTTTCTGCAGCTTTCCAATGACTCCCCACGGCTGTTTTACCTGCTCTTCTACATGTAAACAACAATTCCGTAATATGGATGTTTTTGTATCGTGTTAACTTCCTCACGTAGTGTTCTCAGGTGTTTGCTGTATGGTGTTAAGAATCCTGGACCCGAAATATACACGATTGGTTAGGTCTGAATACGTAGACAGTTTAGGGAACACCAGGAGACCACTTACCTGAGCGAAACGCCATCGGGCGAGCCGTGAGGGAAACGGCAGCAGCGCTCCTCAGCAACAGACGCCGGGAGGCACGAGGGGACTCTGAACTACACTCCCCTGCAGCCTCTGGGGCGGCAGCGCGCCCGTGACGCGCTAGGAGCGCCCGGAGGCGCTAGAAAAAGCCGGACCCCCGGGAGCCAAAGGGGAACACCAGGAGACCACTTACCTGAGCGAAACGCCATCGGGCGAGCCGTGAGGGAAACGGCAGCAGCGCTCCTCAGCAACAGACGCCGGGAGGCACGAGGGGACTCTGAACTACACTCCCCAGCAGCCTCTGGGGCGGCAGCGCGCCCGTGACGTGCTAGGAGCGCCCGGGGGCACTAGAAAAAGCCTGACACCCCTCTCGCCCCGCGAGACGCGCGCGGGAGCGACCTGGAGAAGCCCGGGACAAGGGCAGGCCCTCTGTGGCCCTCAGAGGTCATCAGTGGTCGGGCGGGCCACCCCTCTAACATTTCCCCTCAAAGGTGAGCACTCTATCAGGATAACAAAATGGGCGATTGTAATGTTATCAGCAATAATACTGATGTATTAACCCAGGGTGTCGATACCTCCGTCTCCCTCATTACATCTTTTGAGACATTGATAGAAACTGCATTTAACGAGATTGTGGAGACTGGGAGGAGGTTTTCCATGGGTTCACTTACCATCAACCAATCGAGTGCAACAAGTAGTACAAGTTGCACAAATGGAAACACACACATAACCCCTGAAGTCATCGTGGTTAAGCCATCACATCCTCCTGTTAATGTGCCCATTGTTCTGGATGACGAAAATACCGTCAATTATATAGCACCAGACCCCGCCTCCTCAATACCAACTACTGAAGTAATTATTGAGGTCACAGAGAATACAGGAGCTAAACGAAAAAGGGGCCCAGTAAAACTAACCTGCAGCAAAAGGAGGCAGCCCCTTAGAAGTGCTAACCAACCAACACCACAAAGTATGTGGAGTAGGGGAAAGAAACAGAAACTATCTCAACAGACAGTATCCGTACAGGATCAATCCCATCCTGGTGATGTTGTAGTAATAAATAATGGCTCTTTAATCTCATTGTCTACTTCCACTCAGACTGAGCTCCAAAACAACATAAATAGTAACTACTCCAAATCAGAAGGGAATCTCATTGAGACCATTACGGATACAATTTGTAAGCAACTTGAAGGTCAAATGATCAAACAATTTAATAACATTTTTAAAAGACTGGACAGGCTGGAAAACTTAATTAAAAATGATGATGCCAAGAGAAAAGGTACAGCGTGTTTGGATAAATTAAGAGTTGAACGTCTATTAAAAGACTTGGAATCCACCACCCGCGTGCTTACCTGCAGTGACCAAACTACCAATAAGGTTAAGGAATCACAGGTCGTCACCAATACACCAACTAATATATCTGTAGAGACTAAAGGCGTAAGAGGAAGAAATTCGACAAACTCTTTGTCCAAATCCTCCCCGCAGTCTAATGCAGTTATCAGTGCCCCTGATTCCCCGGCTAAATCTTCCTCCCCTCCCAATGTTGTTGTTACTAATGCACCAACGAAAAATCCTAAAAGTAATCCAGTAACAGGCACTACAACACAGAAGGCCTCTACGAATTCCATCCAGCGTCATAACAAGACCTCACATGAAGACACCAGGCCTATCAAACATCAAGGCCCCGCCTTACATCTTCCACCTGAGGCGTGTCCTTATGTCTTGGTTCTGGCTGGCATTCCACCTCTCAGGGAAGGGCAAGGAGAATCGTGGGTTCAATTGCACAACAAGTGTATCGACTGGCTGACGAAGCATAAGGGGGTGGGTTATGATATTTCCAAAGAGATCATATCCACAAGACGAGTAACTTGGGTAGGACCTCTTTTTAAAAACATTAATGGGGATTGTATCGTAATTAACTTCAGGAACCCGGGTACTGCAAAATTTCTGTTGAACAAAAGTTTCGTTCAACATGGCCCATCTACTGTGGTGACCCCTTTACCGTTAAACTATTTTTACCGGCCGCCACACAAAATGATGCAGCCCCCACCTGTATTCCCATTGCACAACAGGTTCTCAATATTCCAAGATTTGGGAACATTGGATTGACTGTTTCCCATCACCGAAGAACCTGTTTCTGTGCGCTCTGTCCTAGACCAGACAGTGGAAACATCACCAAAGACTTCTGCACCAAAAATATCATGTGAACAAGAGGGGCAAACTACAGTAACATCCTCCCCCTGAAATTGACCAGGGCTCTTGTAAGAAGCCAGATAAGAATCTGTCAATCCTTAGTTGGAATATCGCTGGCCTGAAGGCCAAGTTGGAAATTAATTCCTGGAAGGACTGGGTCAATTGCCATGATATATTAATGTTTCAAGAAACGTGGTGTATTGATGAGTTGCTGTTTGAGGGGTACAGTTGCTATAATAGGATTGTCCCTGCCCCCCCCTTTGGTCGACCTAGTGGGGGACTATCTATCTGGGTCAAAATATCTGCTGATGTTAAAACTGATATACTCCAAACCGATTGCCCTAGCTTTATGGCACTGTCATACACCCAAAGGATAAGGCTATGCTTGATCAATTTCTATAACAATGATTTTTTGTCCCAACCAAATCGTAATTTTATTCTTTTATTTAATTTTATTGACGGGATCATAGAGGGACAGAAGTATGGGAAATTTGACGGTATCTGTTTAGGAGGGGACTTTAATGCCCATATATACCCGAGACATCCCCCTTGTAGAAGGGGCACAGAACTGTCAAATCTCCTTGCAACTAGAGACCTTGTAAACTGTATGGAATTTGCTGGTATAGGATCTAGTGCCGCACCATTACCAACCTTTATTGGCCATGGGAGCGGAACTACAATTGATTATGTCTTTGCTTAACCCCCTGTCGCAAATGCCCTAATAAAGGCAGAAGTTGTATGTAAAATTTATAGCGACCACTACCCGATTGTTATTCACCTATTGCTCCCGAGGGGTAAGCGCCCACGAAATGAAATAGGTGCAAGAAACCTTGAAGCCTCAACTGACAAACTGAGGGTAATTTGGAGGGGCGTAGATAATAGGGGAACACTGGCAAAAATTATCAAAAAACACCCCGTTCTCATTGAAAATTGTCTTACCAGCACTGGTCAAGGGGTTAATATCATTACATCATTTACTGAACTCTGCTCTGTAATAAAAGGTGAGATTTCCAGACCTGCTTCGAGTAAAGCTGAGGAAACACCTAGATGGTTTGATGCCTCCTGTTCAAAGGCAAATAGGAAGTTGAGAGCTGCCCTAAAAGCCGAACCCAGGGACATCTCCCAAATAAGGCTACTCAGAGCAGAGTATAAATCTACCTTGCGAACCAGATCAAATGAATTGCTTAAAACACACTGGGGTTCCCTGGCACGCTCGGCCGAATTGAAAGACACTACTGGGTTTTGGAGGGAGGTAAAGAAGATAAGATCTATAGGTTCAAATTTAACGGCAATTAATTGTAACATCACTGGACCTATTTGGGTTGAACATTTTGCTAAAATTTATGCCACACCTAGCAACCCTGCTCCGACCCTCCCCCCTTTAAGCCCTCTTAATATTTCTGTGTCTGAGGTTGAGGATGCCATATCCGAAAGCGCTGGAAACAAGGCACCCGGCCCTGATGGGCTCTCAATTGACCAACTAAAGTGTGAGCCGGATTTTTGGGCTCCATTATTATGTAATGTCTTTAACAATTTAACAAACGAACACATACCAGAAACATGGTCCTGCAGCACAATCGTCCCCATTTTCAAGAAGGGCGATAGGCTAGACCCCGGGTGCTACCGCCCCATTTCGTTAATCGACAACACCTTGAAAGTTTTGGGGCGGGTTATCTTTAAAAGAATTAGAACGTGGGCTGAAGAGAGTAAGATCCTACACCCAAGTCAACTCGGTTTTCGTAGCAATGTCGGTACGGTAGAACAATGTCTGAACTTGAGTCTAATTATGGCAAAATACAATACTGCTAAGAAATCCCCTCTATATTTTGGTTTTATGGACTTAAGTTCTGCGTTTGATTTTGTTAACCGTTCTCGTCTATGGTCCACCCTTCTCGATTATGGTTTGGATGATTATCTGGTCCACTTTTTAGCTTTTTTACATAGCGATTTAAGAGCACATGTGCGTATAAACCAATCTGGCGAAGTTTCTGATGATATTAGAATAGGGCGGGGGGTCAGACAGGGGTGTGTGCTGGCCCCCCTCCTTTTTATTTTATATATCAATAATCTGAGCAGCTCACTGAACACCCTTACAAAAGATGTACCACATGTAAACGGAGTCCCCATACCTACCCTTCTTTATGCCGATGATGCGGTCCTAATGGGCCGCACTCCAAAGGCACTCCGCACTCTAATTTCAGGATTTGTTCTCTTTATGGCTGATTTAGGCCTGACCACTAATTTTAAAAAATCCTTAATTATGAGTTGTGGTCCTAAAAACTATAAAATTGCAGAGATCAAATCAGGGTCAAACGTTTTGAAAAGCACTTGCACTTTCCCCTATCTGGGGCTGCTATTTTCAAATACCGGTTCGTGGCATGCACATGTATCTTATGCCAGGAACAAGTTGGGTAAGGCAATAAATAGCGTTACTTCCCTGAAACAACCCAACTATGCAGATGTAATAACTCCACTAGTTAAGATCTACCAAACCCAATGTATTCCAACTGGCACTTATGGTGCCGAGGTTTGGGGTTACGCAAATTGCATCGGTCTCCAAACAGAAGAAAATAGGTTCTGTCGAAAGGTGCTGGGTGGGGTGATTTGTTCCCCCCACTATGTATGTCATAATGAACTAAATATTTCATATATAGAAGATTTTGTAAGATCAAGACCAGCACTCTTCTGGCTAAAGATATGGATTAATCCGGCTGCCACTCTGACCCGCGATATAATTTTAGATTGTTTAAAGTGCGATAGGGCACATCTTATACCGTGGCTAAAAGCGGTAAAAGATTGCCTCGATAGTGTAGGACATGGTTTATTGTTTACTTCACCCAGTCAAATAAATTGTTCTCATAAGACCATTATTCTCAGGGCATTATATCTTTTGTATAGAGAAGAGCGAGAAAGGAAGAATCTGTCCAAATGCACTGTTATTAAATACATGGGCTACTCGGAACCTCACGTTAAACACCCAGGCCCTCCATACAGGTATTTATGCTTGCATCTTGGCAGATGGAATAGGAGCTTATTGTTTCGTTTTCGAGATGGGAGTATAGTAAACTTACTAAACTTCCCCCTGGGCTACAACAGACACCTTGAAACTTTGAATTGTCCATGTAACCCTAAGATGAAACAGAGCCTTATGCACTTTTTGTTCTTCTGTGGCTTTTACAAAAAACTTTCCGCTCATTACTTGATGCCCTACTGTAGAAAAGAGAAATTGACTAGTTTTAGAATAGCCTTGAGGTCTTTTTTGTTATTGAGAACGGATGAAGTAATATTTAGGGTGAGCTGTTTTCTCAAAGCTGCCGTTAGATCACGAGCCACTTTACATACTGATGTTTAAGATTTGCACATTTGCACTTTTTATGCACTTTAAAATTTTCTAATTTGCACATCACCATTGCTGCTTTTTGCACATTATGAATACGGACTTATTGATGATGCCGTTCTATCTTACCATTCACTTTCTTTTAAACTGTGTCTTATAACCTTTTTAATTGTATATAATGTTTTTAACAAGAAGGGACAATCTGTATGTAAATGTGAAAATGAAATTGACATTGATTTATTAGTCTTAAAAAATGTTTGCTTCCAGCTGTCATAACATTGTATTGCACTGTTATTGTTTAAAAATGTATTTTGCTTGTACTTTTATGGATGTTTTTAATTCCGAATAAAGATCTTTTGACTTGACTTGACTAGACAGTTTAGCGCACCATTGGGAGTGTTCCAACCAACAGCGATGCAAAACTGAGGGACAATATAATGACCTAAGGCCTATTGAAATAATAACCACAGGAAATCTCCAGTCCCCCACACTCTACGTGCCTCGCTTTTGATCGTCCTTATGGGGTCTCTGTAACGGGCAGGAGAGGCTCGAGCCTGAGATGCAACAAAGAAGTCTGAAAGCATTTACCTTAATTTGTCACGGACGCCTCTTAGCCTCGTCCCGCCAGCGCCCGATGCCTCGCTTAGCGAGCACAGCTCTGTGTCCCCTGAAGATGAATGTGACACGACTCTGGCAGCAGTCAGGTTTAATTTACTAATGCTGATATCCCAATAATAACTGGTGCTCCTCGGGCCCGCATCTCACGCCACCAAGGGATCGGCATTCCCAGTAAACCCCAAAGACACCAAATAATTTTTTGATACATGTTCGCAGTACTGGTACTGATTTACCTTGGTAGGAAACGTGCACTGTGAGTAAAGTTTTGTTGTACTTTTTCAGTAAGTTTCAGCCTGAGACCTGTAGCACAGGAAGGTTCATGACGCATATATGGGCATACTGCTCACGTTAGGGTTGTTCCATGAGTAGGCTACGAAATGATGGATGAAAGGACTGAATTTGTTTTACTCACGGTTAATTACTCTGGGCCCAAATTTTAGTCAGTGTTTTTATTCACTGGTCCTCTGCAAACAAAGAACCACCAGATGCAAATAAGTCACACTAAGAAGAGACAGTGCAATTTGAAATGCTACGGCTCGACCCATCTGTATTGGAAATAATCAGTGACTAACACTTTTTGGTGGTGTTGGGGCTCTCTAGCGAGGTGACGCTTGAGTGCTATGGCAAAGCAGTCCCACTTAAGGTTATTTACTAAAAAGAGCAAAATTGATGTGTGTGTGTGTGTTTTGGATGGAGGGAGGGAGGAATGTGGTCCACCCTATAATTAATGACGTAGACAACCTTTTCCTTAAAAAAAAATAAATTGTTTCTTGGCATTGTGGGAGAAATGAGTAATTGCAGCAAGAAGGCGAAATAAACTCTTCGCAGGCATTGCAAGAGCGACTCCTGGGGCAGGGCGCACGTCGCAATGTGTGGGAAGCACGGGGGTGGCGAGCGTAAAAGGAGGCTTGGTTAGCTGAGTAATGAAGGCGGAAGGCCGGAACCCATGACCTAAACCACATAGTTCCTACGAAAATAGAAACTTCCAAAGCCTACTAACAACACCTCCTCTATCCGAGACTTCTAAGCTTTTTGCGGCCCGTTCTGTGGCCGCTCAGACGATTATTCCTGCCCTGCATACCATAGGTTTGTGAACCTGCGCAGAACAATGGCAATTATCCAACACTGAGGGCACCACTCAAAGGGGTTTCAGTGGGGCGCACAGCCGGAAGTCCATGTATGGCGGTTTTACCTCGCGGGAGCCAGCGCAATAAATACTAACAGATGGTGCCACTGCTGGCTCCCGCGAGGTAAACGCCATACATGCACTAGTACTAATAGGAAACAGTGCAAAACATGCACGAGTTTCAACTAAAGCCTGGAGCGATTCTAAGAAGTCCCTTCTAGCAGTGCTTGGGCACTGCCTAGGCGAGACCTAAAAACGGAATTCTATGTCAGGACCGGAGGCGAGGATTATGCTGTACTTTCTTTTATTCCTACAGCCAGCAGTTTAACATAAACATCTTTCTCTTATTTTTTTTTTTTTACAAAGAAAAAACTAGCCTCCCAAAATGCCTTACAGTCCACAGAATCCGACAATCAGCACCCTCCATTAGTCCCGAAGGCGTGTGATTCCTGTGTTAACCACGTCTTTCTTTCCTGCTGCCAGCGAGTTAAGTAGCTTTTTCTGGTCTCTCACGTTATGTTGATATATGCTATTTCGGCCGAGTGTTATATTGACATGCTTATTGCTATTGTTGTTCCTTTAATGTCACTCTGCCATTGCGCTAGTGTTCTTGCTGCCGTGTGCTGTTAGGCGGTGTTACTGTCTTATTGCTGCGGTCGCGGCTCGTGTCACTTTCCGGTCTGAGGTGCGGCGTCGCCGCCGAGATCGGGTTTTTCTTTCGCGGCTTGTCTGTTGCTTTACGGGGCAGCGGGAGCAAGTCGGAAGCTCCGCTCGCGGCCCCAGGTCCTGGTGCAGTGCGCGTCGGCTCGCGTGATGGCGCATTACAGACTCGATGACCCGAGCTGCTCCTGAGGCGGGGATCATTGAGTTCTGATCGCGCGCGAGTCGCTTGTGTTTTTCCGCGTGTCTGCACCGGGAGCGGTCTGGGAACCCTGACACCTGCTCGCAGGTTGACAATTTCTGTGCCCACAGCGTGACACCCTGTTTGGGTCAACTAGATTGTGGTGAGGCGGTTCAGCAAGCATTTACTACACTGCATTGCTTGCTTGCCGTGGTGGGGGCGGGCCCAGACCTTTGTTGGACACCCATTGAGTTGCGGGTGATTCGCCCCCTTTTTTACTGACCACCGCTGGGCGGACCTAAAGTTAGCGCTTGGCGCTGTTGCGATTGTCACTCGCGGTCTTACGTCTGTGTGCTTTTCTACCTGTGGTGGCCCGCTCCGGGTTGAACGCTCATACACTCCAATGGAGCCTGAATATCATGAGGAGGAAACCCTCCAGGTCATCCCCCTGGATGACGACTTCTGTGACGCAGTGGATAACTCTATTCACCCTGCAGTCGAGGCAGCGATGGGCCCTTTCGAGAAACGCATAATGAAGTATGCCTACACCATTTAGAACGACAGGCCGAGAAGACCCAACACGCGTCAGGCGCAAGTCAACCACGGTACCTGCGCCTGACGCGCTTGAAATCCGCGTTTTTGGCGAAATCTCGGCGCTTAGAGCAGGACGGAGTGTCTGAGGCTCTGGAGGAACTGCAGCTCACCCCTGAGGAGGATGAAGATGAATCGGCAGGGGATTCTCCGGACGAGGCGGGTCCGTCTACTCCCTGGTGCCCTCCTGCTCCCCCCATCGGAGCTCGCTTCTCAGCCAGAGGTGCCTTCTGATATGCTGGTCCCGGAGGATTTGCTGCACCCTAGGTCCTCGGCCTGGACCCCCCTCTCCAAAGGTGTCGGCTTTTGTGGCTAGTAGGTTGCGTAAGCCTCTCGAGAAGGAAGTCAGGGCTTGCCTGCGGGCGGAGTGCCCTAGACCGGCCCTTCCGGGCAAGGTGGCCTCGACACCGGAGGTCGATTCTAAGATGGTGACCTTTTTGCAAAAGTACGTCGGAGATCCCAAAAAAGCCATCGATCGCTCATGGAAGAATTGCCAAGATAAGCTCTTGGACGCGATCGGACCGCTAAGATCTTGGAGCTGGCGGAGGAGGCCAAGTTGTCCAGTTCATCCTTGTCCCCGGAGCGGATCTCTAATTGGGCCAAGCGGGCTATAGTTTTTTTGGGCAATGCAAATTGCGCTCTCTCTACGGAGAGGCGCTGTTCCTTCATGCTGAAAATCGATCCCAAGCTCGGGGATTTGGCCTCTTGGGAGGCTGGCTCGATGGACAACGGCCGTTTGTTTGGGGATCCTTTTATAAAGGAGTTGACTAAGTTATTCTCCACATTCACCTCTCTCGACAAGGCGCAGTCCTCTATCAAGAAGGTTTTCAACCAGCGTGTTTTTGTCGCTGCCGGTCGTGGCAGAGGGCGCTCGGCCAGCAAGTTCTTCACGCAAGGCCCTCCGAGGTGGTAAGAAGTCCACGGACTCAGGACGCCAGGAGTTCTTCCAGTCCCGTCCCGTCGTGGAGGCAGAGGTCATGGTAGCAGAGGTCGGGCCAGCAGATAGCCTTGGCAGGTGAGTGTCTCCCCTTCTCGTTTATCCAGGGTGGGGGGCAGGCTGTCACTTTTCGAAGACAATTGGAGAACTGTTACCTCAGATGCCTGGGTGTTGCAGCCCGTTCGAGGTTTTCAGATCGAATTTTATGGGACTCCCTCCCAACCAGTTCGGCCCCGCCCGCTGGTTTTCGCACGGGACACGGCCGTTCTCATAGACAAGGAGATGGCAGTTCTCCTGCGGAAAGGAGCGGTGGTTCCCTCCTCTCTCCACCCCAGGGGTTTTCTCAGCAATATTTTCGTGGTGGACAAAGCGGACGGCGGACAACGCCCTGTCATAAATTTAAGAGACTTCAACCAATGTCTGGTTTACCGCAATTTCAAGATGGAGGGTATCCATCTTCTCCACGATCTGTTGCAACCCGGTGACTGGATGGTGCGTTTGGACCTGAATGACGCGTACCTGACGGTGCCGGTTTACCCCCACACAGATGCTTTCTGCAGTTTCTTTGGAAGGGGCAGGTGTACAAGTTCGCAACTTTGCCGTTCGGACTCTCGTCGGCCCATTGGTGCTTCACAAAGGTTCTCAAGCCAGTTGTGGAGACACTTCGGGAAAAGGGCCTTCAGCTCATAGTCTACCTAGATGATATTCTGATTCTGGAGCAGTGTCCCTTTCTGGTTAGCGGACCGTCTTAAGGAAGCGTCCGACTTGCTGCAACATCTGGGGTTTGTCATCGACGACAAAAAAATCTCTCCTGGTTCCTTCCCGCCAGGTCACCTTTCGGGGTTCACCATCGATTCGGTGGCCCATACCTTGAGCCTTCCTCCCAGGAAAATTTTCAACATTCGCAGGGAGCTCCGGCGCACTCTGGCTGGTTCATCCACCTCGCTTCGGCAGATAGCGGGAGTAGTGGGCCTTTTGTCTTCGTCGATATAGGCCATATTTCCGGGACCCCTCCATTACAGGGCACTGCAGCGCCTCAAGGCTGCCCATCTCCGCAGAGGTCTTCAGTACGCGGATCAGGTCCCTCTTACAGAGGAAGTGCGCAGGGAGATGCGATAGTGGCTCGACCATATGGAGGCCTGGAACGGCAGGGCCATATTCGGTTACGAGCCAGATTTGGTCATAGAGTCAGACGCCAGCAAACTCGGCTGGGGTACTCGCTGCGAGGACTCCTTCTCAGGAGGAAAGTGGTCTTCCGCGGAAAGTCAGTTGCACGTCAATTGTTTGTAATTGATGGCGTGTTCTTTCACCATTCAGTGTTGGACGAAAAACAAAGTCTCGTGCCATGTCGATCTCAAAACGGACTACGTGTCTGCGGTGCTTTATATCAACCACCTGGGAGGCATGAAGTCCAAGGTTCTGGCAGAGTTGGATCTCTGGACCTTTTGTCTTGCCCACAGCATCTCTGTGATGGCGGAATACCTCCCGGGGGTGGTCAATGTGGTGGCGGACAAGTATTCCAGGACATGGGTGGACATGAGTTTGTGGCAACTTCAGCCGCAGGTTTTCCAGCGGCTGAACGATGTCTGGGGACCGTTTCCGTGGACCTTTTTGCGTCCAGGCTGGAACATCAGCTCCCAAAGTTCTACAGTTGGAAGCCGGATCCTCTGGCGGCAGCGACGGATGCGTTTCTGCAGGACTGGTCATTGGAGCGCGGTTATGCTTTTCTCCTCCATCGCAATGATCATGAGGCTCACGTCTCAGGTCCGCAGGTAGCGGGCGAGAGTTGTCCTGATAACGCCTTATTGGAGGTCTCAAGTGTTGTTTCCAGTTCTTCTGGAACTTCCTGGGATTCTCCAATCCTTCTACCCCGCGATCCTTTTCTCCTGCGGGATCCTCAAGGTCTCCCTCACCCTCTCCTCCAGCAAGGCCGGTTGCCCCTGGTGGCCTGGCGGATTTCAGGCATCGCTGGAGAATCGGTGGCCTATTGCACGATGCTCAACGACTGCTGGGAGCAGCGTGGGGGTGCAGCACTCATAAGCTTGGGCTCGATGGGTCGGTTGGTGTTTACGGAGCAACTCGATCCCATGGAGTGCGAGGTGGTAGCTATTCTCAATTTCTTGGCTCCTTTGGCTTCCCAAGGTTTGTCCTGTAGGACGGTTAATTCGTATTGTTCGGCGATTTCGGCTGGTCATGTACCGGTTCAAGGTCACCCTGTTGGGGAGCACCCTCTGGTGTGCAAATTGCTGAGAGGTATTAGACTGACGCTCCCTCCAGAACCGAGGTACTCCTCTCTTTGGGACGTCAACAAGGTGCTTCGATTGTTTAAATCGTGGCAGTCCAATCGGTTCTTGTCCAGGAAAGAACTTTCGGCAAAATTGGCCACACTTCTGTGTTTGGTTTCCTGTCGTGGGGTTTCCGATGTGCGAGCTCTTGATGTCTCGAGCAGGATATACACTCCTCAAGGGGTTACCTTTCATGTCTCGTAGGACGAAGTCGGTTTCCAGAATCATTTCTTATCCGGCGTTTGATCGCTGTCCTAAGTTATGCGTGGTCAGGTGTCTTAAGGAATATGAGTCTGACTGAGGAGACACGGCCACCGGGTGAGCGCCAGTTATTGATTTCCTTACGTAAGCCCTTCAAAGCGGTTTCACCACCAACTATTGCTCGATGGGCCCGATGGGTAATGCAAGAAGCGGGCATAAATATCTCTCAGCTTGGTGCCCATTCAGTGCGAGGGGCTATGGCGTCCAAATCCTTCTCCCTTGGAGCCAGGCTGGCGGACATTTTGAATGCAGCCGACTGGTCATCGGATTCCATGTTTAAGAGGTTCTATTTTAAAACGGTTGTGATTATGGCCTCGCTGGTGGTGGATAAGCTCTTTGAAAGAGCATAATCCTCGCCTCTGGTCCTGACATAGAATGAAAAATTTCCTAGTAACCATGACGGAAAGTTTCAATTCTATTAAGGACGCAGAGGCGAGGATTATTCCCTCCCAGGGCTCTAGCGATCTCCTGTTCCTGTTCACTTATGGGAGCGAGGCCTCGTATGGTATAAGTATTTAAGGTTTATTGTTATTCATGTTGCATAATCATGTGTTTGCTTTTGTATTCCCTCTGGTTGTTTGAGCTTGTTTAAACTGGTCTGGTTAAAGGAGACAGAGTCATGGCTTCTGTTTTCTTTCAGGTCTGATGGAACCAAGAATGAGTGATACTTTGAGTACCGGTTTTGTCCGCAGTCAAGAAAGAGGAGGTTACCTCAGGAAGCACACGCCTTCAGGACTAATGGAGGGAGCTGATTGGCAGATTCTGTGGACTTCCTAAGGCATTTGGGGAGGCTAGTTTTTTCTTTGTTAAAAAAAAGAGATGTTTATGTTGAAAACTGCTGGCTGTAGGAATAAAAGAAAGTACAGCATAATCCTTGCCTCTGCGTCCTTAATAGAATTGAAACTTTCCGTCATGGTTACTAGGACATTTTTCATTCCCAAGTTTTGAGTTGGCCTGGTAGGGGAGATTCAGTGCTAACGTTTTTAGTGCTGCTCCAGTAGAAGAGTTGAGGGGGTAAACTTTTTGCAGCTGGAAGAGGAAGCAGCCATCTTTGTCTGGCTCTGAGAAACTTCTATATGCTCAGGGTGTGAGCTAAGGCTTTTAAAATGATCACCAGCAAGTGGTTAGATGAGTGTAGCTATATTTTTACAATCTTCTGTGGGTTACCCTACAAATTTGTTTCAGTATAAAACCCTAATGTTAGGCCTATCTTTAAGAGAAGAGTATTAGAAAACCCTTCTCTCAGACTTCCTTTCAAACATTAAGTTCATTAGAGGAGCAAACAGAGGAAAATAAGATTATACTGAGGAACGTCCAGTCGGGTAAAACGATGGCTTGACCCTATAACAGCCACATAGCTCAAGTAGCTTCAATACCAGAATAGAACACTTATTGGGGAAAATATTATTGTAAGCATTGGTGTTCTATGACAGATTCTTCTCTCTACCTCGGTGTGTACAGTCAAAGAGGATTCTGGGGTTCAACACTTAATAGTTCTTTATGGTAAAACAAGGGAGCACCTGTTTGTGAATAACTGTATAGTAGGTAATGAGATTATGGAATTTTCCTCTCCCCCGAACATAAACAATGTGATCTTTTGTGTGAATTCAAGTAGAGAGACAGACCCCAGGAATTTATGAGCTCCATTGTTGTGGTACAACAATTGTTACCTCTATTTTGTTGGGTTACAAACTTGTCTGTTCTTGGTGCCTTGGTAAAGGTGGTGATGTGAAGCCAGTACCTAAAAGGGTGAGGTTAGCCCCCCTTCTAATTAGAGTTTGAGACGTTAGTTCAATATCACTGTCAAAGTGTATTCTGAAATAGTTGTACAGCATCTGAATGCTTAAATCTCTGATTTAAATATTGATTACTCCAGGACAAGGTGGATTCCAGCAGAGCCACAGTGCTCTAAACTACTATTTTTAGGTCTCGCGTAGCGTTGCAGCCCAATGCGTTGATCACTCTGCAAGACCTCTTGTGATCAAGGAGATTTCAGAAGGGGACTTGAAGCCCCGCCTATCATTTTATTTGGGTCGCATCAGCATTTATGTAAAACTCTGGCTTCCCAATGAAAATGATGCTTTTTGGCCACTGCCCTCTGTCCCTTTAGTCAGGCCCATCCGGACTGGCTTGCCTGCTTCACGGCTGTCGTGAAGAAATTTCCTATCTCAACATCAGCTGCGTGTTTTCTTTTGCTTCACACTTTCACTTAAAGTGAAAGCGCAATGCAAATATAAACAAGCAGCTGCCATCCCGCAATGGCGAGCGCTTGTTTTAAATCCCTGCCAGCTGAATATTTATTCCCACCACAGCGCGCCCTCTTCCCGGACTGCTTGTCCTCTGCACCCGTGCCTGATTGGCAAATGTGGTCCCTTAAGATCGAGTGCGTCTCTGTTCCTCGAGAGTTGCCCCATATTTCTTGAAATACCATTGCTCCCTGACAGATGCCCCCTTCATACCTGAGAGACATTCACTGAGATGTGTGCATTTATTCCTCTAAGTATTCCGTTATGTTCGGAGATTGGGCTGTCTTGCGAGATAATGTCCCCCATATGGCTGCCTTTCCGCAATGGCGAGTGCTTGTTTTAAATCAGTGCCAGCTGAATATTCATTCCCACCACAGCGTGCCCTCTTCCCGGACTGCTTGTCCTCTGCACCCGTGCCTGATTGGTAAATGTGTCCCCTTAAGGTCGAGTGCGTCTGTTCCTCGAGAGTTGCCCCACATTTCTTGAAAAACACCTGCTCCCTGAAAGATGCCCCCTTCATGCCTGAGAGACGTTCACTGAGATGTGCGCATTTATTGCTCTAAGTATCCCGTTATGTTTGGAGATTGCTCTGTCTTGCGAGATAATGTGTCCCTTTATCCTGTGAGATGTGTAGCCCCTTTTACTTGAGATATGTGTGCCTAATCTTTATGAAATCCCCCCTAATTCCATGAGTTTGCTTGCTGTGATTTGCACCCTTATTCCCTGATGATTATTGGGGTGTTCACTTTTCCCTGTCATAGGTCCCTTATTTCCTCAGATGGGTCTTTACTCCCTAGGCTATGTTCTGTTGTCCGCATGTGTCTAGCACGGTCGTAAATTAGTGCTGCTGGCTTGGGGAGCTGGCTTCAGCTTGCGATCCCCTGGTTTCAGTCGCAGGTCGGGATCGCCTTGTGGTGAACAATGATGTGTTCCAGTCCATTTGTGTTAACTTATCCCTGAACTACATTACCCATTCGTCCAAGGGATGTATACCCTTAATTGTTCCTAAGTTTGGACTGCCTGCTTTTCTGATATTTGAGGCCTCTAGGCCGAAGATGGGACCCCCCAACACAACCTCTCCCTTGCACCCTGAGATTTGTTCCTCGTTTACCTTCAGATGTAAGTACCAGTCTTGTGTTTGAAACGTGTGACCGTTTTAAGAGAACAGTGTCTACCGGCTTGTCTGGGATGCACCCATGCTCCTCTTTTGTTCCATGGTTCCGAAAGGTGCAACCCCTTCTGGCCCCCTGCAGATGCGCCCCTCAACTCCTAGTTCCTGACAGATGCGTCCCTCCCGTTCCATGAGATCCCCTGTGTCCCCACCAAGAATTGTGCCCCTCCTTTCTCCGGAGACATATGTCCCCCGAATTGTGCACCCCGTATTCCTTGGGCTAGGTGGTCCTGCGTGACCTGGTTTATTTGCCTTCACATTTAGTTCGAGATTCGGGCCTCCTTAGTTCCTAGGAAGTTTATTCCTTCCCTTATATTCAGAGTGATGCGTTTTTGTGTGAGATGTAGGTAACCTCATTTACCCAGTGACGTATGCCATCTGATTCCCCAGAAACATATGCCATCTTATTACCCTGGACGTGTACCTCCTTGTTTCCTCATAGGTGGACCCCAGATTACAGGGGGATAGCCTCCGTATTCCTTGCGAGAGGGTTACCCTGTTCTTCGACAACAGCCCATGCCATTCATTCGCTGACAGCTGGCACCTTTTTATGAATCAGGCCTATTTCTTCTTGAGACTTGTCCCCACCTTTTCACGGATCCATCACACCTATCAAATTCATGGCCTAGCACTGCTTGCTATGTTTTTATGATTGGGTACATCTTTGGACTGGTGGCATATGCCGTCCCCTGGCAGAGCTAATGCCCACATCTGTATCTGTAGCTGCCATATAAGCAGCTGCACCGCCTGATCAGACCTGTGCGGCCATCAACAAAGCCACCCCTCACCACCAACCCCTTGCACCTTTCTAGGGGATCCTTTACCTTGATTGTTGGTGGCCCGTTGGCACAAAGGCCTCTTAGTTTCTGCCTGACAGTGGCACTTCCCCCAGCCTTTGCTGAGCAAATCATTAACATCAGATGTCTCTCACTATCTGGGTCCCTGGAACAGGCCAGGCGCCTTGCCCCTACCCCTTCCCTCCTGTGCCATTGGTGCGTTCCAGAGGTAGCATGCCAGGCCCCAGAAATACTTGAGCTGCCACCCTCGCTACCTCGGATCCTTAGTTCGGGAATGCTGTGTTTTTGGATTAGGGCTTTTCGTCCAAGAATCCCTTCCGCCCCCGTTGACTGACTGCATTGTGCGCTTGTGAGGGAACATGGCATGGGTTTTTCAAGCTGCACACAGCAGGTTTTGGTGACTTTTTACGCAGGAAATTGGACCGGCTGCCCTCCCCAACTTGCAGGGGGAGAGCGTCCCCTGCAGGGCCCATTAAAGGCTCTTGCATTTAAGCATGGTGCCTTGTTATTGGCTACTGCCCCAGCAGTAGTGGCTGTTTTCTTCTCAGTTTGCCTGGGGGGAGGCAGGGGGCGACCAGCATGTTGTGCTCTTGGTGGCACTGAGCTCGTCCTAAATTGCAGGGATGCGGTGAGAGTCTGGGACGGTTGTAGGCCCCGAAGAACGGCTGGGTTTGTAGAGGAAATTCAATTGAAATGCCATTCGCCGCATCTCCTGACCCAGGCTGCAGCAATGGATGCGTGACATGGCATTTAGTGCCGGCGTCCGCCGCGCAGCGAGATAGGAAGGCTTGTGCATATATTTGCTTTTGTCATTGACAGGCAAAGCATACACATTCCAAAACTGCACACTGTATATCCAAAGGGCATTTAAAGCTGCTATGCACTGGGCCTGGCTCAGGTGCAGCTCGTAGCCCTGTTAAAACCTCGCTCCCATAACTAGCTCAGCCTGCCTCTGGCTCATGCATGAATGATTGTGGGTCTCGAGAGAGTGCCAACAACTCCGTGCCATGCATACGTGTGTAGTTCCATTTGCTTTGGCGCTATACGAGGTTTGCACCCCGTTACTACTCGAATAAACGCCAATTTATTCTGCTGTTATGTATATGCCCAGAACGTAGTATTAATATTCAGTGTATGTGTGGATGACATTGTTCGTGCCCTGTTAGTCAGCGCTCCAGTCCTGGTTTTGCTTTGGTGAATGCTAAATCAAGAATCGAGAAGCAGCACGAACAGAGAGCTGCGGGACGCACCGCGGGAGTGCGCTGCGGGAAGAAATCTCCCAAAAGCGATATACCGGTGGCACAGCCTAGTCGACCCGCGGGACCCTCGCTGAGTGGCTGGGTCGCTGAGCCACGGAACCAAGTCACGGCTGTGTAAGAGCACACAGCCCTGTCAGTCGTCCTCCACCCAACGCTCGCAGAGACTGAGGCTATGGTTTCCGTGTTTCGTGCCGGGCAGACTGTTGACGGACGGCGAACAGCGGAGTGGAGGTAAGGAGCTGTCCCAGGGAGCTATAAACCTACAGCCAGGCACCAAAGAGTTGAGTGGGTTGGAACCCCCGGCGTTCTTGGAATGAACTGCTGAACGTGAAAGGCACTAGTAGCAAGTGGAAAAAGCTGTTAGTCAGCCCGAAGTGTGGCCCAGGTGCTGCTGCTGAGGCGGCCCAACTAGGTTGGGAGTAGCCTGCAGCAGCCAGTGTGCCCTGCTCTCTCGCCCTGTCTGGCTTCGGTGCTGTATCACTGCGCATCATCACACTGCATTATCTGCATGATCTCCTCACCGCCCACTGTTTTGCTTGTTGTCGAACCAGCCTCAGTAATCGGCTCAACCATTGCTCCTAGCTATTCCCTGGGTGACTAATAATCCACCTCCTACGATCCCCCACGTCCCCCACCGACTTCCATCGACCAACTGGGGTAACGCGAGTGGCTTACTGACTGTGAGGGGGGACCTGAAGGAGTTACTCAAACATAGAAATACCAATATCGCCCAACCGTCAAACAAAATGTAACAAAATATAAAACAATACTATTAAAAAAAAAACACTTAACAAGAAAGGAGGAATGAGATCTGGCAAAGTCAAAGATCCTTTGCTTGAGCCAAAAAACAAGTCAAAGAAAAGGAAACTAGAGTTGGAACCTGCAAAAACACCGCAACCAACCAAATCTCGAGACAAAACTCCTAATAATCATAACTCCCGTCAAGGAAGAACCAAAAAAGGTCTTAACAAGTTCAACTGAAACCTCAAGCGAAATTATAACTATAAAAGTAACAGCAAAAGTTCCTACTCAGCCTGGAAAGAGCACTCTTTCAAATCCATCTGAGGAGTATAATACTTGCGGTAATCGTGGGTCGGTGACTATTGACACTACTGACACACCGACCCCTGCTGGCGTCAGCATACAGTTACTGACCTCACAGTTGCCAACGGCACCACAGACACTGCAGCTATCACCACAGCGATCATCATCTCTTACAATGTTAAAGGACTCTAACAAACTTATAACCATTGAAGGAAGGTCCACAAGCAAAAAAATATGTACCTACCAGCCAAAGATATACACAAAATTCTCCTTTTTGAAGGACCCAGAGATGGCTATCTACGCCAAGATTGGGAGTATAGAAGGGCTGCAAACACCGCTACTATGAAGCAAAACTGACTGCAGTCATTTCCATATTAATCCAGTTGTGACCCCACAGCCTACAGGGACGAATTGTCAACTCCGCTCAGGGGGAAGCATCCGAAGTGGCAACTACAACGATAACCAGAACCATTGGAGTGGGTGATTGTACCAACTTAGCAGCTAAAGGAGAAAATAATCAAAGTAGGATCGCTCCTGGTTTATCCTGTTCTAGTACGGTCATCGTAAAAAATAGCCCGCCGGAGTCGGACACATTCTCTGAGTTGATGAATCATTGCCATCCATCCAGTGGAGTTGAGACAAATTTAAGTCAAACCAGCATCCAAAATACAGAGGGTTTAGATTCCACAGTTAAAATCAAGGTTCAGGACCGCTGTGATGGAAACGCACAAGATCTATCTTCTCAACTAAACAACAGCTCTCCCACCCGAATGAATGTAATTCAATCAGATCAATTAGCCGCAGCTAATGTGCGGGACCTCGAAGACGGAAAACAACAACATCTATCTCCTCAATTAAACAATAGCTCTCCAATTCAAACAAAATCACTTGAAACAGCTCATGTAGATACCTGGGAACAATCGTTAATATATAGCAGCCCAACATCACATATTCTTATTGAGCGTCGCACTCTGTTACCTTTTTGCGACTCATATTCAACAAATAATGACATGACCTTTATATATACCCAGGAATGGGAAGAACTGGTAGCCTTGTACAGCCTGAAACCAGCTCAATTTAATCCACCAATAGAAGCAAATAACTCCCCAAGAATGGAAAAAAGCCACGTCGCTGGAAGCCCAATCTCAGAGTCAATCTATGGGTAACAATCCTAAACACCCTGCAAGATTCAGCTGCAGCACTACATTTTCAATCCCATAAAATGGACCTGCCGCTTAACGTCTTACAGACGATGGCTGATTCCATTTCAGGAATCGACTCGAAAATATCTGAATTTAATGTCCTCATAAAGAGAGGATAGGAATCTGCCTATACATTCCAAGCAACACCATCATCAAGCTCATGTGAACCGATCGTAGACAAGTTACTAACCCTGCCATCCATGATAAGGGACCTAATAGATCTAAAAACAAGCATGTTACAGACCTCTGCAAAGGATACTGAACTCCCTGAACCACAAAGAGAGCCTCAGGCGTATTAAAAATAGCACAGATAGCAAATAGCAATTTGAATATGACAGGCAGGGACGGCCTTCCGCCGTTGTCCGAGAGCACGGATGTTGAACTTATGGCTCAACTATCAGCAGTTGATACAACTACAGCTGACTGTGCATCAATCACCGTCCAGAGCCTTTGTAAAACTCGGAGGAAGAAAAAAAGGAAGGGAAAGAACAAGCTCCCAATTAGTAGAAGATCCCCTTAAAGAATCGCCATCATATTTGTCCCCAATAGCAACTTCCCATAGTCCAAACGTTGAACTTGTAAAACAACTCATGCTCCAGCTTTCACCCGAAGACTCAGAGGATTCCCCCACCCCGACATTTATTGCCAAGCCGTTGGTGGCTTTGAGCTGACCGCCCAGAGACACATCTCTTGAATATGGAAGTGGCCACAAATCTTAAGCGGCTCCGATGCACCCCAGCAATATTAATACTATAAGCCAAAAGGCAAAAACTCTTTACACGCAATCAGAAAATCTTATGATAAAATCGGTAGATGCATGGCAAAACTTCATCCTGGCTGTTGAAGAGAAACTATTGAAAGGGCCATCAAACGAGAATATCAACAAAAATGCAACCCACTCCAGAAAAGAAAATCCAAAAGCAGATCATAAACCGAACTTTGAGACAGATGAGGAAAGACCCATTAAACCTAGATTTACAAAAAGTTTTACTGGAAGCAAAACAACTGCTAAAAGGGATGAAATGGGAAAACAAGAAGCGGAAAAATTAAGAATTATGGGTCAAACTCCTCTGTGAAGCTAAATGTAAAAACAGCTCAAGGTTTTGGCATATGATCAAAAGATTAAAGAATCCAGCCCGTCTCGGTTTAAATTCCAACATAACGGAGGAAGCATGGATAAATTACCTCTTCAGGCATTTCAACAACACATTTTCTGACAACAGGGAGTATCTTGAAGTAAGGAAAATAGGGCCCAGCAAAGAAGTTGGCAGAGAAAAAACTAGAAATATTTGCATAATGGTAACTTTTCAAGACCCAGACCCAAGAGGAACCGAGCAACCTCCATGCGTAGGTAATTTATAGCTAGATTTAAGTTTTTCTACCTCTGCTGAGATTGACCACTCCACTCACAAATCAGCGTAAATCAAGAGACAAATAGCTAGGGGCAGACAGACAGGCCCCTCCCCCCCCCGTTGTCCAAACGGCATCCCACCAATCTATATATATAAAAACGAATGTATGTCTGTCTGTTTGTCCTTTATGCATTACTACACCATTCATGCGATCGCCATGAAACTTTGGGAAGTTGTTGAGTACACTCCCGCGAAGGTTTCTGGCATAACATTTTTTTAAATATCGGCCCCCCAGGGCTCTCATAATCTTTCGAATACTGAAATTGTCAGCGAATTTGCGAGTATCGTCGACAGTTATGCACCCCAAACGGAAATAGATTGGTCGATCTACATATGAAGCACAAAAGAAAAAGGCATTACAAGCTTTGGAAGCAAGATTAGAAGCTGTTCGAACACAAACTGCTCAAGCATGTTCTTCTCAAACGAACGAGCAACAAGAATCAAGATTGGAAACAGATCGATTTTGCACTGCTCAAGCCTGCTTGAATGAAACAGGAGAGCAACGAGAATCAAGATTGGAAGCCCATCGGGTACGCACTGCTCAAACCACACTTTCAAATGTTTTCCATATTAAAATGAATACGTTTCAATAAAAATGACACAATGTAAATTGAATATTATCATAACGCGTTTCCTTGAATTTCCTTACTTCTGAGATCGCAGCAACGCATGACGGATAAGCTAGTGTTATATGAATCAGACGCTGAATTTTGGTCCGTAGCACTAACCCCGGTTTTCAAAAATATAAAGGACACATTTACATTACCGGAGTCCTGGTTTGGATCAGTACTAAGCCCAACTTCCAAACAGGGCAGTAGAAAACTTCCAAATCACTACCGCCTTATTGCCCTCCTAGACGTGGAGGCCAAGTATTTTGCAGGAACCATTTTGGAGGAGTTAACTAAATGGGCGCCTGACAAATCCATCCTCCCTATTAATCAAACGGGCTTCTGCCAGGGTTAAGGGACTGTTACAAATATCATGGCCTTGACCCCATTGATAGATGCAGCAAAAAAGGTAGATCAAAACTCCCCTTTACCTGTGTTTCATTGATTATACTGCTTCTTTTGATCACGTCGATCGAAATCTACTCTGGCGGAAACTGGCAAACTGGAGAATACCAAAATGACTCTTAGACCAACTGATACTACTGCATACAAACACATGGATTAAGGTTAAATTAGGAACAGGAACTCACCTCTCCAAACAGATTTCAACAACAAAAGGGCTAAAATAGGGCTGTGTTCTAGCACCATTTTATATAACCTTTTCCTTGCGGACCTGTCAGAAGAACTTGACAACTGCCCCTGTCACGCACCAAAACTGGGGAAAACTATACTGTCCAATCTGTTGTACGCGGACGACCTGGTTTTAATCAGTCGAACGCCGATCGACCTTCAACATCTTTTGAATTCAACTCACACCTTCTCAGAAAGGAACCGATTGCAAATAAATGTTGCCAAAACTAAAGTCATGGCAGTCAATTATCAGAAATAAGGAAACACATCTGGCATCTAAACGGACAAGAGCTGGACTTGGTAACCACCTATAAATATCTCAGTGTAATCTTGGACCACAAGAACACGTTCAAGCCTCAACTAGAATCCTTGCGAGGGAAGGGAACCGTGACCTGTTTGGCGATTAAAATCTCTAAAGGTCAAGCTCCCCGACTTAACGCTCAATCCGCTGCTCCAGGTCCTGTGGGCAAAGCTACAACCGACCCTTACATACAGGAGTGAACCCCTTCACAGAAAGGATGCAGCGCTATTGGACATAGTGATAGCAAACTCATATAGGGCAATCTTCAATCTGCCAAGATATGTTTCTCCAGCACAAATCCAGCTTGAATTTGGTCTGTTAAAACAAACATTGGAAAGACGGGCATGTATCTTACTACCTGGCACAAGTTTCGGAGTGCCGAGGTTGGTTCTTTAAACTCACACTTATGGGAAGAGCTGCTTCGCCAACGAAAATCCTCTGCCAGAGACTACTTATTTGATTCACTCCAAATCTTGGGATGTCAGACCTCTGGGACACACCTACTGATCTTTTGACTTTTAAAAAAATCACAAAAAAATCACTACGTATCGTTTCCTCTATTGAGGACAAGAAGACACTATCCAAAAGAGCGCACGGCTGGATCACACTCGGCAACTATGCAGTACTGCAGCCTCAAGAGTATCTTAACATTGGAATGAATCTAAAGACAAAATAAAAGTTTTTAAGACTACGCCTAGGTGTAATTCCAGCTGCCCCTCATCTCCCGCCCTGGGAAAGAAAAAACTCTCCACAACACTGTCGCTTGTGCAAAGCTGGCAAGGAAGATATCATCCATGTAATCTGTATCTGCTTCAAACTAAAGGACATGAGGTACGATTTATTGCGTCTATCGTTCAAACTACATGGTGTCCGAACATGTAGGCAGGCGGTCAAACTGTGCTTCAAGCCCAGCAAAACAAAATTAAATTGTCTGGTTACAAATTTTTTGAACTAGTGGCGAAAAGACAGAAGAGCACGTTCCCTGTGGATTAATGAAAAAGCCGGACTGAAAATTGGCACAGTGCCCTGCAGCCATGAACCTTTAAATATAATTTTGTAAATGAAGAACTGCTGTGATGGATAGGATGACCAAGAGCCGTAGATGTAGTTAAGTAGATTTATTAGTTACGGTAAGATGATACAAGGTGCTCCACCGGGAGCAGCATCCTGCTGCTCAGCCCCACTCAATCAGAGCATGCACACACACCCAACATTCTATGACCTCGCATTCTTGCAGGCTGAGCAGCCAGGACTAGGAAGCATAGGATATAACATATAATGATGGCCACAAATTGACATTAAGTAAAACATTTTTTTTTAAAGTTTTAGAAAGTTGTATAAAACGTATTTTAAGTCAAATTTTAGCTATGTTCTAATTGTTTTGTAAAGGTTTTAATGAACCATGTACAAACAGAAATGATTGCCAGTGTATGTGTGGAGTAAGTGTTTTGTTTACACCTCTCGCTCTTTTTTTTTTCTTTAATGAGCATAGCGCAGTCTTCACGGACACTGCGCTATGCAATGCAATAGGTGTTGTTTTTGGCATTGTAAATAACAATGGCTTTTTATTTTTTTAAAGGCATTGCCATTTACAATGCCAATAGGTCCAGAATTCGCAGTTGCGAGACCTAGTGCATTGTAAATGCTTGTTCTCTTTAGATCATAGCATGGAATTAGTGGAGAAATTAGGAGTTTGTGTTGTGGCTTTGAAAATTCATGCATGGCTTTAGAACTGGCTGCCAGGGTATGACTTTAGAAATGGTTGATTGTAAAGGAAATCTGTATGGACTTTTCTCATATCATGATTGATTATAAAATCTTTATTTGGGAAGCATGATGGATTATCTTGTTCATCTGCAATGATGCTTTTAACTGATATATGTTTTTGGGATTTTCCAGCCGGTTTTGTTCACTTATTTTCTGTGATAACATGTTTTTATCTGATGGTTTTATAAATTGTGCTATTTTATTTATGATGTGTAATTAGTTTGGCAAGCACTGCATAAGTTAGCGTATTTCAACCAGAATAAAAGCACTATGTTGAGTATGGATGAATCTTCAAAGATTGAGACAGAACTCTTTCTTCTTTTACACCCCCTCCATTGACATTATCTTGGTTAACTTAAGCCATTTTTATCTAAACTGGAACTGTATGTGCAAAAACATCAGAAGTTAGTTGCTATACTTTTAATGTTTTGCATTAAAGCATTCTTACTGCCTTTCAATGTAGAATAAAGGGTGAAATTAGTTTGCTCTTCTGGTTCTTTTAGCAGTAGTGGCAGCAGCGGCGGGAGTCACCCAAGTAGTCGCAGCAGCAGTCGAGAGAACAGTGGAAGCGGTAGTGTTGGTGTCCCCATTGCTGTTCCTACACCATCTCCGCCCAGTGTATATCCAGGTAAGCAAGCCATTGGCTTTGCCTCTCATTTTCAAGATTTACTTTCATATGTGCTTGGTAATATTGCAACTGTTGAAATCCTGAGAATACAAACGTTTTCTAGCTAAGCACTTAGTCCTTGTTGGTCCGGTGCGTTTGATATTAGAGATGTGAACATCACTAATAGTAGCTCTCATGTTGAGTTCTTGAGTAACACAGATAACATCATCTGCATTGATATTAAAGATGTTGGTGGCATTGTTTTAAATGCATGGGAACCATCACTGACCTGAAACATCATTTTTCAGTAATCACTAAGAAGAGAAGCAGACAAACTTCCCTTTCCCCCCCCATCCTCATTGGTGTTGATAATGCTGGAAGTACAGTCATGCTGTACAGTAATTCGTCCCAACATTTTCACTATATTAATTGCAAGTTCATTTTCATATCATACTTTCATTCTTGTATCATGTGTGGATGTTAGATTGATAAACACTTAATAACTAACACGAAGTATGCAAAAAAGCATGTCTACCCAGCTAACATGATCTCCTAATTAACTTCACCTCTTCCTCCTCTTTCCACCTAGCCCCTGCTGGCTCTGCTGGCACTCCTCCCATTCCTGTTACTTCTGCACCTGCCCCTACCCCTCTTGCTCCTGCTACTGCCCCCACCACAACTACCCCAGATGCTGCTGCTACAGGAGCCCAGCCCCTTGCTGAGGGCTTCGCCTCTCCAACTCCCCCTGCTGTATCTTCCGCTCCTTCTTCAGGTGAGTTTTGTCTGGTCTATGTCCCAATGGGCCTGGAAATAAACAATGTGAGTTAGCAGTAGTTATTGAACTACAAGTTGCTTGATAATGTAGGGAAACTAGTTTCTTGCATGTATGTTTACAATAACAATTCCTTTACTGCTCTGCCACTGCCCTATTTCCAGTAAATCTGAAAAGTGGTTTCTCTGGTGCTTTAAAGTTATGCTTGCTAGTTCTAAGAACACTTATCAATATGGTTTCTAGTAACGAAATTAATCATAGAAATTTGCATCAATAGCTCTTCTTCAATATTTATAAAAACTGAACATCTCTTCCGATGTGTGACGTCATAGGAAACACCTTTTACAAATATAAAATGTTCTTTCAAAAATAAACAATATAAAATTGCCTATTTCGAAGCATTTCCTGTCACTGCAGCATGGCTTTGGTCACACATGGAGGAACTTCATAGCAGACAAAACTTAGTCTGCTCCAAGCCTCTTAGCAGAGACAACTATAGGAAATATTATGGTTCAAATGGAGAAGCATAGACATGATTCCAAAGGGCACCATGGTTCATCAATAATGCCCTGCATACTCAAACTCTATTCAGGAAATTAACGTGGAGCTTTGCTGATTTCTTTACTGATAATACTTCATTTTGATAGTGACTCATAGATGTCTTTGGTTTCTGAGATTTAATATGCAAGGATTGGTGTCTCGGGTGAGGAGATTTTAGACGACTGACCTTTCAACCATATAGAGCCTAAGTGGGTAAGACTGCAGCTATGGGTCCAGCTGAAGGCCAATCTCCCTTGTAGACCTCTTTAACACACTAAGTGAAATAACATGACAGTGAAACTCTGAGGTAGAACTCCCTTAACATGACACCGAACCAGTCTTTAGCACTGGGAATATATATATTCAAAATCATCTGTGTAAAGCCCTTCTTAAGGCTGGGACTGTCTTGCCATTTGAAGAATTAACAGCAGTATTGATGGTAGAACTTGAAGAGTCCAAATCCAGTGACAGGGGCTTAGAAGCCTGCAATACGGGTGTTTGACGTCCGGATGATGGCAGACTAGAATAGCCCTCTGAAAACAAAAGCAGATTGGCTGTCGGGTCAAAAACAGATAACGGATTGGCAGGAGGCCCAGAGGTCAAAGGCAAGCTGGCTGAAGACAAAGAAGGTGACCGGAAGCAGACCTGAATTTCTGGCCCTAGAGTAAAATATACAGAAGGCTCACATGCAGGAGTATTTGGAAGTAGGTATGCAGGTGACCCAGGCCCTTGAGGCTTACATGTTGAGAGTTTTGTCTCTGATGCTGGAGATTCAGTCTCTGAATGTATACGTACTAAGACCTCTGGAGGCTGGCAAACTGGAAGCACAGGGTCAAAAAGTAGGCAAGATAGAGGCTCAAGGACAGAAGGCAGGGAGCCTGGAAGCTCTGGTGCAGGAGGCAGGAAGACTGGAAGCTCTGGTGCAGGAGGCAGGGAGCCTGGAAGCTCTGGTGCAGGAGGCAGGGAGCCTGGAAGCTCTGGTGAAGGAGGCAGGGAGCCTGGAAGCTCTGCAGGAGACAGGGGGCCCGGAGACTCTGGCGCTGGAGGCAGGTGGCCTGCAGCTTCTGGCGCTGGAGGCGGGCGGCCTGCAGGTTCTGGCGCTGGAGGCAGGCAGCCTGCAGGTTCTGGCGCTGGAGGTAGGCGGCCTGCAGGTTCTGGCGCTGGAGGCAGGCGGCCTGCAGGTTCTGGCGCTGGAGGCAGGCGGCCTGCAGGTTCTGGCGCTGGAGGCAGGCGGCCTGCAGGTTCTGGCGCTGGAGGCAGGCGGCCTGCAGGTTCTGGCGCTGGAGGCAGGCGGCCTGCAGGTTCTGGCGCTGAAGGCAGGCGGCCTGCAGGTTCTGGCGCTGAAGGCAGGTGGCCTGCAGGTTCTGGCTTTGTAGAAATGCTCTTTGGAAGCTCTGGCTCTATAAGCAAATTGGTTGGAGGCTCAGTAGGCAGGCAGACTGAAGTTCTGTAGGTAGGCAGACTGAGGACTCAGGCTCTGAAGGAAGGTAGCCTGAATGTCCTGGTAGTGATGGCAGGAAGGCTGCAGGTTCAGGCTCAGATGGCAGGAAGGCTGCAGGCTCTGGCTCGGGCTCAGGTGGCAGGAAGGCTGCAGGCTGAAGTTCAGCAGGCCGGCTGAGGACTCTGAAGACTCTGAAAGCAGACAAGCTGATGGCAGCGAGGCACAAGGATGACAGTCTTTAAATTCTGGGAATGGCGATTGCCCATGAACATCCCTATTGTCAATATTTATTTATTTATTTATTTTCGCGATTTTTAAAGCGCTAACAAATACCCGGAGGTGTCTCGGCGCTGTAGAGCAACTAGAGTCCGTCATCCTACCATCCTCTTACTGGTTGAACAGCCATGTTTTCAAAAGCCTGCGAAAACTCATCAGGTTCGGGGCAGCTTTAATGGCAGGTGGCAAAAGATTCCAAAGTTTTGGAGTGGCCACAAGAAAGCGCCTGTCTCCCCAGGTGACCGACCTTGTGCGTGGCACACGGAGGAGACTGGCATTGGCCGATCTTAGTTGCCTTCCAGGAGTATAAGGCTGAAAGGCTTCAGTCAAGAACCGAGGTCCTGTGCCGTGTACAGCCTTATACGCAATGCAAAGGGCCTTAAATTTAACACGACTCTCAACTCTCAGCCAGTGAAGCTGACGAATTCCAAGAGTGGTGAATTTGCGGCGAGGGATGTTGAGAAGAATCCTAGCTGCCGCATTTTGAATGGATTGCAACTTCATTATGACACGCTTCTGGGTGTGTAAAAAGAGAGCGTTCCCGTAGTCTATTTTTGAGAAGACTAAGGTGGAAACCAGAGTCTTCCCGGCTGAGGCAGGGAGGTAAGGCAGTAGCTTCTTAATTTTCTTCAAAATGAAAAATGAAGACGACACAACTTTATTAGTATGGAGGTCGAAAGCCAGCTTACTATCAAAAATCACTCCCAAGTTTCTGGCTTTTTCCACCGGGGAAGGTGGATGGCCAAGGGTTTCCGGCCACCAACTGGGAGACCATTCGGGAGAGAGTTTTCCAAAGGTCATAACCTCGGTCTTGTCCGAGTTAAGCCTAAGACAGTTTGAGGCCATCCAGATGCTGACCTCGAGCATGGCTTTCTGGAAATTGGCCGCTACAGTAAGTCCATCTTTGTGGATGCCCAGCACTAGCTGGGTATCATCTGCATACGTTGTCAATTGTATCCCATAGGCCTTTATTATCCTCGCTAAGTCCGCTACATAGATGTTGAAAAGCATGGGACTTAGCGAGGAGCCTTGTGGGACTCCACAAGGGAGTGCAGAGATTGGAGAATAAAAATCTCCCAACCTTACTGTCTGAGTACGGTTTGCCAGGAAAGAGGAGGTAAGATCCTTGGCCAAACCGTTTATCCCCAGGGCTATGACACGGTCGACCAGAGTGGCATGGTCGACCGTGTCAAAGGCTGCTGACAAATCCAAGAGGATAAGGACCGCCGCCCCTCCTTGGTCCATAATTGCCCTAATTTCATCAGAGGCCTTTATCAAGGCAGTCTCTGTTCCATGCCCTTTCCTGAAACCAAACTGCGTTTCGTCGAGAAGTTGGTGGGTCTCGACGAACTCTGAAAGCTGTCTGTTCATCAGGTATTCGCATACTTTGGCAGGAAAGGGCAGGCAGGCAATTGGTCTGTAACTTGCGACGGCTGTAGGGTCTAAGGTAGGCTTTTTTAGAAGGGGTTTTATAACAGCCTTCTTCCAAATGCTGGGGAATTGGCCAGTCAAGAATGCATTGTTACAGATCTCCATAAGAGGACAGGAGATTACTTCTGTGAGTTTTAGCATCACAGATGGAGGGCAGGGGTCGAGCGGAGAGCCTGATTTAATGATGGAAATGATTTTAATCACATCATCATGTGAGGTGGGTAGAAAACATGAGAAATAGTGAAATGTTCACAGTTCCTTGGCTCATTGAAACACACTGATGTTCTTTCTTTGGGATGGCTCAGAAAAGTGCTTTTCTTAGAGTCTCTGATGACCAGACTTCCTTTACCATTTGGTAGTTCACAACTCTTAATCAGAGGAAATAGGCCAAAGAATACTTGGTCAATGGAGGTCTTTTCATTTTCTGCAGCATTACAAGGTGGTACAAATGCATCGGAGCATAGAGCATTATAATTTCCTGACTTTTCAATTTGTGTTGTGCTTGAAGGCAAGGGAGCAAACAAGGGGTCAGGAGTTCGTTTCTTCTCAGCGATGAGGTTGGCTTCCGTCACAGAAGTTGGACCAAGAGCATAGACTGAGTCATAGGGTGTTGTCACCTCAGGGATTATGTCGGGCACTGGTTCAGGTTTTGTCTGTATGTCAGTGGCCAGTGTACGTGGTGGGGTGGAACTAACTTCACTACCAGTAAGAGAAAGTAAACACGTATTTAGTGTCTTTACTGGCATCTGGGGTTCCGTAGAAGTGGAGGGACACATCTCAGATGTAGTGCCTATACACAGTTTAGCACTAGAAGACAACACATCAGAGGTTGTAGAAATTTTAGAATTCAAACAAATACTTTCGTTAGCTGGACTGTGAGACAAGGTACAATGGGTTTTCTGACTGGTATCTGAGTGATCAGCCACAGAATTAATCACACAATTGCTGGACCAGCTCTGAGGGGAACGCAAAAGAGAGCGCAAGGCTTCATTCTCCATTTACATACATACAGAGTATGAAACATTTTATTCTCTCATTGTAATTCAAGAATCTTGGATGTACTTGTATCCTGTAAAGACTGCAGATCTTTCTCTAACAGCACAGTGGTACACTTAGCAACTTTACAATATGCAGCAGAGCTATACCTTGGATTTTGTTCAAAGTGCCTATTAGTCACCTGTGTTCTAGTAGTTCTTTTCTCTCTTTTGTTAAACCGATTGTTTACTTTGCATGTGGTACCTAACCAGGTCCCTTTAGTATCCGGGACTGTGATCTTTACTGGACTACAAGACTGGGTAACATTATTTGAATGGAGAACAAAGGTTATATAATTAATCTGCTCTTTCTTTGGCTGCTGTGTGGTTAAACATGATTTAACTGGGGTCATTGAACTACCATTTTGGTAAGATGCTGATGCTGAAAAATACTGTGTCTGGAAATTGTCTTCAAAGAAACCATTGTCTTGACAGGGGGTCTCTAAGTTACAAACTTCAGAAAAATTTCTCTTAATAGTATCACTCTCTAAATTGCTATTTTGTCTTTCCGCTGCTAACAATGTTTGCAAAAATTATATTTAAAAAAAAAAGTTTGCAGAAATTAGTTTTCATCCTGTAGGTCACTGGCTGACATCAGGTGAGGATCAGGGTTACAGATTGAATGAAAATCTAACATAGAAGTATCAGCCAAACACAGGGAATAATATTCAGCTCGTAAAAGTCTATTTTGTGCCATGAATCGATCTCTAGAGTCCAAGGACTTTCGAATATGTTGTATAGAACTGCTGCTTTGGTAATAGATGTCTGCCAACATGCGCAGACTTTCTGGATCTGACACTAAACATCTTGGCAAGAACTGACTGGGTGAGCTATGAGAAAAAAGTGGTAGCTAACTGAAGGCAAAGAAACCTCACAAGTGACCCTGGAAATGTGGATTGGTCATTCTGTCAGGGACCGTCCAGGACTATGTGGGGAACACAGTCAGGGACTTCGGCAAGGAAGAACCTCCTCAACATGACACGGAACCAGTCTAATATATATATTCAAACTCATCTGTGTAAAGCCCTTCTTAAGGCTGGGACTGTCTTGCCAGTTGAAGAATTACCCTAAAGAGGAACTGCCTCTCTCGTCCTAATGGACAATTAGCATTTACTTGTAAAAGGCAAATTCTTTATTAGGTCATACCTAAAGAGGGGCCTATTGAAAAAGGAAACCCCAATCCTCTATTATGACAGTGTGGTAACTTTGTCGGACGACCCTTAACCTTGAGTTAACATCGATATGCATCCTCTCGACATTTAGGAACATCTCCGTTAATTTCTTAAAAACTCACTATGCATATAATGGGAAAGCCATTACAAACCGATTTAAATCCCCTGCTGCCTTATTTGCAAAGCTGATTCTGTTGCAGCCTGCCTGATGGACCATTAGGATCCTGCAACAATGTAAGTCATACACTATAAATCGAGATTTTTCCATCAGAGGAAGTGAACTGTGGATATTCGAAAGGGTTATTAGTGTCTAGTCCAGGAATCTCAGTTGTATGCAAGTGTAAAGGGTCAGTCTTCAAAAGGTTTCTAGATTGCATGTAGTTTAGCTCGGCTCTCAGGTTTGAGTGCGCTGCTTTCCATAGTCAGACACTGTTGACTCCCAAGGTTCTGCTTCTGTTTTTAATCCTTCAGACTAAGATCATACTTTTTGAGAAGGAAAGTAATTGCTGAAGGAGAACCATTGTTGTGAAATGAAATAGATAAAGGGCAGAGCTCAATGTCTCTTTCTTCAAAGAGGATTGATTAACTGATTGTAATTGTCAGTGAACTTTGAAATGTTGCTGTGATTGTCAGCGACCGTCCGGGAATATGTGGGGAACACAGTCAGGGACTTGGGCAAGGACTGGGATCTGGGTAGAAAAACGTACATAGAAAGAGGAGTACAGCACTGCCCAGGATCATACAGTGAGTAAGAGGAGGAAAAGGGATCCAAAGGGAAAGCCTGTACAAGTGAACAAGATGGGTAAGACTCCGAAAGGAAGGGCACTCACAAGGCAATTTAGCATTCAGACTAACTACACCCAGGACGGACGTTCAAGACATATATATATATAATAGAACATTAACAAAAAAGGGGGTTGTGGGGTAAAGCACTCAGGAGCTCCAGACGGAAAGACTGAAGCTCAGTAAGTTTCTTACCCACAATTGCTGTTACAGATACTGACTGCAAATACCCACATGTAGATATGGATGCAAAGGAAGGGTCTGTGGAGCTTATACCTATGGTGATGTAATAAATGTAACTCAAAGACTATACTCACAGTGAACAAGAAACACCACCTAGGTAGTCAGCTGTGCCCATGGATCCTGGCGATCAAACAGGAACACGCAAGGCAGTAACAGCAAGGGGGTAGAACTAACACAAGCACAATAGACAAGGAGCTAGCAAGGAGGAGTGCTTAACAGGAAAGGAAAGAAATCACAGGGCACATGTGGCAGAAAGCAGGTAACAAACATGCAAGGTAACAGAAGTAAGACAGCAGAATAGAAAGACCGCAAACTAGAACTGGAACCAAGGAAATGGGAAGAAAGGCAGGGACTGGAAAGGGATATACAGAAAGGGAGGCTACAAGGGTATACTAGAATAGTGCAGGTTAAGGAATCAAGAAAACAAAGTAGCATAGAAGGCAGTGCTGGGGCAGGAACAAGAAGTGAGCTAAGGCTCAGGAGTCAATCAGTGTTCGGGAGTTTAATGAGTAAGAATGAGAATTAAAAGTCCATTGAAATGTTTTTCGATCGGTGCGTGTATCAATTGTTAATGATATATTGCTGATGTAGCCTTAAAGACAGGATGTGTAAATATTATTCCATACAATTATTTGAACTCTGTAATTTAAGTCTTTGTGTGAATAATGAAAAATATGGGGGACACAAACATATACACTTAACATATGCACTTAACATATGCACTTAACATATGCACTTAACATATGCACTTAACATATGCACTTAACATATGCACTTCACATATGCACTTCACATATGCACTTCACATATGCACTTCACATATGCACTTCACATATGCACTTCACATATGCACTTCACATATGCACTTCACATATACACTTAAAACATAACATATACATATATATACACATATTTTTTACCAATCCTGGCAACATCAAATAACACATATGTACATATACACATAACAAATACACAATAATATGCACATCAATATAAATATACACATTAAGATAAATAAATCACTTACCTTACACTGCTGGTTGTTCTGCGGGCAGCACATTCTCGGAGCGCAAAGCTCACAGCCAACTCTCATCCAATCAAGACGCTGTTCTAAAGTCTCTTGATTGGCTGGAGCTGGATGGCTCCACGCTCTAAAAGGCACTGTAGGGAGGCCTATGCCTGCTCTCCTACCCGGGTGTATAAGACAGCCAGTTTGAGAGGTTTGAATTGCGCATGTCGATTTGGCTGCAGCAAACAAACCATGCCAAACCAACATGCATAATCAAAACTTAATGGGCCACGTCTTACTGCTGCCAATCATTGGCAGCAGTGACACACTGGCCCCGCCCTACCCTCACACTTTCGTTTTTGACACTTTCTGCCCAGCAGTGTGGAGGGGGGTCGCCACTCCCACGGAAGAACCGCCGCTGATGTACGAACAATGGAATGCAGGTTGTGATGGTAAAACCTTGTCTTTTGCTTCTTTGTGCGTTCCTTTCCCAACATCCCTGTTTATTTCTAGGATAGTCTATGAAAGCACTATATTCATACGTTAAAATGCATCCGATTTTAATGCCACATAAATGACTCGTTCCTCCGGTAGATGTAAAAACGTAATCATTGCTGTGCATTGCACCATTAAAGCGTTTTTTCAGTTTTTCGAATTAAAATTAACAAAATATGGACATTTTGGTTTGTTAGCCTCAACTAGCAGTGTTAAGCATTCTTTTCTCCACAGTTTATAAGGTGTTTGTGATGCCAGATTTGGATTCGCAATAACTGAAATCTTAAATCCACCGACAGTACATTAGCCCAGTGCAAAGTGACGTGATTTCATAATGTATTAAGCACCAGTTATGACAAACCTCAAAGGTTTTATACATCATATACAAAAAAGTAACTACTAGGAACTTTCTACACAAACGTTAAATGTGGGATAACCAGTTCAAATAAATGTAGCAGTAACAGTTTTTTCAGGGAAGAGCACCTCAAACTTTTTACTTCCAGACAAAAAGATCCTGAAAGGAGTGAATTTATTATTAATCTCCAAAGATTAATTATAGAGTTAATAATGGATCTGTAGTGTGAACATAGTACCCATTGTAGTCCTGCCCTTTACAACTGCTGCCTCTTTTCATGGGACAATCAACCTCCAGTAGTAGTCGGCCAAACTTTAATTTGCAGTCTGCACAAAACTACCTTTGTGCATACAATAATTTATCATAATTGTTATATTTATTTATTTAGATATTTATAGAGCGCACGGTTACCCGGAGGTGTCCTGGCGCTAATGAAATACTCCAGAGGGAAATGCACCGAGGGGGAATTACTGTGTAAACAACCAGGTCTTGATGCCCTTTCTGAATGTCATAAGATCACTTGTGTTTCTCAAAGCAAAGGGCAAGGCATTCCAAGCCTTAGAAGCTCCAAGCACAAAACTCCTACCCCCCCCCCCCCCCCCACTGCGCTTTCCTTATGCGGGGCACAGTGACCAGTCGCAAACTTGATGATCCTAACTGTCGGGGGGATTATACAATTTTTTTTTAAATGATCTTTCAGACAGGTCGGACCGGCGCCTTGGAGGGCCTTAAAGACCAAACACAAGGCCTTAAAAGCAATCCGCTTCTGCACCGGCAGCCAGTGTAATTACTTCAGTTCCCACGACACAGAAGCATACTTCGGAATGCCCGTCAGGAGTCTGGCTGCTGCATTTTGCAGCACCTGCAACTTATTAAGAAGCTCCTGTTGGGCATTTAGCAGAAGGCTATTACAGTAATCCAGCCGGGGTAAAACCAGGGCCGTAACAACTGTCTTTTTACTGCTTTCAGGGAGGATCTTCCGCAGCATTTTCAGAAGAAAATAAATAGAGGATGTTAGGGCACTGACCTGGGGCCTGAATGTTAGTTGGTCATCTATTAGAACCCCTAAGTTCTTCGCCATTGCCACAGGAAGGGGGGTGCTCCCATCTCTTCTGGCCACCATTGCGGGCTCCAAAAGTCATTACTTATTCCAAATACAATGACCTTGGTTTTAGCTGTGTTGAGTTACAGACAGTTTTGCCCATCCATCTCCCCACCGTCAACTTGCATTCCTGGAATTATAAGGCCACTCCCTTTTCCCTTCCTGGCATCACTGATACCACGATTTGAGTACCGTCTGCGTAGGAGGTCAACTTAAAGCCGAAGGACTTAATAATCAGGGCCAGGGAGGTGACCTATATATTGAACAGGATGGGGCTTAGGGAGGAGCCCTGGGGGACTCTACATGGTAGAGTGAAAGGTTTAGATACATACTCTCCCATTGCCACACTCTGTTCCCTATTAGTCAGAAACGCAAGATCCCTGCTTTCCTCTGCACACTGCATCAGAATTCCATGGTGCACCGTATCGAAGGCTGCGGAGAGGTCCAAACGGACCAGTGCAGCTCTACCCCCCAGGTCCATTACTCCTCTAATTTCCTCGGTTGCCTTTAGTAGGGCAGACTCCGTGCTGTGACCCACTCTGAACCCTTGTTGGGAGGGGTCCAGGGCCCAGGTTGTTTCCAGAAACGCACTGAGTTGATGGTTCATCATTTTTTCAATAAGTTGAGCTGGGAGTGGGAGCATGGAGATGGGACGATAGTTATTGGGATCCATTGTATTTAGATTTGGTTTTTTCAGCAATGGAAGGTTTGATGCCCTTTTCAACATGCCGGGAACTGTCCGGTTGTGAACATGTTGTTGAAGATTGTTGTTAATGCTGCGGCAATAGGTAAAGGTGCCAACTTTGCTACGGTTACCGGACAAGGGTCATATGGTGACCCTGATTTTAATCCGCAAAGCTCAGAAACGCATTAAAAACAGTCTCTACTTTAAGCCTAAAAAATGTGGCCAAAGCCTCGCATAGATCTTGGCTGGGCAGTGGCCCTTCCACTTTAGGAGCAGCAAGACTGGCGAGAGTTCTGAATACTTCTTTTGAACAGTTACTGGCCTGATTATTACGATTAGTAAAGTGCTCTTGTTTACAGTTGTACCTAACACTGATGGATTAATTGAAAAAAACAGTAATAGTGGAACTCTCATGCTTCAGAAGAGGGGGGCGCTAGAGGGCGTACTGCGGAATGGCCGCACTGTCGTGAGGCTCCCGCTGCCCGGAGCTATTATCCGCCTAGGGATCCTGTTGACCATCGCTGCGCCCTGATCTGACCCCACGGATCTACTGGGATACCGACTGACTACCCACGGTCCAACTCCTGGGCCATTTGGAGGTTGCTGGCCGAAGTTACGGAGACCCCAAGTTTCCCCGACTTGCGCTCTGGAAGTCTGATGCCCCCTGGCCCGGCGTCGTTGCTCATGCCAGTCCGGGGCTCTGCACGTGGGGTGTAGGCCTTGCTCCGCCCCTCTTCATCGGGGCCCGCTCGCTGGCCGGGCAAGCCGTTTGGCTCTTCCTTGCTGTCGAACTTATCTCTTGGCTCCTGCATCTGCCTGCCCGGATACCATTGCTCGCGGAGGCGCAACGGATCTTCTTCTTGGTTTCTGGGGGCTCGCTCCTTTGGACTGGGTGCGGGGACGGCCATTCTCTCGTCGTTGGGAGTGGCGGGGCGCGCTGGCCTGCTCGTGCCCCCACGATTCGAGCCTTTTGTTTTTGGCCGTACCCTTGGTCCGCTTTCGATCCTATTTGCTTTTTGTCCGCCGTCACATCACTAGCGCACCATTATGGGGAAGCCGGACACTAAACAATCCAAATTGTCCTTTGACTCTGGAGGGGCTAGGCGGGCGACGCGTTTGCTCCAGGACGCCGGAACTTTGCGGTCCCCCCCCCCCCCGAATGTTACTGATAGTGTCCCGCAGCCGCCGCCACCGGACTTTGCCCAAATGATGCAGGAGATGAGGCAGGGGTTTGCCACGATAGTGGACAAAGTGGACAAGATATCGTTGCGCATGGATGCGGTCGTCCAGAAGTTGGACGTGCACGAGGAGCGCTTGACGGCGGCGGAACAGCGCATTTCGGACCATGATGACACGGCGGCCACCCATACCACCCAACTGGCGAGAATGGACAATATCTTGCGTGTCATTGCCGCTAAGAATGAGGAGTTGGAGGTGAGGAGCAGGCGCAACAACGTGCGCATTGTAGGTGTGCCGGAATCCACGAATGTGGGCAAAATGGAGACTTATGTGGAGAGGCTACTCGTGGGCGCCGTTGGGGCGGAAGTGTTCTCATCCCAGTTCATCGTTGAGAGAGCGCATCGGACACTGGGACCTCGGCCGGCCTCTGGGGCTGCACCGCGCCCCATCATTGCGCTCCTCTTGAACTATCGTGACCGGGACGCCGCCCTCCAGGCCGCCCGCACTAACAGAGCCCTCTCTTTCGAAGGGGTGTCTTTCACCATGTACCCCGACTTCACGCCGATGGTGCAGGATCAGCGTCGTAAGTTCCTGGGGGTGAAAAAGAAGCTTCGGGAACTACAAGTGGACTACGCCTTGCTGTACCCTGCTAAACTTAGAGTGACGCACCAGGCTAAACAACATTTCTTCACCAACCCACAGCATGCTGAGGATTTTGCGAAGCGCCTCCAGCGCGAGCGAGCAGCTGCGGATCGGGGTGGCGATCGAGACCCTGAGGACGAACATTCGGCGGCTGAGGAGGAGGTCGCCTGATTGTGGTGACTTTGGACTTTGTCTCTCTTTTTACTGTTTTTGGAGTGTTCTGGACGTGTGTCTTACATATTGAGTTCTACTGCCTTCCTTCTCCGCATTTGCGGCCTTCCTATTGCCCGCTTTTACTTTTGTTGGTGCGGGGGTCATGCCTTTCATGAGCTGCGTGAGTGCGTGTTGTTTCCTGGGGTCGGTGTGGCACCGCGGGATGGTGCTATCTGATGTCGCGCTCCGGGCACCCACCCCCCTGCGCGGCGCCTGGGGCCGTCTGACACTTGTTGGCGCGGACACTGGCGTGGCGTGAGGGAGTGGTATCGTGCACCTCTGGAAGGTTCCCCGGAGGGTGTGCCCCATGTGTACCTTTGGTTTGGATTTTAGTCCTTTGTTGTTTGACTGGATGTGTGTTGGGGAATGGGGGGGGGTGGGGACGCGTATGGCCTGATTGTTGGGGTGGTCTCAGGTGGGTGGATGGGGTGGGAGTGAAGCTGTCCAAGTTTGGTTGCCCAGGATCTCTGGGTCGGTATGATAGGTGCTGCTGCTGTCTGGGTGCACGGGTGTGGTGCTGTGCCCGCTGTCTAGGCTGGTTCATTTCTCTATCTGGCGGCACTGATCATGTGGTCTGTACTGCCGTCCATCTTGGGCCCGAGTGCACTGGCCGCCATCTTAGGCTGACACGTGATGGGGTGCGCTATGCAAGAGAAACACGTGTGCGAGTTGTGGGTCGCGTGAGATGGATTGGTGGCGTGCGGCGTGCAGTATGTTCTGAGTGCTTGTTGCATGGATGGTTTGGTTGGGGGGGGGGTCGTTGTGGTTTTGGTTGATTGGTTCGGAGATGGCTGGGGAATGTGCGGAGTGGCTGTGGGGGGTGTCTGCGCCCTGGGGTGTGGACCTGTTTCTGGCTGTTGCTGGTAGTTGGATGCCCTGTATTTGCTTATTGGGTCCCGTGGGGCCCTGAAACTGGGTAATGTCGACTGCTGTTATAGATCAGATATCGATTCTGTCCTGGAATGTACGGGGACTTAATGATGCCAGGAAATGTCGTAGTGTGATCCAGTACCTGGACAGGCATGCTATTCATGTAGCTCTCCTCCAGGAGACGCATCTGCGTCCCGCTCCTTCCCCCAACTTTGGCGGGAGGTGGGCTGCGGCCAGGCGGTTTGCTTCCTATTCTTCTTATGCTCGTGGGGTTGTTATCCTTGTTAAAAGATCGCTCGCATTTCAGGAACTGGGATTTGCTGGGGACCCTGAGGGGCGCTATGTGCTACTGTGGGGGCGGCTTGGGCAGAACACTGTATTGTTTGTTAATTGCTATGCTCCTAATGTCGATACGCCAATTTTTTTTGTCACTTTGTGGGGTCATGTTCTTGCTGTGGATGCCACTTACATTGTGTGGGGGGGTGATTTCAATCTTGCATTTCATGCCCAGTCGGACAGATTGGAGGGGAGCCCTCAGTATAATGTACAGGCCAGAGAAGTGTTGCGGGGGATTGTGGAAGAGGCCGGGTTGGTCGATAGCTGGAGGTACACCCGCCCTGCCACTAAGGAGGGCACTCATTACACCACACATGCTCGTTCATGGGCAAGACTGGATTATGTGTTTCTCTCTAGGGGGCTGGTAGCTGGCCTACGGGAGGCTACACATCTGGCGCGGACGTACTCTGATCACTGTCCGGTGAAGGTTGTTCTATCCGTCCCCGGGTTGCATAGGCCGCGCCCACCTTGGCGTCTGTTTCCGACTGCTTTGCTTGACCCGCTGTTCAAGGAGGAGCTTGGTGTGGAGGTAGAGGCGTTCTTACCTAGGAACAAAGGCTCTGTGGACAGCGTCGAGGTCATCTGGGAGGCGTTCAAGGTTACTATCCGGGGTGTCACTATTTCTAAAAGTTGTGGAGTACTTCGACTGATTGTTCGGACCCTCGAGGGCTTGGAAGCTGACTTGCGAGACTTAGAACGCAGGATGCAGGTTGACTCTGATCCCGATCTTCTGGCGCAGTTCCGTACTAAGCTCTCCGAATATGAGGAGGAGGCTGCTAGAGAGGCTAAGCATAGGGGGAAATACTGGACGGCGAGGCGATACTGTGAAGGGGAGCGGCCCAGTAAGGTCCTCGCTGCCCTTACTAGACATCCAAGGCATGGGTCTGACGTGCTGGAATTGGTGTCACCGGATGGCACTCGATGTCGAGACACTTCGGAGATCCAGCGTACTTTTATTGACCATTATACACACCTTTACACGACACAGCAGACGGGTGAGACTCGATACGGCGGATTTCTTGATGAGCTGGCACCTTGTTGGTTGTCGGATGGTCATCGGGAGTTCTTAGGCAGGCCCCTGGAGGTGGAGGAGGTCAGGAATGCCATCATGTCTCTGTCTAATGGGGAGGCCGCCGGTCTGGATGGCCTTCCTGCTGAATTTTATAAATGTTATGTGGACACCATGGCCCCTGTGCTCCGTGAGGTTTTTGAGGAGTCCCTGGAGGAGGGGCGTCTGCCGGGCTCCATGCGCGAGGTCGCCATTACGTCGCTGCTTAAGCCGGGTAAGGATCCGTTGGATGTGGGCTCTTATAGGCCCCTCTCATTGCTCAACTGCGATGTCAAGATTCTCGCGAAGGTATTGGCAGTAAGACTAGCCGAACTCATGCCCGTTATTGTGCTGCCTGACCAGTCGGGATTTGTGCCTGGCCGTGCTACCTCCCACAATCTTCGCACCTTGTTTTCGCTTGTGTCGACCATTGCTCCTACTGTCCCGGTCGCCGCCATCTTTCTCGATGCCACTAAGGCGTTTGACTCTGTTGAGTGGGGCTATCTTATTGATGTTCTTTGTCGAATGGGTTTCCCCAGGATCTTCATCTCTTGGGTTAAGCTCTTATACACTGATCCGATGGCGAGGGTGGTGGTGAATGGGGTGCTATCCCCCTCGTTCCCTCTTACGAGAGGGACCCGACAGGGATGCCCCCTCTCGCCCCTCTTGTTTGCTATAGCCATTGAGCCACTGGCCTGCAGGATTCGTCAGTTTCACCAGCAGAGCGCCTTTAATTGTCTTCAGCGGCAGGTCGGTATTTCTTTATACGCCGATGATGTTACACTCTATGTCAAGGACCCTGAGAACAACCTTAATTCGCTCTTACGAGAGCTGGTCGCTTTTGGGGGGGTCTCCGGTGTCCATATTAACTGGTGGAAGTCTCAATTTTTCCCCCTCACTGCTGCTGTAGCTAGGTTTCCCCTTGACTACCCTTTGGAATGGTGTGATTCGGAGTTGCGTTATCTTGGCATTGTCGTGTCCTTGGACAGAGAAGAATCGGTTCGGCTTAATTATGGGGTGGCTATTACCAAACTTGCAGATGATGTCACCAGGTGGATGTCCTTGCCTCTTTCCATGGCCGGTAGGGCGTCCCTTATCAAGATGGTAGTTTTACCCCGCTTTCTTTACCTCTTTCAGAACCTTCCGTATCATCCTGGTGCTTATTTCTTTCGCAGGCTCCGTTCCGTGCTCTTGCGGTTGTTCTGGGGGGGCAAGCAGCCACGGGTGGCTTGGGCTACCCTTACGTTGCCCTATGCTGATGGTGGATTCGACGTCCCTGACTTCGAGCTTTATTATCTCAGCGCTCAGGCGCATTACGCTTATCACTGGATGCGCCCCACGCCGTTCATGCCCCAGATTGCTGCTGAACATTGGGTTGCCCACCCGCTCCCACTGGAGGGGATGGTTTTGGGCAAGGTGTCCGACGTGGAAACGCCTCGCACGACTGTGACGTGCACGGTGGATGCTTGGAAGCGGGTGGCTCAATTGCTGGGCGTCTCCTTTCTTTATTCGCCGGCTCTGCCTCTGTCTTATCATCCTGATCTGTCGCTGTTGTTGGAAACGGGGTTTCAACGAATGTGTAAGTGTCTGGGCATTCTCACGTGGGGCGACTTGTTTCATGAGGGTGCCTTCCGTACGCAGGCTCATTTCTTTGGAGAGGCTGCTTGCTCCCCTCTAGAGCTGTTCTACTTCATCCGCTTACGGCAGGGCATGCGTGCTCTGCTTTCAGATTTCCCTTCGGAGCCTGGAGTTACCCTCCCCCTCACGTGCTGTTGGTTTCAGATGGACGACACCTGGTGTCGAAATTATATGGGGCTATTCGCAGACAGCGTTCGGTCCCGGCCAATCGGGTGCGCGAGCAGTGGGTTGCCGAGTTGGGGGCTCCTATTACCGACGAGCAGTGGAAGTACTGTTGTGGGCTCACGGCCAATGTTTCTTCTTGTTGTCGCCTTAAAATTATCCACTACAAGGTTGTTCAGAGGTACTATTATACCCCGGCGAGGAAACTACGGTTTCATTTAGCGGAAGATGACAGGTGTGCTAGATGTCGTGCGGAAGGCGCTGACTTCCTGCACTTGGCTTGGAGTTGTGCGGGTGTATTAGAATATTGGACTCAGGTTCATGAGGCCCTGCAGATTATGGCGGAGGATGGGGTAGCATTTGACCCCTTAGTGATGTTGCTGGGCTACTCTAAGGACGTGCCTGCCTCTCACCGTAGATTTGTTGACGTGGCCCTGCTGCTGGCTAAGCGTAGGGTTGCTTGTTGCTGGGGTCGTGGCAGGGTGCCGCGCTTTCAGGATTGGGTGACTGACCTCATATACTGTCAGGATCAATACAACATCTATTCTGACCTGATGCCTGTCCGATGCAGACCGAAGAACTTTTGGAGCCCGCTCCAGGTGTACCTCCTAACCAGAGCTGTGCAGGACTCTGATTCTGAATCAGGGGACCGTGAAGGGATTGGTTGATGGCATCTTGATGGGCTGGGATTTTACATTACACCTGCTGACCTCCCAGTGTTGGGGGAGAGGCTGCGCTGTCTCCTTTCCATGCGAGCTATTGGGGGCTGTAGTTCCCTTTACGACAACTATATGGCTGGGAACTGAGGTCGTATCCCTGTCGGGTACCTTTATTTTATGTGTCCCTTACATCTGTGTTTCCTTTGTTTTTATTTATTGTGCGCTAATCGACTGTGTCCGTATTGTATTGTCTCATTAGCTTGCCTGAACATACTGGATCATTGCTCTCTAATTTGCACTGTGCATTCCGATGTTGCTCCTTGTATTGACTGGTCTGCTGCCCTGAACTGGTTTGTATCTCAATTTTTTGGTTCTGACGTACCATTGTAATGGCCATATATGTCTGTATGTATTGTGTATGCACTTCCCTTGACCCTGCTTGTCTCCAAATAAAGGTTTAAAAAAAAAAAAAAAAAAAAAACTCTCATGCTTCAGAAACTAAAACCTTGTGTATCTTTGGGCTATTTCTGTAGTGCAAATTTAGCCAACAGGCGGTGGAAACATAAAGGTTCCCAAGCTAAGAGGCTGTCTTAGCTAGCTTTATTATTAATGAATTATAGCTGTTGAATCCATCAAAATGGTTAGTTAGCTAACATACACATATGTATACCCTACATTTGGGTGGACAGCAACAAACGTGCCTTTAGCTTACCAGCTAGAAGCAACATATAATTTGAATAACCTAGTCACTAGTAATAGTCCTTACAACATACTTAAGTACTTTCTGTTTCACACACTAACCCCATCAGTATCTCTGCTACATAGTGGTGCAATACCTGCAGTGGTCATGCCAGTCTGATCTCCTGGGTAGCTTGTCGCAGTTCTGCTGTTCCAAGAGGCTAAATCCATCTCCCTCCTGGGGAAAACTATTCTCATAAGACACCTGCTTAAATATTGTGTGTGTGAAGTCGAAGGCTAAAGAGACATTCTTTCTTCGATCCAAGCTAAGACCCAACTTTGGTCACAGTCGCACCTGATGGCTTTCAAAGATTAACTGTCTCACTGTGGAGCCTTGTAGGTCCACCCCTGCAAGAGGACTCACCGGCGTGAACCTCACATTAACATAGATATCGCACAGGCCAGTAAATGTGACCACAGTGACATGCATTCAGCTAGATGCTTTCATGCTGTCATTGCCAAACCTTCTGTATTGTTTATTCTGGAGCAGACTTAAGAGAAAAACCTTTCTCAGATGTTTTAATCTCAGTCATTGAACCGTAATGTACCAAACTGACACGAACTGTCCTGTCTTTACCTCTGGGAAACCCCCTACTCTGTCAGTGGTGTTGATTGCAGTTATCGTGAGGGGAACACTTTGTCTTCCCACATAGAGGTGGAGACCAAGTATTTGGAGACATGTAGGAAGTGATGTACTAGTCTCCAGTGTTCTCCCTGTTGTAGGCCAGTGTTATCATTGCCAGCTATGATCTACAGCTGCGTGTGCGTTCAGCTGCTTGGCATAGCTATATTTACTGATGTCAAGGGATTACTGTCGGGGAACTATGAACTCAAGCTGGCCATGAGTATGCAGTCATGACTCAAGTCATCAGTTGCCTAGGAGAAAGCCATAGATGATCCCTTTGATGAGAATAACTTGATTCCTTCATTGGATAAACTTCTCTTATGCACAACCACAGACAAATTGATAAGTGGCATTCAGTTTGTACTAGAGAGTCCTTTTCTTTTCCAGCTGATGAATGCTTTGTAGTCTTTAAGGATTGTGAGTCTTGCCCAGCACCTGTACTCTTCCTGTTCTCCCAGTCTCAACCTTCACCTGTATTCCAATGACTTACTCGTGGCTTAGCTATTGTCCTCTTCACCACTACAGAATGATCATTCCACGCCAATGGACACATTTCCTTCCATTATCAACACTGGCCTTAGATTGCCAAAGATACATGGGTCTTCTGAGTGTTGAAGAATGTCTAGCTTTAAGGCTGCTATGGCAACAACCACACAGAATGGCTTTGCCCCAAAGAAGCTATGATAATACCGCCACCTGCCCCAGATTTACTCCTGCTTGCTGGGGCAACCGCGTGCTTCATATATATAGGCTGTTCCTGCAGGCCACACCAATCCACCGCCCTCCTCCACTCGCCCCTCGATGGAGGGGCTTCCCTTTGCGAGCAGTATCATGTTTGGCCACCAGTGTTGCCAACCAGTGTATTCAATTATCTGCCTACCCACATACTCCAACAGTACAACTCAGGGGGTAAAGCTGATCTAGAGGCCAAGAATCGCAGAAAGCTCCCTCTCGATCTCCTGTCGAAAGAGTACCAGTTTCAGGCATGACCTGACCATGTTGAAGAAGTCTACCTCCGCAAAGGAACAATGTGTGCACTGGGCCTGAAGTACCCTGCTGGCTTTGTGGAGCCGCTGGGGAGTCCTGTACGTAAGATGTAAATAGCTAAACTGGACCATTTGGAGGCGTGCAGAGAATGCCACTTCACTGTTTGCCAGTCTGGCCTCACACCACTCGTTATCCTCCAGCGTGCCCCCCAGGCCTCCCACTTCTGTGCATTCCAGGGAAGTGATCTGGAGCATTAACTATGAGAGATCAGTAAATCTGGGAGGTGGCTCCCTGCCCGGCCTCCCCATCAGGAGCTTGAGCTCCAGTAGGGTGAATTCTGGAATTTGTGCACCCAGGGGACTATTAGGTGGCAAGGCGTGATGCAACAGCAGGTCTGCAGGTATTGGTGGAATGAGTGCGTGAGAGCTTGTATTGCGCCTGCATTTCATGGAACTTCTGCACACTATCTCCTTGCCAGACATCACCAAGGTGAGAGACGCCTATTCTGTTCCACCTTGCAAATCCCTTCATCCAGCAGTGTGATGTAACCATGTCCCCTGCCACAGTGTACAGTATGGGAGGGCCCAGGGAATTGGGGTCCCGTAAAGCAGGCCCAGCAAGGCCAGTTCTCCCCGGTAAATCAGGTCGTCCCACCCCCTGTTGAACCAGTCCTTCATTGTAACCAGCTGTACAGCCAGCTAATAACCATAGAATTCTGCCATCCCCATTCCCTCAATGTAAGGGGAATACCATCCATGACACAAGGATGGCCACCCACCCAAAGAAATGTGGCAACCCTCGATGCCAGCTCCGTGAACCATCACCTAAGGATCAGGTAGGGAAAGTTTGAAAAAATATACAAAAAGCACAGCTAAACCGTCATTTTATAAAGGGCTACTCGCCCCAAGGTATTCAACGGCATACGGCCCTACTGCTGCACTTTCCTGCTCAACCTAGCAACCAGTGGAGCTAGGTTAAGGCTACAGGTCAAACTAGGGAGGCGTGAAATAAAGACCACTAAATATTTGATGGGCGGGCAGCATATTAGGATTGCGGCTTGCCCAGGAACACCTGCACTCGTCTACATCAATAGGTACCAATAAAAATTTGGATTCTTTGACCCGGTACCCAGGGGCGTCTAACATACAGATATAGGATTTCCATACAGCATGGACCTGAGGTCTGCGAGTTCGCCCAGAATACCAAGATGTCATCAGCATATAGTGCTATACGTTCATCCAGCCCCCTGCTCCGCATGTGCAAATGAGGTGTGCCCCGTGCTCAATCTCCAAGGCAAATAAAAGAGGGGGTAGGCTTTGTAGGTGCATCGGGAAGAGCGGTGAAAGGGTCCCATTTACCCAGACCCAGGTGTGTGGGCAGGTGTAAAGGAGATAGGAGTCAACGCCTCCACGAAGGGCCCATCAACAATGTCAAAGCCTTTCTCGAAATCTACTAGGAGCAGCACTGCAAGAGCTTGGAAGCAGTCTGCCTGAGAAAGGGCCACCTGGACCCTCCAGACACAGTGGCAAGTTCTCCTGTTTAGCATAAATCCACACTGATCCGGGTAGACCAAGTAGGGCAGGGTACGGCAGAGCCAATTTAGTCAAAACATTTGAGAACACCTTAACGTCGACATTGGTAAGAGTGATCGAACTGTATGAAGACCTACTTTAGTGATCACAAAAATAGTTTCCGTGTCTAACTCTTGGGTGGTTGGAGGTGGGGAAGCAAGAGAGGCTGAATTCACTGGAAAAACTCAATTGGAAATCCATTGGGACCCAGGGTTTTTCCCAAAGTCTTGGCGGTGAGCACTTCTTCAATCTCATCAGCTGATCAAGAGTCTTTAGCCAGTGAAGGTGGGATCGAGAGCAATGAAATATCCTGCATCACCAGGTGCGCAACCTCCTGAGGATGTCAGGGTGTCCATATTTATAGTGCACTGTAGTAGTCCGCAAAGACCTGTGCCACCTCTGGAACCGGTTCATGGAGGCAACCGTTGCGTCACAAATCAAGGCAACCACTTTGGAGGCAGTGTCTCTAGTGGCCAGCTGATATTGGATCTTCCTGGATGAATCCCCTTGCTCATATATACACTGTCAATGCCCTCCAGCACGGGCTGGGCTATTCTAGCAAAGACTTCCATAAGCTAGACCTTTTTAAGCATCAACTGGCGGTCTGGGTCAGCTGAGGATCGTAGATGTGGTCAATGTACAACAGGGTCTTGTGTACTGCCAATGTGTGGGTGTAGAAATCATTTATGGGGGTGCCATGTTATCCACCCGGCAAAAAACCCCATTGAGTCTGCCCTAGAAGAAAGCAGCCAGGAGTTTGCTCGACGGGAGGGTTAAAGGTGCCATGTATGGGATCAGGAATGGCATTGAAGTAACCCCTTATCAGCTTGACACGTTGAGGAAAGGTCAGCTGAACGTACCAGAGGGTCAGCAACGTGGGCTGGAGTTGATGCTGAGGAACATAGACCAAAAGAAAATTGTTTGCATACCCTCCAATCGACCCTCAATCGCCACATTCTGCCCCTTAGGGTCTTCATGGGAGGTTGATACCACCAACGGGAACCCCTTGTGTAGTAAGAAAACCCGACATGTGGAACATTTTATCATAGCCGAAGCGACCCAGCAAGGGACAATGCGTGCCCTACGGGTGAGTTTCTTGAAGCATGAGAACTGCTGTTTGGAATCATTTCACCTACCAGAAAATGGTCTAGCAGGCCTTTTACATTCCAAGATAGGACCTTAACCATAATCAACCGGGGGAAAAAACAAGGGAGGTCTCATCCCTCATAGAAGGACGTCACGGGGTTCGGTGGCACTCAACCACAAGAGGGACGCTTAAGGCAGCGTACCAGAATGTGAATGTTTTTTGTGTGAGGAAAGTGGTTGTGACGTATGTGGTCAAACCTGTGAAAACAAATAAAACAACCCACCCCAACTTCCCTACTTCATACTTCTATTTCTGTAGCATCAGTAAACCTAACCTATACTTCTATCTCTGAAACATCTGTCGCCCTAACCCCATACATACCTGCAATCAGACAGGGCCTAGAGCTACCTAAAAGTTCCTAACGGCCCCAACATAGAGGATTCTAATGCCCAATAGCAAGTATCAGTATATCATACCAGTGTGCCTACAACAAGGTTTCCATAACAAAACCTGAAACATTACTGAGAAAAACATGTATAGAAAGGAAAGCTAGGTTATCTATGTCTTACTTATACGCCCAGTCACCGGACCAGCATCACTGAGTTTTATGGTCTGAGCTTCAAGGGGCTACGTCAGTGCCTCCAACCCAGGACCGGAAAAGGTCTGGAGTGCCCAAAAGCAGGGCATTCGGGACAGTGGTGTCAGCTTCTCCTCGGTCGGGCCTGAAGTCCTGGTGCATGAGGTACACCTCCACTCAGATCTCGCTCACTTTAGTTTCATCTGCCTCCCTTGAGTCTTGGATCACTTTAAGGATTACAGTATGGTCTGCTTGCATGTGGGCGAACACACAGGGTGTGGGGGCCTCCAATAGCTCCGTGGGCACCGGAGGCAAACTTTGTGTACTAGTCAATCTTCGTCTGTATCGGTGGGGGTGGCTTGTCCCATCCCATCTCCGACTGGACTGTCGTGGGTGTAGCGAGGGAGAGTGCATGTCACCCCCCGTGGCCCGCTTACCCCGGCGGGGCACCACAAGCATCCAGGCAAGCTGAGAGTGTGCTGATGTGTCAGAGCTTTTATTCCACCTGACTCAAAAATTCATAAAATAACTAACATTTTTTTAAGGCACAAGCCACCAATTTTCAGGTAGTACGTCAATCAATATAACATTTATATTTCAAGAGGTGGAAATAATTACTAAGCAGTGCAAATAAAATTGAGACCATCAAAAAACCCAAAGATCTTCAAATCTAATACTTTTGTGGTACGTTTTTACATGTGCACTGGGGGGTCTAATCCAGTATTTATGACTTTATTATTATTATTATTATTATATTCTTGTATAGCGCCAGATTCAACCCCCGAAGGGGTATCTCCGCGCTTGCCTTGGGAACCCGTCCTGGTTTTTCCCTGTGAGATAGCCCCTACAGGGCATCCCCAAGGTGAAAGCCAGGCATCCCGCCGCGGGGGGGCCGTTGTGGAGATTAAGCAAGCTTAATGCCCAGAGTTGCAGAGTGTGAACCCATGATTAGGTCAGGCACCGAAGCGAGAATTATCGAGTCCGTGGACATTTGAGCTCAATACCCTGCCGCGTCGGGAATTGAACCCTGGTCGCGGGTCTGACCTCTGCTTCAGGGTCTGCCTGCTCTAACCAGTGAGCCACACTTCTCCACCTTTTTGAAGGTGTGTATGATTCTAGAGTTGCCTGGTTGTGCCAAGCTAAGGACCCAAGGGGAGGTTTCTTCACTTCACATTTGAAGGCTTTTCTAACAGTGCTGGTAATGCTACAGACACAACACGCATCCCTCTTTTTCATCAGGAAACAAGGGGCCGCCAGCTAACCACTACCCTTCAGGTGGGCTGTTTGTCTTCGGGAGTGCCCATGACAACAAGGCATTTTCACATTAGTCCCTCTAGTAACAAACCTATTCACTGACTCACACATTTCAGACACCCACAGCAGCAGGGCAGGCTGCTTTTAAAGGTGTTTACTCTTGACATGAATGGACAATCCTAAAGGAAGCTGTTGAGCCCATCTTTCAAGTCTTGTGCCATTCTTCCACATATGTCTTTAAAACGTTCATTTGGGATCAATAGGCCTTTTGGATTAGAGGGCTCCTGGTTCCTAAAACAACCTTTCTTTAGATTAAGTGGGGGTGTTTCTGTATGCTTTTTATGACATCTCAGAGGCTGAGAGATGTTCAGGGAGATTCCAGGGTTCTCTGTGAATCGTGTGGTTCTAATCTCTGTTTTCCAATATTGTTATTTTGATGTATTCTATCTGCTACTGTGGGACCACTAACTCTTCGCCCAGCAGCAGAATCTTCTGACCATGGAAGGTCTGGGAATGCTGCACCGCTCCCTACCATCCTTCAGCTTGGGTGCATGGTTCATAGGATGTGAACTTTCAGTAACCAATTCATATCTATCTCTGGCAAGCGGAATTACTTTTTCTCCAACTACTCTCACTCCATGAACCTGAGAACAAAATATCACCTCTTGGAAACATAGTGGGCTGTACAAAATAATAGTGTTGCGGGGAAGGAGATTTTGATATCTTTTCTGATTACCTAGATACCTATCTCATTCATCCAATTTTGGATCGATTATTGACTGTCATTGAGTAAAAGGCAAACCCACATAAGTTAAATCAACCCCATAGACTGACGCAACTCTGAAAAACCACTTACGACTGGTAAAGTATAAAGTTTAATATAAAACTAAGGTCAATTGTAAATACAATCCTCTCAAGATAAGGTTCAACAAGTATACAGGAACTAAAAGGAACATAAATTCCGTAAAGAATCTCAGTCTACAAAAGAATACAATCAAAACCAATTCTAGAATCAACAAATTGAATAGCATAGACACAAAATGAATATGATGCGTCATTTACATAAAAGAATAAACAAGTTAAATCTGTCCCTACTCTATGCTAGATGACATCCCTACTAACAAGTCCTTTACCTAAAAAGGTGTCAGCCGTTTGACTTCCAAAGAAGTTCAAACTTTCTCAATCTCTGATGGAAACCTATGTCGAGAAGCAGTACCCTTTCTGCCTACCCATCCGCTCTCTAAGGGTCCTCGGCCTACTGCTCTCCTTCTGTTCTTACTCTTTCTTCTGTTGCGTTCTGTCTTCTCCCCGGGGTGCTGTCCCTAAATACAAAATCACAGTATGGGTGGAACGCCCCTTTGAGACGCCCACCACGTACACATTTCACGTGATCCCGCTTCCGGGTTTTTCCATAGCTTCATCTCTTCGCGTCGTCTGTTAAGTTGACCTTGCTTCTTAGGCGCCATCTTCGTCATCGTGCTGGTAACCTCATGACATTCCAGTTGACACTTTCAGAGCAAAGTCTATCACCTCAACAGAGCTCCAGTCATTACAGATGTGATTGTAACCTCTTTTGGTCCTGTGAACAGTCACTTCTAAACAAGACCCCAAATTCCAAGCGTCCCTTATCTCACTTAAGCCATAAACTTCGTCCAGCATTGTCACTTTAATTTAACAAGACCTTTGACTCTTGGCTCGCACGTACAGATCAAAGCTATCCCCCTCTTCCTGAGAGGCCACTAAATTATATGCAGTGGACTACTCTCTTGCGAACCCTTGGTCCGTTAGGTTAAAATCACATATGATCACACTATTCTAAAATTCCTACAAACTCTTCTACACAGTATGATTTTTAACACACATATATATATAATCGAATTAGTAACTTATTCATTATAATCGAATCCTTGTTACATAAAATACAATGTTATACTCTTGTTCCTACACAGTGCTATATAGTCTGCACATTTCCTCACTTTACATTGCACCGCTTTCTCCGTTTCATAATTACATACATATATGAATTCCATTTGGCACGTTCTACTGTTCTTAATCATTTTCACATTTCTATATTAGCCCAACCTATATATACGGGCCTTTCTAATTCTAATGCACATTCTAGAATACATACGAATACATTTCTTTATTACTTCAGTTACCACGGCTAACTTTACGCTACAAGTGTTATTTCACGTTACAACTTCTAAATATGCTACAGGCTTGTAAATATGGTACGGACATATGTTTCATTCAAATTGCGCTCTCTCAGTGTGTTAGCATTTTGGACATTTACTACTACTACCACCTGCAAGAGGAAAACGGTGTTTGGAGCGAAAGGCAATGTTCTTGCATAATTATTACTCTTTCTTGCTGCCTTCTAATTTGGCAGCGCGCGTAACACGTCTCTTTCTGCTCTCCCGATGGAGCACGGGCCAAGTACAGATTCATTAAACTTAATTAGTGTCCGTCCGCTCTTCGTGCTGTGATTGAGCGACTATTTATTCTTTGTTGGTCATTTTTAGGTGACCTGCTTTAATCAGTCTGTGGACTTCCAGCCCGCCAAAGCTTCGCAAGCCTTGGGCATCAAAATGAAATACAAGAATAGTATGTTAAAAAAAAAGCTTTTTGAAATACAGTTCCGATTCCTTCATGCATTCTTTCCTCTTGACAAATTCCGCAGGCTTCCACATACATTACGATGCTCGGCTCCCCTTGATGAAAGAATACGATGATGATGCAATTTATGACTAGCCCTGACTACAGATACCTTGCAAAACCAGCAAATGGTTCATTTCACCCAACTATACTGCTTCCTTTATTAATGTACGTAATCTGTCAAGGGAGTTAACAACTTCTAAAATACATATAGAAATATAACTGAAACATATCTGTGTGCAAAACACACGTGCACATACTACGTTTCTGTTTCTTGTTTCACGAGCGTTTAATAAACTTGTTTTGTGAAAAACATATGCGCTCATGTTTGTATACTGGTTTTTTTTTGTTGAACTACTGGCTTCTTTTGGAACAGCATACAACTATGGAATTGTAAATTTAAAGAGAACTATAATGTAACTGATATCTCTTTTTTAAACAAGCATGCGCTTAGGTTTTATACAAAGTCTGTCGGTGCATGGTTGGTTTTTTTTTTATAAAGCACATACATCTAAGTAGTTCCAACGCATTCCAAACTAAAATGTTTTACATCTCAAACACGTGTTGTTTACTGCAGTGATGCTTATCTTACTTGCTGGAAACGTTTACAACTTAACATCGGCTACGAGCTAAATTTCCGATTTGTATACAAAACAGTGCGGGCACCAGAGGGATTCCCTTTACCCCCCAAGAGCGTCAGGAGCTGGGGAAGAGCTAGAGGCTCCTTTCAGTTTCCCTTTCTACGTTCTCAGGGGGCTATCTCCGCCCCCTGAGCACGTAGAAAGTCAGCAGAGGTATTGTTGGAAAGGGGAGAATCTCCCCTTTCCCGTGGTACCCCTCCCTAGTGGATCCCTGCTTGGGGATCGCCCCAAACTACAGTCTTTCTGCCCCCCCCCCCCCGTGGGACAGAAAGCACCCTAGATGCTGGGGATTATTTTTTTTATAGGCCCAGGGTGGGGGCTGCCCAGAATGGGCTTGCAAACGCCCCCACTCTACCCCCAAGTGAAAAGAATTAGTGCTTAATTTGTGCCAGTACTTTCCGGTGCTTAGCACCGGCACTTATTTATCAGGACCGGGTCTACACCAGGCGCCTGCAACGCTGCACGTCATATGGCATTGCGGCGTAGACGGTATATAAAATAACCTCACTGACTCGGCGCATCACCTATGATTCATTACTGGACATAATTGGAGGTCAGAGAGCCGCTTACAGCCTTGCGCCGCAGTTCCACTTTAAATGATGCACCAATAGGCCTGCTGTGTGCAGCAGTCAGTGGCTCGGGTTTATTTGGCTTTCAATAACAGTTGCAATGTTTTCATGACAAACTGGGTTGTTCGAGAATTGAACTCTGGGTGCCCATTTCACCCTTCCTCCCCGCTACCCTTCTTTCTCTCTTTCCTCGGAAAGCAGACAAACGCGCGCTGGAGGGTAAGGTGAGTCACACGTAGTTCGACGCCACCAATGAGCAGCTGCACCGGATGATGCAGGAGCTGCTGCCGGACAAGGTCACAGTCACTGTGCAAAGACAAGACTGGCAGAATGTGGTAGACAAGATCTCCTTGGAGAGTCCAAGGTGAGTGCCAAGCGCCTCGGTGCACCATACTGCACTCAGTGCGCTGCCCTCCCTCCCCAGCTGATACCACATACCTCCAATGTTGTGGTGTTCTGCAGTTCGAAATAAAATTGCAGGACTGCAAAAATCTTCTTATAGTATCTCCTATGCCGCTATAGGCCATGCCACGTGTTTACTCCAATAAATGTCCGATCTCATTGCCTGCTGTACTTTTCGTGTTATTCTTTTAGATGCCCGTAGGTATGTGCAGCGTTTTAGGGCAGTTGTATCTGCGATAAATCCATGCCTTGCCTGGTAGAGAATTAAGATTGACTTTCCAGACTTCTGGGTCTCGCCAGTAGATGCCAGGTAAGGTTAATTGAAAAATGGCAGTCCGTGTATAAAAGTAGCAAATAAATCCTACTGTAGCAATAGCCCCTGGCATCATACTGGTCCAGACCGTCGGACTTACTCCAACCATAATTTATTTACTGATTCCAATATGAACCACATTCAGTTGTGACGATGCGCATTGCGATTTGCTTTAGAAAGGTGGCGGCCCTTAGTTCAGTGTTGCTGGTGGGCAGGACACTGATTAGCTGGGTTTAGTTCTGCGGGGGTAGAGACTCTGGGGCAGCGTGCGTAGGTTTTTTTCAAAATGCGACGCCCGGCCCTCTCACACGCGCACACCGCCATGCGTCAGGTGGTTAGCCCGACGAGTGCAGGCAGCAGCAGACCTAGGCCGCCTATCGCTAACAGTTAATAAAGACGGGCAGGCAGGCCAGTGTTTGGCCACTCACCACCACCAGTAACCGTAAGTAGCAGTCGTTGCTAAACCAACGCTGCTTTTTTTTCTTTAGTATGGTGGGTGGCGTGACGTGACTGTCACTGGCGTGGTAGCTCCGGCTCCCGCTCCATATGAAGAATCGATGCTGGCCGGGCGCGGCCTCTGGATGTGAAGTAGAGCAGTCGCTGCTCCTTTGCCTCTGACAAGCGTGGCAGAATAAAGTTTAAGTGTGTGTCTGTGTGCAGCACAGGCAAAGCAATTACTGAGTACATGAGTAAAGCCTCATTTACGTAAATTACATTAACTCAGGGTTATTGGGACTCGGGAGTGGCCTACGCCAGCGTCAGCACAGGGTTAAATTACCCCAATGCTGTGAACCACAGCCTAGCTGGGCGAGGGTTCAAAGTACTTAAATGTGCAAAACTGTAAAACGAAAAAGAGCTTTAGAGATCAGTTATCGCGATAGGGCCGCCAGGGGTTAAGTTAAAGGCCCTGCCCTTCTTCCAGCCTTCTCATGGCTGGGCAGTGACATTATTGGACTTGCACACGGTGAAGGTGCCATACGCATGGTTGCTCAAGGAAGGCCTTGGACTCGTCGCTCGGTGGTTCACTTCATACGTATAAGTGAACTGTGAAGTAAACCATTGAGTGACGAGCCCAAGGCCTTTCCTGAGCAATCATGCCTATTGCACCGGGCTAAGGGCAAGTACAATGACCTTAAGCTTAATGGCGTTGATTTGTTAAAGACTAGGCCGCCATTGTGCTACAGGTGCTTTGTTAGCAGGCGTCAAAGCAGTTCGGAAATCAGCAGGAGGCAGGGTGGCATCCCAGCTAGCTGCCTGCAGGTATTTCCGTAGGCCCCTTGCATCTTTGTAAGGCTGCTCTCTCAGCTCAGGCCTGCATACACAGAGAGCTCCCAAGCAGTGATTGCAGGAGGTGCCAAAACGAAATCATGAATGTCTGCATTTAAATGGTTGCCTTTATGATTATAGGGAACATGTAGAAGAGTGGCCCTCGATACAAGAGAGGTAGAACTAAAGGTAGAGCAAGAGTACTGAAGGGCAGAAAGAGAAGATGTTGAAAAAAAGAGGTGAAGCAAGAAGACAGAGGTGAGGTACTGAAAGAGAGCTGATGGTGAAACAAAGCTAGAAAATGGTTGAGGTAAAGAGGTATAGAGTAAGAGGTGATATACAAAGTTCATAAGTAGAGGGATGACTGTTGTGTCGGTGAGGAAGAGAGAGTGGGTTGATACTGGTAAAGGGACACAAAGATGAGAGAGGGACAGAAAAAAAGAGGTAGAGAAGGAGAGGTGTAGTAAGAAAGAAGTAAGACTGTGTGAGATGAAGGGAAGAGTGGTAGACAGGGGACAGGTGATGTACGCAATGAATGGTGATGTAAATGGAGAGGGTAGGAGAGAGTAGATTTTAGAAATAAATGAAGAAGTGAGCGAGGTGTGACTTAGAGAAATGAGGTAGGGACAATGTGAGAAAGAGTGGGTAGATAGAGAAGTGACAATTTAAGAGGTGAGGTATAGAAAAGTAAAGATAGGTGGGGGAAAAGAGGTATACGGTTGGGAGAAAGGGGTGAGGTTGATGGAAAGTGGATGCTGGATAGGTAGATGATGGTGACAGTACAGTGTAGTGCACAGCCAAGGGTGGAGAACAGACAGGGAGGTGAGGTAGAGAGTGAAGGGTAGCGATTGGCACAGAGACTGTCCGAGAAGTTTGATCGTGAGAGAGGCTCGCTTGAAATATGTGCCCGAGACACAGGAGTGACTCAGAGAAAGTTGAACTAAAACAGGAGGGAGGTAATGTACTCAGGTGCATATAAATCTGGAGATAAATAGAGAGGAAAAGTGAGAAGTGAAGAAAGGATACATTCATGATACATGAAGCGGCACTGGGGCACAAAAAGGTGGAGGGTGGTACAGAAAAGTGTCATGGAACTGGAAGTGGTCAGAGACAGCGATAGAGAAATGAGCTGCTCGAAGGGTGAGGATTTACTGATTTGATTTGCAATGTTTGGAAGATAGAGTGAAAGATTGAGCTTACATAGAGAAAGGTGTGGCAGAAGGAGAGGCAGAAGCATGGTAGCAAGAGGGAGGTGAGGTGATGAATAACTTAGAAGAGGTTAGGGTGGAAGGGTATGAAGGAAGCAAAGAGACAGGTAAAGAGTGGTGAGGTTAGATACTGAGAGAGAGATGACAGAGCAACAGTTAGGTGAGGAGAGAAGGAACGATATATAAAAGACAGTGTGTAGAGGGAGGGATAGATAGAGAAAGATAAATAGAGTTAGAGGTAGACCGAGGGTTGGGGGAGAGATTTGGAGAGAAACATTGAAGCGTGTAAGAGAGAGAGAGAATACTAGGGAGGGCCTTGGGAGGTGGGGGTCCAGATTAATTGTACACTTTGCCCTGGCCTTAAAGAATCTCTGGGTGACATACCACTCCAATTACGTGTACAAAGTTGTGATCCTCTATTCAAAGAATGCAAATGCCCTCCAGCCCAGTTGATGTAATTTAACCCTGATGGTATCAGCCATTCATGACTGTGTTTGTAGTCTGTAAAGGGAAGACTGCAGTGTTTAGTGCAGCAGTTTTTATGTACAAACTTGTACGAAATGTGCATTATTAATTTAACTTATAAAAGTTTGCAATCACAAGTAATGCACACAAGGTGATGGCAGTGGTGGCCACAGCTAGTGATTCACACTTGACTTGACTGTTGCAGTCACTTCTTCTAAAATTTAGATTTAGTATTACATCTGACTTTTAGCAGTGACAGTTGAGGATGTAGGTGGAGTAAGTGGGTGGAACCAGTGGAGGAAGTGGGTGGGGCTGGGGAAAAGTAGGTGTGGCCTCCGACAAACATTTGAGCACCTGTACTTCATATTTTACAAATTAAGCACTGAGCCCACTAAGCGCCAGGGATTTTTTCTTTTTTATATAGGTAGGGGTGGGGGGCTGCCCAGAATGGGCGTGTCAATGCCCCACCCAAAAAAAATGCCCGTCTTTTTGTGCATCCCCCCTTCCCTTCTCCCCTCCCCCCGCAGGCAGATGGGGCAATAGCCCCTTATCTGCACCGTCCGGGGGGCAGAAAGCCCACTACTGACCAGAGATTTGTTTTTTCTCCAAAGAGGTGGGGGCTGCCATGAAAGGATATGCCAATACCCTCATCCAACAACTTCCCCATACAGGAATGTGAGATTTTTTCAACAAACTTTGAGGTTTGCAGGAGAGGAGGACCCACACAAGCCATATCATGCTGGACTCCCCCGGGTGTCTAGTTTTCAGAAATGTGTGTGTTTGGTAAGTTTCCCTAGATGGCCGATGAGCCGGGGCCAAAAACCCAGGTGACCCCCTGTTGCAAAGTAAGAATCTTTAACATCACAACACCCCCTTGCAAAACTGGGTTGTTTTTTGATGGGTAATTTTGATGTCTCCTTCATACGTTTTGGGCCCTTGCCTGTTACATGTTCTTGACCTACCCACACAAGCTAGGTACCATTTGTATTGGGAGACCTGCGGGATTGCTGTGTAGAAGAAAATTTGTGGATCCACGCCATTTCCAGAACTTTCCAACACAGAAATCTGAAAAAAATATTTTTTTCAGCTAAATTTGAGGTTTGCAGGGGATTCTGGGTAGGGAAATGTTGGGGGACCCACGCAAGCCATACATTGCTGGGCTTCCTGGGTGTCTAGTTTTCAGAAATGTGTGGGTTTGGTAGGTTTCCCTAGATGGCTGCCGAGCCCGGGCGAAAAACTCTTTGGACCCCTTTGCAAAACCAGGTTGTTTTGTGACAGGTAAATTTGATGTCGCCTCACTAGGTTTTGAGACCTTGCCTGTCGCGGGCACTTGACCCACCCACACAAGTGATGTACCATTTTTAAGTCTTGGCCTGCGTAGGCTGTGCTTAGGCAGTCTTGCTGGCGAGATATTATGCTTTTCAGTGTGGAGCTTGAACCTGCCCCTCTTCTCCATTGGCTGGTTTCTAAACGGAGGCCAGCCATTGGAGTAGAGGGGCGTCTGTCCATTTAAGCCCTGTGTTTTTGGGATTGAGGGGCGTGTTTTTTAGGTTCTTTCTCTCTTCCCATTGGCTGGAATTTTACATTCCAGCCAATGGGAAGAGGAGAGAACGAAAAACACGCCCCTCAATCCCGAAAATGACGTGCGTTTCTCCGAGGCATTTCTGCATGACCTCGGAGAAACATAGTTGCGTTCGACTCTTGTGCTCATGACATCGTGTGAATCTTCAGTTTAGCCGCCTCCTCTGCCCTCCTGACGGCTTGCTTTTAATACACGTGGCACACGAGAACAGCTGATGTAAGCAGCAACCCCCGAGTCTCTGGTACCCTAGGAAACCGATTGTCAACAAACTGGGTAGTAAGAGCGCAGAAAATGTAAATAGCGGCTAGCCCTTTCATCTACTTTGCATGAAGTGAGGTCTTATACAACCAACTCTCGCAATGAGTAAGGTAAAGTAAATAATACAATGCGAGGGAGAATTTTTAGCTCAGCCAGAAGCAAAATCTCTCCCATCTTGACTAGCGCTCTTTCTGCGTCGCTACATCCCCTCCCAAGTCGCTGAGACTCACGTTACGTAAGCAGAACAGTTGAGTCCTTTGTCTATAGTCAACGTTAGTGGGTCGCGTACGTCGCATACGTCACATCTACGTGTTACTTTCAGAGTCACAGAACCGTCCTCCATCTTATGCAGAGTGGTATACAGAAGTCTCTAGTCTTGGCTGTTCCAAGAACAATAGGAGGTTCCAAGGTTTTGTGCGCTGCTTCCCGCCGTTGTCAGGAGAGACCAGAACAGCGCGTGCCCCCGCACGGGTGAGGAGGAGAGCTGTCCTCGGTCCTCGAAGGGAAATAGCAAGGGGCTGCCGCCATCTTAGACAGCACTGGGGCAGATACCAGATCCGTCATGGCGACCAACCTGGGGGATACGCGGGGCGCAAAATAGTGAGAAGGGGGTCTTTTATGAGGGTATGTTGTCTGTTTGCTTCTTGGTCTGTTCGCTCGCACCTGCTGGTGGGTATCTTCCACTCGGTCCAGAAGTACACAGGAATCGCAGCCTGGAAATCGGCCCATAGTATATCATGTAAACATCATTCATTCATGTAAATATAATTCATCTTCTGAAGTAACAATGAATTTACCCTGTTAGCTAGTAAAATCCCCGTTACGTTGAACCTGCATTTCCAACCTCAGTCAAAATATATCCCTGTAAAGCGACCTGTGGCACTGTGTGTGTGTGGCACTGTGTGTGTGTGATCGTTTTTAGCGCCTCTGTTCCCTAGTTTTGCTTGCTTTCCTGCCCCTGTTCCCTCGTTGTGCTTGCTTTCCTGCCCCGTGTTCCCTTGTTATGCTTGCTTTCCTGTCCCCTGTTCCCTCGTTGTGCTTGATTTCCTGCCCCCTGTTCCCTCGTTGTGCTTGCCTTCCTGCCCCCTGTTCCCTCGTTGTGATAGTTTTTTCTGGCCTCTGTTCCCTCGTTGGGATCGTTTTTTCTGGCCTCTGTTCCCTGTGTGTGGATCTCTGTCTGTGTGTGTGGATCTCTGTCTGTGTGTGTGGATCTCTGTCTGTGTGTGTGGATCTCTGTCTGTGTGTGTGGATCTCTGTCTGTGTGTGTGGATCTCTGTCTGTGTGTGTGGATCTCTGTCTGTGTGTGTGGATCTCTGTCTGTGTGTGTGGATCTCTGTCTGTGTGTGGATCTCTGTCTGTGTGTGGATCTCTGTCTGTGTGTGGGGCTCTGTCTGTGTGTGGGGCTCTGTGTGTGTGGGGGGCTCTGTGTGTGGGGGGGCTCTGTGTGTGTGGGGGGCTCTGTCTGTGTGTGTGGGACTCTGTCTGTGGGGCTCTGTCTGTGTGTATGGGGCTCTGTTTGTGTGTGTGGGGCTCTGGCTGTGTGTGGGGGGCTCTGTCTGTGTGTGTGGGGCTCTGTCTGTGTGTGTGGGGCTCTGTCTGTGTGTATGGGGCTCTGTCTGTGTGTGGGGGGCTCTGTCTGTGTGTGGGGGGCTCTGTCTGTGTGTGGGGAGCTCTGTCTGTGTGTGGGGGGCTCTGTCTGTGTGTGGGGGGCTCTGTCTGTGTGTGGGGGGCTCTGTCTGTGTGTGGGGGCTCTGTCTGTGTGTGTGGGGCTCTGTCTGTGTGTGGGGCTCTGTCTGTGTGTGTGTGGGGCTCTGTCTGTGTGTGTGGGGCTCTGTCTGTGTGTGTGGGGCTCTGTCTGTGTGTGTGGGGCTCTGTCTGTGTGTGGGGGGCTCTGTCTGTGTGTGTGGGGCTCTGTCTGTGTGTGTGGGGCTCTGTCTGTGTGTGTGGGGCTCTGTCTGTGTGTGTGGGGCTCTGTCTGTGTGTGGGGGGCTCTGTCTGTGTGTGGGGGGCTCTGTCTGTGTGTGGGGGGCTCTGTCTGTGTGTGGGGGGCTCTGTCTGTGTGTGGGGGGCTCTGTCTGTGTGTGTGGGGCTCTGTCTGTGTGGCTGTGTGTGTGTGTGGCTCTGTGTGTGTGTTTGGGGGCTATGTGTGTGTGTGGGGGGGCTGTGTGTGTGGGGGGGCTCTGTGTGTGTGGGGGGCTCTGTGTGTGTGGGGGGCTCTGTGTGTGTGTGGGGGGGGGCTCTGTGTGTGTGGCTGTGTGGTGGGGGGGCTCTGTGTGTGGGGGCTCTGTGTGTGTCTGTGGGGGGCTCTGTGTGTGGGGCTCTGTGTATGTGTGAGGGGCTCTCTGTGGGGCTCTGTGTGTCTGTGGGGGGGCTCTGTGTGTGGAGGGGGCTCTGTGTGTGGAGGGGGCTCTGTGTGTGGAGGGGGCTCTGTGTGTGGGGGGGCTCTGTGTGTGGGGGGGCTCTGTGTGTGGGGGGGCTCTCTGTGTGTGTGGCTCTGTGTGTGTGTGGGGGCTCTGTGTGTGGGGGGGCTCTGTGTGTGTGTGCTCTCTGTGTGTGTGTGTAGGGCTCTGTGTGTGTGTGTGGGGCTCTGTGTGTGTGGGGCTATCTGTGTGTGTGTGTGTGTGTGGCTATATGTGTGTGTGTGGGGCTCTGTGTGTGTGGGGGGGGCTCTCTGTGTATGTGTGTCAGGGGGCTCTGTGTGTGTGTGTGTGGGGGGGGCTCTCTGTATGTGGGGGCTCTCTGTATGTGGGGGCTCTCTGTATGTGGGGGGCTCTCTGTATGTGGGGGGGCTCTCTGTATGTGGGGGGCTCTCTGT